>NC_059199.1:27887978-28200545 GCF_020615455.1 Coregonus clupeaformis
ACTTCCAAATGTCCAAACTACCCCAACTTAGATTGCTTGAGAAAATATGTTTTATATAGTTTAAAAAGTATAAATGCTAACAATATTTAAATGTTTTCCCAATGTGTTTTAATGGGGAAAAAATGGACATAGACTTGACTGTAAAAAAAAAATCTAAAATTCTACAACTACCTCCTCTTTCACCATTTCAGCTATCAACTCCAAACCAACGTTGAGATGTTCAGAATGGCCCAACTTAGATTGCTTGTCAATTGATTTTTGATACTGTGTATAGTTTTTGAACTATAACCATTTTAAATATGCATTAATTAACATGGGTTTGAAAGAGAGCTATAGGAATACAGTGTAAGATACAAGACAAACTTTAAAACATTCAGCCTATCCTAATTTCAAAATCTTTATAAACTTTATATAAATTCACACACATTTGCATAAAACAACTCACCAACAGTAACTCTTGAACCGTTTAAGCTAGAGACACCAAACAAACTTTCTCATGTTCAGGCCATCCTAACTTGACATTCTTAAACACGTTTAGAAACTATAGTGGTAATTTGCATAAATTAGTATACAACTTCATGGATTCAATGCCAAAAATAAGAACACAGTGGGACATTTTTTATGTTACCGCTCTTTAACCATTTCAGCTACAAACATTAAAACAACATTAAGATTTTCAAAACATTTCAAAACCATAAATACTTTAAACAAGCTCGCAAGCACACCACATTTTCTTCAGGAAATGTACTTTTCTAGTTATTATTATTATTATTATTATTATTTGTATTCCTCCCGCTCTAGAGCTTAAACGTTTTAAGCTATTCAACGAAACCAACTTCTAAATGTCCAGACTACCCCAACTATGATTGCTTGAGAATATATTTTTTATAGCATTTATACTTTTAAAACTATAACAATATTTAAATTAGATCCCATTGCATTTTAATGAGGAAAAAAGGGCCATAGACTTGAATGTTTAAAAAAATCTAACATTTTACACCTATATCCTCTCATCATTTCAGCTATCAACTCTAACCCAACATTGAGATGTTCAGAATGGCCCAACTTAGATTGCTTGTCAAAGGATTTTTGATACTGTGTATACATTTTGAACTATACCCATTTTACATATGCATAAATTAACATGGGTTTGAAAGAGAGCTATAGGAATACAGTGTTAGCTTTTCAAAATGGTCCTGCTCCCTGGCCAACTAAGCTACAAGACAAACTTTAAAACATTCAGCCTATCCTAATTTCAAAATCTTTATCGACTATAACTATATAAATGTGCATACATTAGCATAATACAAACCACCAACAATAACTCTTTAACCATTCAAGCAAGATAAACCAATTCTACTTTCACATGTTCAGGCTATTCTAACTTCACATTCTTAAAATATTTTGATCAACTATAACTATACACATTTCAATAAATGTGAATAAAATAACTCACCAACAGTAACTCTTGAACCGTTCAAGCTAGACACCAAACCAACTTTCACATGCTCAGGCTATCCTATCCTATTAATCAATCAATCCTTCACAAGCTAGCAAGCACACCACATTTTCTTCAGGAAATGTACTTTTCTAGTTATTATTTGATTTCCTTAGCCCGCACTAGAGCTTAAACGATTCAAGCTATTAACACGAAACCAACTTCCAAATGTCCAGACTGCCCCAACTCGGATTGCTTGATAATAATTTTTTTTATAGCATTATAACAATATTTAAATGAGCTCCCAATGCATTTCAATGACAAAAAAAGGCCCATAGACTTGAATGGTAATAAACAAAATAGTAATTCTAGACCCATCTCCTCTTGCTATCAACACCAAGCCAACATTGAGATGTTCAGACTGGCCCAACTGAAACTGCTTGTCAAAGGATATTTGATACTATGTATACTTTTGGAACTATAACCATTTTAAATGTGCATAAATTAATGTGGGTTTGAATGAGAACCATAGGAATACATTGGTAGCTATTCAAAATGGTCCTGCTTCGTGGTTAATTAAGCTACAAGACCAACTTTAAAACGTTCAGGCTATCCAAACTTTAAATTCTCTAAAACCTTTATAAACTAGAAACAATTACAATTAGCATAATTTAGCATAAAACAACTCACCAACAGTAACTCTCGAACTGTTTACGCTAGAGACACCAAACCACCTTTCACATGTTTAGGCTATCCTAACTTCAAATTCTTAAAAACGTTTATCAACTATCGCTATATAAATTAGCTGAAATTAGCATAATATAACTCACCAACAGTGACTCTTGAACCGTTCAAGCTAGAGACACCAAACAAACTTTTACATGTTTAGGCTATCCTATTCAATCAATCAATAAATCAGCCAATCAATCAATACATTTTTAAATAAAGCGTGGATAAAGCATACTTACTTTCATTTATATATTCACAAGGGGGAAGTATTTGCTTATTATGGGTTACGCAGAGGAAATAGGGGGCTTTCAGCGATGTCGAAATGTGTTTGTCTTTAATTTATAAGGTGCTTTGGCCACACAAATGGGGAAAGATGATGGATTATATTCTAAAAAGGTAGTGATCCAAGTGAGTCACTTTTATGATCAATTATCCCTGTTTTCAGGGAGCTGAAGAGACATCTGATTTGATGAGTTTATACAGAGACTTAAGGAGATTCATAGTTTTATATTTTGATTTAGAACATTTTTGCACTTAGTTAATCATAGCAAACTGTAGTTGGTGGCTGGTGACAGTAGTTCTATTTGATATTCTGTGATATGGGTCTTCCGCTTTTCAGCACATTGGGCTCAACTGATCCAGAGAGGATTGGCAGGAACCCAAATTAATGCGCACAAAAGCCCTTGAGGAATTGCGCTTAACGCCTTTCTAATTAAGATACACATTTCAATTTCCAGACTGTACGTACTTTATAGCAGCATTTCCTTTAAGAACCTAGCTCTACACATAAAGCCCTGAGTTTAGCAACAGCTGTTCAGATGCCATGCCTACCTGGCTGCTTTCGCCATGTCAGCTGTTCCTGTAGTCCACTGCCTCCATCACCCATTCATCCTGAACTGTGCCACTCAGAGGATTGGTGTCTGTCCAAAGGGTCAGGCACCTCAGTCTATGACCATGTGTGTGAACTAGCTAACAACAAGGAGACAAGCATGATCATTCAAATATGATAACCCCCCCTTTCATTCCTACACATGTATTGTGTGAAAAGACTTAAGAATTAGCGAAGTGTCCTTTTCTGTTTTGAAAGTGCTTTTGAAATTAAGTGTGTTGTCTCTCTCTATAATAGCCTACTGATATGGTTTAAGATTGAACAGCCAAAACGTTATAAGGTCTACCTCAAAGCGTTTGTCATGTAGACTGATGTTTGCTTTGATACGCGGCTCGTGATTCCCGCCGGACTATGGGCGGGAAGCACGAGGCGCGTAGCCTAGGTAAACATGTAAAATGGAGAAAAAAAATATGTGTGATGATGGAGGCTGATTTTTGACAGTTGGGTTCTAAATTCTGTCCAGTTGACAATACATTATCACAACAGTGATAGCCTAGGGCTATTTGGTTAGCCACCTCTGAATAATTAGCAAATTCTTCCTGTTATAAAAAATAAATCAATTTGAGCAGCTGCCAGATAAACAACAGGCCTAACTACAGCTGGAACCAGTCTTCCATCCCCATTTTGAAGCATGCTGGCAAGATTCTTCATTGATGTCATATGCTCTTACAAGTTCTCAGTGGAACTAGAGTCGGCATCTGTTTCATTGTAGGGACCAGACGGTGCAGGTTGTCTGGGGAATTCTACCCGGCGTCCGCCATGCACCCAGTAGGCTGGGTTACAGATGGTTTATCTCACAATAAATGACTCAGAAAACGATAAATGTGTCCAAATCACCTGAAGGTTATCTCCCTTTACTAATGGAATTTCTTCCTTAAATCATAAAATTGTGAAATACACTTTTTTTTATGAGAATTTAGGAAGATGTCAATGGATTAGGCTATATCACTCCCTTGGTAAGCTAATAATGACGTTTTTTGTCTCTCTTTTGAAAATCAAACTAAGATTAATCATAATTTCCAAGCATGCAAACCTCAGGCTAATGTCAAGCAATAACTTATGACATTGAAGGTGAGATATTGAGTCGTTTCATCTTACCATCCAAATGGAATGTATGCAGCCGGCTATACACTCGTATCCCCCGTGGACCGGTTTGTACATAAAACATTCTCCATTCAGGCTGCAAAGGCATCAATGTCCTCCTTAACTCGATTTAATGGCAAAAAGGTGGGAAAAAAACTTTGGCTAATGCTACTTCCTGACATTGCGTACAGCGTTCAGACCAAGGGTAAACAACAGACTTTTGCAACATCCAGGACTAGTATTTAGACGCTAGCATGGTGGAGGAAAATGGTGTTTCATAAAGAAAGTATGGATAGTTTCCCTGTTTTTTTCCACCTTCTCACTATTAAATCGAGTTAAGGAGGAAATCGACACCTTTGCAACCTGAATGGGGAATGTTTTATGTACGAACCGGTCCATGGGGGATACGAGTGTATAGCCGGCTGCATACATTCCCTTTGGATGGTAAATGAGGCATTTATTCTTGAAGTGATGACTTATCTTAGAACCAGTTTAGCCCAAAGAGCTACAGTACCTCCTACCTCTACCCCCAGAAAAAATAAATAAATCATACAAAATGTAAGCATTAAATTAATGTCTAAAGGAGACTGACTAAGATCCCAAAAGCCTGTGCATGCATAGAGCCAAGGTGACAACTATCTACCTTTCAATTAAACCCATAAATCAGATATAATCAGGTTTTAATATCGATAATTGCAATGAGACTCCAGTGTACGATCCTCTGCACCTCTTTCACCTCCAGCTAAACAGCTTTGTCATTGGAGTGAAAAGCAGAAGGAGAGAGAGGGAGAAAGAGAGAGCGAGGGAAAGCTAGAAGCAGAATTATTCCCTTTTCATTTCTCCTGCTTGGGATTTCGGGGTATGGTATGATGATGTAAAACAGTTTTTCCCAATCCTCAACCTGAGGACCCAAAGGGGTGCACTTAGCACTAAGTAACACTTGATTCAACTAATCAACTCATCATCAAGCCTTTAATTGAATCAGGTGTGCTACAGTAGTGCTAGGGCAAAACAAACATGCACCTTTTTGGGTCCCCAGGACCTTAATTGGGAAACACTGACATAAAACATGATGTGGACATTACTGCATCATATGTGTCAGTCCCTTTTGTAGACTTCTCTGGTTAGCGTACCAATGTTAGAGAGAAAATGACAGGGGCACAGGGAGTGAGGGAGGGAGAGGTGGAGAGCCGGAGAGAGAGACTGAGGGAGATAGATGTGTGGAGACATTAATGGCTTGCAGGTGTTTTGTGGAGAACAGAGCGAGCGAATGGGGGATGGGGAGAGAGATGGAGCAGTAGGTTGGTTTTCCCCACGCTGTCATTATGTTTTATGGGTGCTGCATTTGTGCTCTTAAGTGGATATATATTACTGTAAGCACAGGCCATGTGATGAAGGTGATAGTGTTGGAGCTGAAAGGGTACAAAAGGATGAGTGAGTTGTGCGTGTCAGTATGTAGGATGGAAATAGTTCAAATAAGTATATGAGATTGAGGGAATGGGGGAGCAAGATCTTAACAGGAAAAGACAAGGACCAAACACGAACTGTAAGAGAAAGTTTAGGGCAAGATTAGGTGGAGGTGAGATAGAAGAAAAATAAAAATAAATGGAGACTGAAAGGTCATGCTAAATCCAACAAGCTCTCACAATCTCATGTCAGAATTAGACGTTCATCCATGTTTCTCAAACGTCAAATTTCTAAGTTGTTCCAAACGTCAAGTGTTTGGTAACTTTTCTGTATCGTTCCAAGGTTAAGTTTAGGCATTAACTCCAAATGGTTAAGGTAAGGGTTAAGGTTTGGGATAGGTTTAAAACAAAAATATAAAAAACAACTTTCTATCACTGGATTCGAACATGCAACCTTTGGAAGAACCCTAGCAAAACCAAAGCCTCCTTGAAGGTAACAACGCTCACTGTTGCTCCTAGTGGCCGGTTTCCACATCATCTCCCGACGTCCTCAGACATGGATGGACATCGAATACTGACTTGTATCACGGGTGACCTGCCTGGCTAAATCATTCTTATAAAGAACGTTCCTGACTAAACAACTTAGTAACTGAATAATTTAACTTAGGATATACATGTATGAAGACTTTTGCTAAAAGTAAGATTTTTATTGTCATCATTTTAAATCATTGTCATTCCATTTACATGTTTTTTAAATTGATTCTTGTCAAAGGTAAACACAATTCTTGTTGTTGTCTCCAACATTAGTAAATGCTTTTTTTAATCCCCCCGGCCCCTAACATAAACTAACATTACTGAAGCAAACACTCTATCTCTCATACACTCCTGCATATTCAGATCCTACAAACAAGTCCCTCAACGAATACGAAAAGTCTAAAATGCACACATACTCGAAAGCGCGGACAAGCACACTCCTAATACATACGCACAATAATGTGCACGCATATGCCTTTTCTCTCTCACTCTCTCTGACATACACACACACACACACAAACACACACAGAGACACGCACGCACACACACACACACACATTCATTCAGTCCCTACCAGCATGTTTCTAAAGTTATATTACAATGCACTATCCTAATTTCTCGTGTCAAGAATTTTAAGTGCAGCACTTGAGGAGTGACGTTTTCTATCCAGTATCACCTCTCCTCTTATTTCCCCCGTGCTGCTGGCATAAATGCTATGGTGAAATGGTCCACCCACACAGACAGTGTGGTGAAGAAGGCGCAACAGTGCCTCTTCAACCTCAGGAGGCTGAAGAAATTTGGCTTGGCACCTAAAACCCTCACAAACATTTACAGATGCACAATTGAGAGCATCCTGTCGGGCTGTATCACTGCCTGGTACGGCAACTGCACCGCCCGCAACCGCAGGGCTCTCCAGAGGGTGGTGCGGTCTGCCCAACGCATCACCGGGGGCAAACTACCTGCCCTCCAGGACACCTACAGCACCCAATGTCACAGGAAGGCCAAAAAGATAATTAAGGACAACGACAACAACAACCTGAGCCACTGACTGTTCACCCCGCTATCATCCAGAAGGCGAGGTGCATCAAAGCTGGGACCGAGACTCTGAAAAACAGCTTCTATCTCAAGGCCATCACTATTAAATAGCCATCACTAGGCGGCTTCCACCCGGTTACGTAACCCTGCACCTTAGAGGCTGCTGCCCCATATACATAGACTTGAAATCACTGGCCACTTTAATAATGGAACACTAGTCACTCTAATAATGTTTACATATTTTTGCTTTACTCATCTCATATGTATATACTGTATTCTATTCTACTGTATTTTAGTCAATGCCACTCCGACATTGCTCACCCTAATATTTATATATTCCTTAATTCCATTCTTTTACATTTAGGTTGTGTGTATTGTTGTGAATTGTTAGATATACTGCACTGTTGGATCTAGAAACACAAGCATTTCGCTACACCCGCAATAACATCTGCTAAACGTGTATGTGACGAATAAAATTTGATTTGATTTAAATGTGATGCTTTATAACATGTGAGAAGAATAGTTACATCTCTCCTCAAAAGTCTTAATTGGCACACATCCATGTACTGTACTTAACAGAAGCAAATGCTTTAGCAAAAATAAAAAAGTTTAAAAAATAGTTTGGTACAATAGCTTTGTGAAAAAATACTTGAAAATGTACATGAATAAACAAGCAAATCAATAAATAATGTAAACAAACGTGTAAATAAATGTTAATAAACCATACAGCATTGTCATCGATAATACAATCCTAATATTGTCCGACTTTATAGTATAAAACAGTAAATCAGTGGACTGCTGTCTGTTTGGACATTCACGCATGTTTACAAAATGGCGGCTAAAGTAATCTGTGACACAAATCACAGTCTCCTCAGGCACCTGCCGCACTGTGACTATTGTATTGGGTGGTTACCACGGTGACTGAGATTGCAATAATGAACAGCCCTGATTCGGAAACCTTTGAAAGTGATGGGGAAAAATAAAAAATAAATCAGGTCTGGATTTGTAGGGTATTTGTTGTTATGAAATGTTTAATATTGTAATTTGTGGTATTAGAAACCATTCTGTTGACTATTGACACAAGATTGCTACCTGGAACCCAGACAAAGTGTTATGGGTAGATGTATCAGGCAAAAACACAGATGTGAGCTTCTAGAAATGCCCTCAAAGCACAGGTCCAGAGTCTCTTTTATTCCAGTAATAAGGTTTGAAGGCAGATATGAAAAACAGATCTAGGACCAGTTCTTGGAGGGCACTGTTTATTTTGTCCTTGACATGTGGGCTTTGGACCTTTCTATGCACCACAAAGCCATGGTTAGAGAACATCTGGAGGAGATGGATAAGGGCTCTCGAAAGCCTTATAGAGATTCTTTCAAAATATTTCTGTCTTCCGGTCAACACCCTCAACACCTGGGCCACAGTGTGACCAACTCGTATCCATGACAGTAGAAGATGGGTTAACGTCCGGTAGAATGGCAGCAGTGTAGAGAAATGGCTGCAAGTATATGGCACAGCACAGTACAGTGAATCTTGGCAGAGTCCAGCATGGTCCACAGTACTGCAGCACAGCCAAGTCCAGCTGAGTCCATCAAAGCCCATTGGAGGCCTACAGTCCACAGTCCATTGGTCAGGCTCAGTGGAGCCCAGTCCAGTTATGTCCATCCTAGTCCATAGAGCTCAAAGGTCCTCCATATTGGGACTAGCTGAAGACAATGTAATGCGAGTTCATTCGCAGATAGACAGGCAGCTCCCATTACAAATCTCACTGCACATGTCCTACTTTAACTGTGTGTGTAGCCAGAGGCAGCCTAGGCATGATGGCAGTATCATGTCTAAGTCTGAATGCCATTTTCTGCTCTTGGTCTGTGTGGTGGCACACCAAATGCATGAAATGCGGTGGCACTTATGCACGTAGTGTATGTCCGACAACTCATGAACCAAAGACGTCATGTCGCACAAACTGTGTATCAACAGTGATTACAGGTGAGTTAAGATAGAATTGAGTGAGTACGATCCGAGAGTAAGTCCTGTTTTTTATGGTTGTGTCAAATTGATTGTTGAATTGTGTGTCCATTCCTTGGTTCCCTCCCACTTTCTAATTGAACCCAGGGTCAGCGGATACAGAGCCCTTCAGGCTAAGCGGTTCAGGTATCCATATGATGTCACTCGTGGAGACAGTCGCTAGGAGACCAGGAGGGCGGAGATGAGCAGTGTTGCCACGGTGAGCAGAAGGCGATCGCGTGATGGGCTGCTGCCGCTGACGCTCTTCTCCAGTTTGGGAATTTCAGGGTTAAATTCATCTGAGAGAGAGAGAGAGAGAGAGAGAGAGAGAGAGAGAGAGAGAGAGAGAGAGAGAGAGAGAGAGAGAGAGAGAGAGAGAGAGAGAGAGAGAGAGAGAGAGAGAGAGAGAGAGAGAGAGAGAGAGAGAGAGAGAGAGAGAGAGAGAGAGAGAGAGAGAGAGAGAGAGAGAGAGAGAGAGAGAGAGAGAATCAAATTACACATTCACTGACACATTAGCTCAATCAATCTACAGCTGATGTTGTGCAATGCATACAAATAATGCACATCCACATGTAGAGAACAGAGAGAATTTTTACAAAAATCTGCAATTATCATCAGTGCTGCTACATATGATGCCACATTCCCTCTTGGGAGGAGGAATAAACACACTTTGTTGTTCATCTTTAAATGTACGCATATTTATATTCTAATGATTCAGCTTCATCGAGCAGGATTTGCAATGAAATGAAATGAACATAGAACAAACCCAGGCACAATCCTACAATAGCTGGAGAGCAAGAGAGAGAACAAGGAAAAGTAAGCCTGGGATGTGTGACCAGAATCCTGAGCCTCCCTATAGACCCCTATGGGGACAGACACTGAAGAGTTAACAAACTAAGAGAGACATACATACAAGATGTGACACTGGTACGACTGATACGACGAGCATCCAGGTATAGACACCGACGAATGACACTTCCACGTTCGGTGGAAATGTCTAGATTTTTTTCCCGGTGACTCAAAAGAAGGAACAACATCCAACTCATCCGGTTTGTCTGTGCATCTGCCATGTCAAAGCCATTCTTAGAAATATTAGGAAACATGTCTGTCGGCTACGACGATGACACATAACCCTGACATCCACACCAGTGGCATGGTCAAATAAAGTAATATGGTAAAGTGATAGGGCCGGGTCAAGTTGAGTACATGTGGTAAACTGAGACTGTTCCAGCTGACAGCTAGATTGCCCATAGAGTTAGATAGAGGACCAGATGGATATAAGCCATTTTAGCATGCCACTGAGGGCTTCCACCATTTTAAAGCAGTCAATTGGGTGGGGATTCCTATGGGTTTGGAGCGATCAGCCAATGATCAGAGCATGGTCCTCTTCTTCAAATTGGATGGCCTATGGCTAGTTAATGGCTTTAAGCTATATCACCACCATCTAGTGGCCATAATAAACCCACAAGATTTGATTCAGGACTCCAGCACTACAGGTGGCGGTAAATCACCAATATTAGCTTTAAACCTTTTTCAAACACATAAGAAAAATAACATTGACTACTTGGAGACAGCCTCAATGGCTGTCACAGATGCCATAATTGCACAAATACAAAGATGAGTCCTTTATTTAACTCCATGAGATTAGCTGACAAGGATTTCATCAGTATGCTATCACAAACAGGGAGGGGCGTTGAGTGAGTTTCTTCCATAGAAACAGTAAGTGAGTGTTAACCTGAACAGGAAGTTAGTATGCTGCAAAGTTAGAGAATATTGACACTGTATTAGGTGGAATAGTGTTCCTGATTGTGTAAGGTAGTGTTTTTTTATGGGGTGGATCAGATTTAATATTGCAGATAGATTGTGGATTCTATCAATGTAATTGTCTGCATAATTTCCAATCCCCCTCATATTTTTTTGTAAATATATACTGAACACAAATATAAACGCAACATGCACTAATTTCAAAGATTTTACTGAGTTCATATAAGGAAATCAGTCAACTGAAATAAATTCATTAGGCCCTAATCTATGGATTTCACATGACTGGGAATACAGATATGCATGCACCTGTTGGTCACAGATAACTTTTTTAAAAGGTAGTGGCGTGAATCAGAAAATCAGTCAGTATCTGTTGTGACCACCATTTGCCTCACGCAGCGCGGCACATCTCCTTCGCATAGAGTTGATCAGACTGTTGATTGTGGAATGTTGTCCCACTCCTCTTCAATGGCTGTGCGAAGTTGCTAGATATTGTTGGGAAATGGCACATTGAGTATGCAGGTCATGGAAGAACTGGGACATTTTAAGCTTCCAGGAAATGTGTACAGATCGTTGCGACATGGGGCCATGCATTATCATGCTGAAACATGAGGTGATGGCGGCGGATGAATGGCACGACAATGGGCCTCAGGATCTCGTCACGGTATCTCTGTGCATTCAAATTCAAATCGATAAAATGCAATTGTGTTCGTTGTCCGTAGCTTATGCCTGACCATACCATAACCCCACCGCCACCATGGGGCACTCTGTTCACAACATTGACGTAAGCAAACTGCTCGCCCACACGACGCGGTTCTGAAGCCGGTTGGACGTACTGCCAAATTCTCCAAACAACGTTGGAGGCGGCTTATGGTAGAAAAATGAACATTCAACTGGCAAGAGCTCTGGTGGACATTCCTGCAGTCAGCATGCCAATTGCACGCTCCCTCAAAACTTGAGACATCTGTGGCATTGTGTTGTGTGACAAAACTGCACATTTTAGAGTGGCCTTTTATTGTCCTCAGCACAAGATGCACCTGTGTAATGATCATGCTATTGAATCAGCTTCTTGATTTGCCACACCAGTTAGGTGGATGGGTTATCTTGGCAAAGGAGAAATTCTCACTAACAGGGATGTAAACAAATTTGTGCAGAACATTTGAGAGAAATTAGTTTTTTGTCCGTATGGAAAATTTCTGGGATCATTTATTTCAGCTCATGAAACATGGGACCAACACTTTATATGTTGCGTTTATATTTTTGTTCAGTGTATATACACTACCAGTCAAAAGTTTGGACACACCTACTCATTCAAGGGTTTTTCTTTATCTTTTACTATTTTTTACATTGTAGAATAATAATGAAGACATCAAAACTATGAAATAACACATGGAATCATGTAGTAACCAAAAAAGTGTTAAACAAACCAAATATATTTTATATTTGAGATTCTTCAAATAGCCACCCTTTGCCTTGATGACAGGTTTGCACACTCTTGGCATTCTCTCAACCAGCTTCACCTGGAATGCTTTTCCAACAGTCTCCCATATATCTCTGAAGACCATCCAGTTTTGATTTGACCAATATATTTTTCCACTGTGCTGTGATGTTTCACAAACGTTCTGAACCTTCCTATTCTCATAGTTTCTACAGATTGTAAATTAAAGAAACATTTTTGCTAAGAGTATTCTTATATTATTGATCAATTGACTATGACTTTTCAAATCACCCAGCAGTGCTATTTGCAGAGTTAGCTCCAGGTAAATGTTGCAATTCTTCAGCCATTCCTGAATCTGCGACCAAAAACAAGCTACATAAGGGCAGTACCAAAACAAGTGATCTAATCTCTTCACAGCAAACTCTGCAGAGCTGGAATGATTGTATCCCCCATATACAGTGCATTCGGAGAGTATTCAGACCCCTTGACTTTTTCCACATTTTGTTATGTTACAGCCTTATTCTAAAATTGATAACATTATTTTTTCCCTCATCAATCTACACACAATACCCCATAATGACAAAGCAAAAACTGGTTTTTAGAAATGTTAGCAAATGTATTAAAAATAAAAAACATACCTAATTTACATAAGTATTCAGACCCTTTGCTATGAGACTCAAAATTGAGCTCAGGTGCATCCTGTTTCCATTGATCATCTTTGAGATGTTTCTACAATTGATTGGACATGATTTGGAAAGGCACACACCTGTCTATATAAGGTCCAACAGTTGACAGTGCATGTTAGAGCAAAAAACAAGCCATGAGGTCGAAGGAATTGTCCGTAGAGCTCTGAGACAGGATTGTGTCGAGGCACAGATCTGGGGAAGGGTACCAGAACATTTCTGCAGCATTGAAGGTCCCCAAGAACACAGTGGCCTCCATCATTCTTAAATGGAAGAAGTTTGGAACCACCAAGACTCTTCCTAGAGCTGGCCGCCCGGCCAAACTGAGCAATCAGGGGAGAAGGGCCTTGGTCAGGGAGGTGACCAAGAACCCGATGGTCACTCTGTGGAGATGGGAGAACCTTCCAGAAGGACAACCATCTCTGCAGCACTCCACTAATCACGCCTTTATGGTAGAGTGGCCAGACGGAAGCCACTCCTCAGTAAAAGACACATGACAGCCCGCTTGGAGAGATCCTTGATAAAAACCTGCTCCAGAGCCCTCAGTACCTCAGACTGGGGCGAAGGTTCACCTTCCAACAGGACAATGACCCTAAGCACACATCCAAGACAACGCAGGAGTGGCCTAGGTACAAGTCTCTGAATGTCCTTGAGTGGCCCAGCCAGAGCCCAGACTTGAACTCGATCGAACATCTCTGGAAAGACCTGAAAATAGCTGTGCAGCGACGCTCCCCATCCAACCTGACATAGCTTGAGAGGATCTGCAGAGAAGAATGGGCGAATCTCCCAAGAAGACTCGAGGCTGTAATCGCTGTCAAAGGTGGTTCAACAAAGTACTGAGTAAAGGGTCTGAATACTTATGTAAATGTGATATATCTGTTTATTATTTGTAATCATGTGCAAACATTTCTAAATACTTGTTTTTGCTTTGTCATTATGGGGTATTGTGTGTAGATTTATGAGGGGAAAAAACGACTATCAATTTTAGAATAAAGCTGTAACGTAACAAAATGTGGAAAAAGTCAAGGGGTATGTCATGCCTACTCCCACTCCTGTGCTCGACGTCGCCGGTGTATTAACCACCAGTCCTGGCAATCATCATTACGCACACCTGCTCCCCATCATTACGCACACCTGGACCTCATCATCCCCTTGATTACTCTCCCTTTATTTTGCCCTCCGTAGTCTCAGTCAATCAGGCAGTATTGGTTTTGTTCACGTTCAGTACGCTACTGTTTTGTTTATCTGCCTTTTCTTATCATTAAACTTACCTTCTGCACCTGCTTCCTGACTCCCAGCATATACGTTACAGGGTCTGAATACTTTCCAAATGCACTGTATACATATATATCTCACAAAAGTGAGTACACCCCTCACATTTTTGTAAATATTTGAGTATATCTTTTCATGTGACAACACTGAAGAAATGACACTTTGCTACAATGTAAAGTAGTGAGTGTACAGCTTGTATAACAGTGTAAATTTGCTGTCCCCTCAAAATAACTCAACACACAGCCATTAATGTCTAAACCGCTGGCAACAAAAGTGAGTACACCCCTAAGTGAAAATGTCCAAATTAGGCCCAATTAGCCATTTTCCCTCCCCGGTGTCATGTGACTCGTTAGTGTTACAAGGTCTCAGGTGTGAATGGGGAGCAGGTGTGTTAAATTTGGAGTCATCGCTCTCACACTCCCTCATACTGGTCACTGGAAGTTCAACATGGCACCTCATGGCAAAGAACTCTCTGAGGATCTGAAAAAAAGAATTGTTGCTCTACATAAAGATGGCCTGGGCTATAACAAGATTGCCAAGACCCTGAAACTGAGCTGCAGCACGGTGGCCAAGACCATACAGCGGTTTAACAGGACAGGTTCCACTCAGAACAGGCCTCGCAATGGTCGACCAAAGAAGTTGAGTGCACGTGCTCAGCGTCATATCCAGAGGTTGTCTTTGGGAAATAGACGTATGCTGCCAGCATTGCTGCAGAGGTTGAAGGGGTGGGGGGTCAGCCTGTCAGTGCTCAGACCATACGCCGCACACTGCATCAAATTGGTCTGCATGGCTGTCGTCCCAGAAGGAAGCCTCTTCTAAAGATGATGCACAAGAAAGCCCGCAAACAGTTTGCTGAAGACAAGCAGACTAAGGACATGGATTACTGGAACCATGTCCTGTGGTCTGATGAGACCAAGATAAACTTATTTGGTTCAGATGGTGTCAAGCGTGTGTGGTGGCAACCAGGTGAGGAGTACAAAGACAAAAGTGTGTCTTGCCTACAGTCAAGCATGGTGGTGGAGTGTCATGGTCTGGGGCTGCATGAGTGCTGCCGTCACTGGGGAGCTACAGTTCATTGAGGGAACCATGAATGCCAACATGTACTGTGACATACTGAAGCAGAGCATGATCCCCTCCCTTCGGAGACTGGGCCACAGGGCAATATTCCAACATGATAACGACCCCAAACACACTTCCAAGACGACCACTGCCTTGCTAAAGAAGCTGAGGGTAAAGGTGATGGACTGGCCAAGCATGTCTCCAGACCTAAACCCTATTGAGCATCTGTGGGGCATCCTCAAACGGAAGGTGGAGTGCAAGGTCTCTAACATCCACCAGCTCCGTGATGTCGTCATGGAGGAGTGGAAGAGGACTCCAGTGGCAACCTGTGAAGCTCTGGTGAACTCCATGCCCAAGAGGGTTAAGGCAGCGCTGGAAAATGATGGTGGCCACACAAAATATTGACACTTTGGGCCCAATTTTGACATTTTCACTAAGGGGTGTACTCACTTTTGTTGCCAGCGGTTTAGACATTAATGGCTGTGTGTTTAGTTATTTTGAGGGGACAGCAAATTTACACTGTTATACAAGCTGTACACTCACTACTTTACATTGTAGCAAAGTGTCATTTCTTCAGT
Organism: Coregonus clupeaformis; assembly: GCF_020615455.1. NCBI lineage: Eukaryota > Metazoa > Chordata > Actinopteri > Salmoniformes > Salmonidae > Coregonus > Coregonus clupeaformis. The sequence continues at coordinate 27,903,885 of NC_059199.1, forward strand.
GTTGTCACATGAAAAGATATACTGAAATATTTACAAAAATGTGAGGGGTGTACTCACTTTTGTGACATACTATATACAGTGGGGAAAAAAAGTATTTAGTCAGCCACCAATTGTGCAAGTTCTCCCACTTAAAAAGATGAGAGAGGCCTGTAATTTTCATCATAGGTGCACGTCAACTATGACAGACAAAATGAGATTTTTTTCTCTCCAGAAAATCACATTGTAGAATTTTTTATGAATTTATTTGCAAATTATGGTGGAAAATAAGTATTTGGTCAATAAAAAAAGTTTCTCAATACTTTGTTATATACCCTTTGTTGGCAATGACACAGGTCAAACGTTTTCTGTAAGTCTTCACAAGGTTTTCACACACTGTTGCTGGTATTTTGGCCCATTCCTCCATGCAGATCTCCTCTAGAGCAGTGATGTTTTGGGGCTGTCGCTGGGCAACACGGACTTTCAACTCCCTCCAAAGATTTTCTATGGGGTTGAGATCTGGAGACTGGCTAGGCCACTCCAGGACCTTGAAATGCTTCTTACGAAGCCACTCCTTCGTTGCCCGGGCGGTGTGTTTGGGATCATTGTCATGCTGAAAGACCCAGCCACGTTTCATCTTCAATGCCCTTGCTGATGGAAGGAGGTCCATCATCTTTTTAAGTGGGAGAACTTGCACAATTGGTGGCTGACTAAATACATTTTTCCCCCACTGTATGTATATATATATATATATATATAGTCAGCCACCAATTATGCAAGTTCTCCCACTTAAAAAGATGAGAGAGGCCTGTAATTTTCATCATAGGTACACGTCAACTATGACAGACAAATTGAGAATTTCTTTTCCAGAAAATCACATTGTAGGATTTTTAATGAATTTATTTGCAAATTATGGTGGAAAATAAGTATTTGGTCACCTACAAACAAGCAAGATTTCTGGCTCTCACAGACCTGTAACTTCTTCTTTAAGAGGCTCCTCTGTCCTCCACTCATTACCTGTTAATTAATGGCACCTGTTTGAACTTGTTATCAGTATAAAAGACACCTGTCCACGACCTCAAACAGTCACACTCCAAACTCCACTATGGCCAAGACCAAAGAGCTGTCAAAGGACACCAGAAACAAAATTGTAGACCTGCACCAGGCTGGGAAGACTGTATCTGCAATAGGTAAGCAGCTTGGTTTGAAGAAATCAACTGTGGGAGCAATTATTAGGAAATGGAAGACATACAAGACCACTGATAATCTCCCTTGATCTGGGGCTCCACGCAAGATCTCACCCCGTGGGGTCAAAATGATCAGAAGAACGGTGAGCAAAAATCCCAGAACCACACGGGGGGACCTAGTGAATGACCTGCAGAGAGCTGGGACCAAAGTAACAAAGCCTACCATCAGTAACACACTACTCCGCCAGGGACTCAAATCCTGCAGTGCCAGACGTGTCCCCCTGCTTAAGCCAGTACATGTCCAGGCCCATCTGAAGTTTGTTAGAGTGCATTTGGATGATCCAGAAGAGGATTGGGAGAATGTCATATGGTCAGATGAAACCAAAATAGAACTTTTTGGTAAAAACTCAACTCGTCGTGTTTGGAGGACAAAGAATGCTGAGTTGCATCCAAAGAACACCATACCTACTGTGAAGCATGGGGGTGGAAACATCATGCTTTGGGGCTGTTTTTCTGCAAAGGGACCAGGACGACTGATCCGTGTAAAGGAAAGAATGAATGGGGCCATGTATCGTGAGATTTTGAGTGAAAACCTCCTTCCATCAGCAAGGGCATTGAAGATGAAACGTGGCTGGGTCTTTCAGCATGACAATGATCCCAAACACACCGCCCGGGCAACGAAGGAGTGGCTTCGTAAGAAGCATTTCAAGGTCCTGGAGTGGCCTAGCCATTCTCCAGATCTCAACCCCATAGAAAATCTTTGGAGGGAGTTGAAAGTCCGTGTTGCCCAGCGACAGCCCCAAAACAGAGGAGATCTGCATGGAGGAATGGGCCAAAATACCAGCAACAGTGTGTGAAAACCTTGTGAAGACTTACAGAAAACGTTTGACCTGTGTCATTGCCAACAAAGGGTATATAACAAAGTAGTAATACTTATTTTCCACCATAATTTGCAAATAAATTCATTAAAAATCCTACAATGTGATTTTCTGGAATTTTTTTTCTCATTTTTCTCATTTTGTCTGTCATAGTTGATGTGTACCTATGATGAAGATGAAACGTGGCTGGGTCTTTCAGCATGACAATGATCCCAAACACACCGCCCGGGCAACGAAGGAGTGGCTTCGTAAGAAGCATTTCAAGGTCCTGGAGTGGCCTAGCCAGTCTCCAGATCTCAACCCCATAGAAAATCTTTGGAGGGAGTTGAAAGTCCGTGTTGCCCAGCGACAGCCCCAAAACATCACTGCTCTAGAGGAGATCTGCATGGAGGAATGGGCCAGAATACCAGCAACAGTGTGTGAAAACCTTGTGAAGACTTACAGAAAACATTTGACCTGTGTCATTGCCAACAAAGGGTATTGAGAAACGTTTTTTATTGACCAAATACTTATTTTCCACCATAATTTGCAAATAAATTCATTAAAAATCCTACAATGTGATTTTCTGGATTTTTTATTCTCATTTTGTCTGTCATAGTTGACGTGTACCTATGATGAAAATTACAGGCCTCTCTCATCTTTTTAAGTGGGAGAACTTGCACAATTGGTGGCTGACTAAATACTTTTTTTCCCCACTGTATATCATTGTATTGGTTGCAAGAATTTTGTATAATAATTTAAATTGAAAAACAAAGTTTTGAATCAGGCGTCGTTGTGTGCATCAGATCATAAGCAATGTGCCATGGAATCAGTCAATCGAAAATCTCTTCCCAACTATTTTGCAACCTGTATGGTGCAGCTGTCAATTTTTTGTTCCTTAAATGAAACTGGTATACTTTTTTATTTATCACCATTTTCTTTAACCAATTTTGGTCTTTAATGCAGGGCCAACAGTTTCTTATCTCCTCCCCCTTCCATTGCTGTAATACTGCAATCAGTTGGTTGTAATTTTGGATAGAGCAGACGTTTCCATTTATTTTTGTTAACTGCAAAAATGTGCAACTCCCCCAGTCCTATTTTTCCAAAAATGTTTTCCAAAAATATTTATTTTTTTAATCAATTTGTATGTTCTGGTGGCTTAAACTGAAATTGCAACCAGCTTTCTATAGCTTGTTTTAAAAATAGCGATATTTTGGAGATTATTTCATTTAAAATAACCAAAAGTGAGAGGTTGTAATCTGAGAGGTAGTGTTAGCTAAACTGGGAATCAGGCCTTGGAGAGACATTGGTAATGTCAGATATTGTATACAACTCAAACCATTTCTCCCTCATAGTGTTTATTGAAAAGCCAAGTCCCTTTACTGTCAGTTGAGTACAACATACAGTACATGAGCATTGGCACAGGGGTCATCTATCAATGAGGTATACATGGAGCTGGTACAGTAGGTGTTCTTAGGGATACTGTAAACTGGAGCACTGCTCTAGGGTGTTCTTTGACTCACATACAGGTGAAGGGGGGAAACATCCAATAGGAAACATAAATATAACAGAAGAGGTAGTAAAAACACCGATCAGGAGAGAGAGAGGGCGAGGTAAAGCTAATCCAAGGCCAAGACAGGCCCAGAGGGTGAGAGTGTGGGCGGTCAATGTGGCCAGCGAGGCCATCAGGGTTACACAAGTGTTTATGGGTTATAACTTTTATTGTGTCCTCTTTTTGTTGATGCCACTAATGCATTAAGTACAGAAGGATGCATTAGGAGGCCCCAAGGCATTCTGGGTTGTTTGGACTATGTGCATTTACTTTATTTATTTTTCTCCATAAGCTCGGTCATGAGCCATCCGGCCACCATTGAACAACTTTGTGTGTGTGTGTGGTTGTATGTGTTTGTGACAGAGAGAAAGAAAGAGAAAGATAATGTGTGTGTCTGTGTGTGAGTGTAAGCAAGGTGGTATTCAGAACCCATATAAATAATATTATGCCATTACTGAGAGAGAGAGAGCGAGAGAGAGAGAGAGAGAGAGAGAGAGAGAGAGAGAGGGGCAGAAAGAGAGAGAGAGAGGGGCAGAAAGAGTGGGGGAACGCATCAGAGAGAGCACATCAGGATAGAATAGAGAGCACTCACCAATGTTGTGTATTTTGATATTGGGCCTGACTGTGTAGTCAGGTGGTGTCTGACTGGAATCATCACCGTGGGAGACTTGGAGAGAGAGGAACACAAATATGCAAAGTCATTAAAATGCCCACACTACTTATTTTACACACTAACTGGGCAGTCACTTCTCTATATAGTGCACTACTTTTGACCAGAGAGCAGGTCGCGCCTCAAATGGCACCCTATTCCCTATATAGTGCACTACTTACAGTGCCTTCAGAAAGTATTCACACCCCTTTATTTTTTCCACATTTTATTGTGTTACAAAGTGGGATTCAAATGGATTTAATTGTCATTTTTTGTCAACAATTTACACAAAATACTCTGTAATCTCAAAGTGGAAGAATAATTCTAACATTTGTAAAAAGAAGTCATGAAAAATAAAATACTAATATATCTTGATTAGATAAGTATTCAACCCCCTGAGTCAATACATGTTAGAATCACCTTTGGCAGCGATTACAGCTGTGAGTCTTTTTGGGTAAGTCTCTAAGAGCTTTCCACACCTGGATTGTGCAACATTTGCCCATTATTCTTTTCAAAATTCTTCAAGCCCTGTCAAATTGGTTGTTGATCATTACTAGACAACTATTTTCAGGTCTTGCCATAGATTTCCAAGCAGATTTAAGTCAAAACTTTAACTCGTCCACTCAGGAACATTCACTGTCTTCTTGGTATGCAACTCCAGTGTAGATTTGGCCTTGTGTTTTAGGTTAGTGTCCTGCTGAAAGGTGAATTAATCACCAAGTGTTCTCTAGGATTTTGCCTGTGGTTAGCTCAATTCCGTTTCTTTTTTATCCTGAAAAACTCCTCAGTCCTTAACGATTACAAGCGTACCCATAATGTGATGCAGCCACCGCTATTATTGAAAATATGGAGAGTGGTACTCAGTAATGTGTTGTATTGGATTTGCCCCAAACACAACACTTTGTATTCAGGACAAAAAGTGAATTGCTTTGCAGTATTACTTTAGTACCTTGTTGCAAACAGGATGCATGTTTTGGAATATTTTTATTCTGTACAGGCTTCCTTCTTTTCACTCTGTCAATTAGGTTAGTATAGTGGAGTAACTACAATGCTGTTGATCCATCCTCAGTTTTCTCCTATCACAGCCATTAAACTCTGTAACTATTTGAAAGTCACTATTGGCCTCATGGTGAAATCCCTGAGCGGTTTCCTTCCTCTCCGGTAACTGAGTTAGGAAGGACGCCTGTACAGTGCCTTGCAAAAGTATTCATCCCCCTTGGCGTTTTCCCTATTTTGTTGCATTACAACCTGTAATTTAAATTGATTTTTATTTGGATTTCATGTAATGGACATACACAAAATAGTCCAAATTGGTGAAGTGAAATGAAAAAAATAACTTGTTTCAAAACAATCTAATAAATTAATAACGGAAAAGTGGTGCGTGCATATGTATTCACCCCCTTTGCTATGAAGCCCCTAAATAAGATCTGGTGCAACCAATTACCTTCAGAAGTCACATAATTAGTTAAATAAAGTCCACCTGTGTGCAATCTAAGTGTCACATGATCTGTCACATGATCTCAGTATATATACACCTGTTCTGAAAGGCCCCAGAGTCTGTAACACCACTAGGCAAGGGGCACCACCAAGCAAGCGGCACCATTAATACCAAGAAGCTCTCCAAACAGGTCAGGGACAAAGTTGTGGAGAAGTACAGATCACGGTTGGGTTATAAAAAAATATCCAAAACTTTGAACATCCCACGGAGCACCATTAAATCCATTATTAAAACATGGAAAGAATATGGCACCACAACAAACCTGACAAGAGAGGGCCGCCCACCAAAACTCACAACAAAGATACCAAAGATAACCCTGAAGGAGCTGCAAAGCTCCACAGCAGAGATTGGAGTATCTGTCCATAGGACAACTTTAAGCCGTACACTCCACAGAGCTGGGCTTTACGGAAGAGTGGCCAGAAAAAAGGCATTGCTTAAAGAAAAAAATAAGCAAACACGTTTGGTGTGCGCCAAAAGGCATGTGGGAGACTCCCCAAACATATGGAAGAAGGTACTCTGGTCAGATGAGACTAAAGTTTAGCTTTTTGGCCATCAAGGAAAACGCTATGTCTGGTGCAAACCCAACACCTCTCATCACCCCGAGACCACCATCCCCACAGTGAAGCATGGTGGTGGCAGCATCATGCTGTGGAGATGTTTGTGGGGAAATCATGCTGTGGGGAAACTGGTCAGAATTGAAGGAATGATGGATGCCGCTAAATTCAGGGCAATTCTTGAGGGAAACCTGTTTCAGTCTTCCAGAGATTTGAGACTGGGACGGAGGTTCACCTTCCAGCAGGACAATGACCCTAAGCATACTGCTAAAGCAACACTCGAGTGGTTTAAGGCGAAACATTTACATGTCTTGGAATGGCCTAGTCAAAGCACAGACCTCAATCCAATTGAGAATCTGTGGTATGACTTAAAGATTACTGTACACCAGCGGAGCCCATCCAACTTGAAGGAGCTGGAGCAATTTTGCCTTGAAGAATGGGCAAAAATCCCAGTGGCTAGATGTGCCAAGCTTATAGAGACATACCCCAAGAGACTTGCAGCTGTAATTGCTGCAAAAGGTGTGCAAATGATACAACTCCCCCCCAAAATCCATTTTAATTCTAGGTTGTAAGGCAACAAAATAGGAAAAATGCCAAGGGTGGTGAATACTTTCACAAGCCACTGTATCTTTTTTAGTGACTGGGTGTATTGATACACCATCCCAAGTGTAATTAATAACTTCACCATGCTCAAAGGGATATTCAATGTCTTATCTTTACCCATCTACCAATAGGTACCCTTCTTTGCAAGGCATTGGAAAACCTCCCTGCTCTTTGTGGTTGAATCTGTGTTTGAAAATCACTGCTCGACTGAGGGACCTTACAGATAATTGTATGTGTGGAGTACAGAGATGAGGTAGTCATACAAAAATCATGTTAAACACTATTATTGCACACAGAGTGAGTCCATGAAACGTATTATGTGACGTGTTAAGCACATTTTTACTCCTATCGAGCAGATGATTAAGGCATATTCACTGAGAGGGAAAGTATTACACACTGATAGTCTAGACTTGGCATTACATTATCATCAGCTCAGTGAGATTTTAAAAGAGAATGCACATTGCTTATCCATATTCTATTGCACTGCAAAGAAGGATGTAGCATATGGTACAAGGATTTCACATATTGATAGAGAGTTGCTGTACTGTGTGTTAATATGTTAGATATGAGGCATATGGTAAGTATGTGTATTTGTAGAGAATAATGCTCTCAAAACCAAAGGGATAGGGCAGAGATACAGTGGAATGTGAATAGCAGAGAACAATTGAGTTCAGATGGTAGCTAAGCTGTTAAGCAGACCTTGCAGATTAAAGGTTGTGGTTTGTAAAGTAAACACTATCACACACATAAAATCACACACGAATGCACGGACACACATACACACACACTTTATATCCACTTTATACCCCAAAATACACACACACACACACACAAACACCCCCCTCCCCGCACACAACCCGAGTGGACACTTCAATAGATTAGCCCTGACACTCAGAGAGGGGGTTAAGGTGATGTGTACACAGAAGCTGACACTGGCCTGAGTGTGGGATGTATTAATGCTGACAATGTTAGAGAAGTAGGGAGAGCTTTCAGCACAGGGATTTGATCAAAGGCCTGCAGGGGAGAGAGGCTACCGGAGTAAAAAAGAACACATAACATCACTATCAGAGAGAGAATCAACTATCAGAGAGGTGGGGAGAGGAGCGAGAGGGGGAGATGGTGAGGAGAGAGAGGAGGGCAAGAGAGGAGAGAGCGAGAGAGAAATAGAGAGAGATAGAGAGGGAAGATGAAGAGAGAGGGGAGAGAGAGAAGATAGAGAGGGAAGATGAAGAGAGAGGGGAGAGAGAGAAGATAGGGAGAGAATGAGAGAAAGGAGAGCGGCTGAGAAAGGGGAAAGCATCAGAGGGAGAGAGCACATCAGGATAGAAGAGAGAGCATTCCTATCAAACACTATCAGAGCACTGAGACCCAGAATAACACTGAACATCAATGCCCTGGAACATAGAATAACATACAACCCTGGAACACAGTGAGATAGTTATAACCTCACTATAAGAACACTGGGAAATCACTGTCAGAAGCTGTAGCCTCAGGTCTCCAGTGTGTGTACGTGTGAGTGTATACGAGAGAGAGAGAGAGAGAGAGAGAGAGAGAGAGAGAGAGAGAGAGAGAGAGAGAGAGAGAGAGAGAGAGAGAGAGAGAGAGAGAGAGAGACCCACCCGTGGAGCAGCAGACGTAGACTCTCAGTCTCAGGCAGCTGTGGCCATGGTGATGGGTGGGCGTGGCTTCAACAGAACACAGAAGAATGTCAGCCATGTGCCATCTAGAGGCCAGCCTATGAACTAACATGGCTTTGGCTTTTTGGCACAATATGTCTTTGTCCCATATGGCACAATATTCACTATATACTGCACTACTTTTGACCTATAGGCCCTGGACAAAAGTAGTGCAGTACATAGGGAATAGGGTGCCATACGGGATGCAACCAAAGTGAAATGGTCATTATAGTTTATTACAGCAGTTTAACACAGTTACTTTATAGTGGTACATTTATTCAAAAGGAACAAAGTATATTTGGGGGTGTGGTGTAAGAGTTAAATTACCTAATGTAGTTTAATGACTCACAAATTGAATGCTGTAATAATCCAACTCTAACTTACTAAGGTATGTAGGTGAGTGCTACACATTGCTAATGGCTGAAGCTAATTCCCACTTACGATGTAAAGTACATGCACTTGGGCAAGCGCTATATAGATAGCCCATGCAATCGATTGTCATTACTCGACTATAACACTATATAGACAACGAGTATCTCAGCTCCACCACTTACAGATATAGTAGTACAATCATCATTACATCATTATTATACTCCTATACAGACTTAGTATAGAAATATTCCGCTCACATATGTAGTAGTACTCGTGGCCCACGTTGAACTCGTAGCCCAGGGAGAAGGCGCTGTAGCGCTGGAACTTCTCAGAGAACTTGATGGGCGCGTGGGGCGCATGCGGCCGGTTGCACTCCCAGCGCTTGAAGCCAATCTGGGGGTCGCAGGTGCGGTAGCCGCGGTAGCTGACCATGTAGAGGACGTACTGCTCAGCCACGGTGCGCTCCAGTGTCCCCCGCTGGCTGGTGGCGGTACTGTTGTAGTGCGGGCAGTAGATGTCCAGGTAGTCGTTCACTGCCACCTGCACCGTGTAGCCCTCCCTCCGTAGACTGTCGAGAGAGAGAGAGAGAGGGGAGAGAGGGGAGAGAGGGGAGAGGAGACAGGGAGATGGAGGAAGGGACGGAGAGAGAGGGAGGAAGAGAGAGTGGGGGAGGGAGGGAGAGAGAGAGAAAGGAGAGAAAGGTGGAGGTAGAGGGAGGAAGAAGAAATAAAGAAAGAGAAAAAGAAGGAGAGAGAGAGAGGAGAGAACAAATACATTGATGAGTAACAGCATACTATACAACTCTTATCAGGAAGGGACTACTTTACCTGTGCATAAAAATAGTATTTTTCTCACTCTATTCCCAGTGGCAAAACCAACCAGGGTTGCTGCAGAAAATAATATCCAAGCCTTCAAGCCTACTGTCATTCCCATGAGCATGACATAGTCTGCGTCAGTGAGGCGGAAGGAGATCATGCCATTGGAGACGTGTGGCTCCTCTACCACAGGGAGGAGGGATATACTGACATGTGAAGGGGTCCCATGCGCGCATGGCGATCGAACACAATGTACCAGTGTGTTAGCAGGTACAGAAGGTCAATCTTGGGTTGGGACATGTGACGTCGCTTTAGCCTTAAGTGAGGAAATGAGGTGACATGATTTAACATCCTACCTCATAACATGGCTGTTAATCATTCTATGTATACTCATTATCATAACTGTACAAAGTATTATCATACAAACTTCTTATGCTTATCCTGAAGGGATGGAAAGGGCAATTAATGAGATGTGAAGTATCCTTAGCTGTGGGTAGGAATCTGTGTCAGGATAAATGGCAGGGGAAATCTGCAACAACTGGAGCTGTATTGACTACTATGTAACATTAGGCGGCAGTATTGCGTTGCATTCCGCTCTAGGGTTTCCTCTCTCACTCTCTCGCACCCTTTATCTCAATTACAATCTCTCTCTATCTCACACACACACAAAAAATTTGCAAACACACATGAGTGAATGCTCACACGCATGCGCGCACACAACACAATACTAGGTCAGGTCTCAAGGGAGATTATTATTCAATTACAAAATGAGGATCACAACACCGTGTGGTGTGTGTACGTTTGCATAAATCGCTGCAGTTGCTCTGGCTCAGACATAAAAGGCCACGTTACTCTATTGAGCTTCCTGAGGTTGGCACTGTGTTGAAGGCCCAGACTAAATATGGGTCTCTCTCTCTCTCTCTCTCTCTCTCTCTCTCTCTCTCTCTCTCTCATGCAGACAGATGAATATCATATCCCTTAACCACTGTTCTTTCCTTGCCATCAATCTTATCTCCTTGCTCGTACCCCACTCCTCTCTCAGATGTTGGATGACAGATTTTTGTCTCGCAGTGTTGCAAAAAGAAACAACACAGCCATGCTTCAAAGGGACTATATTTAGAGAGAATGGGAGAGAGAGGGGGAGGGAAGAAAACGAGACAGGGGAAAGAGAAAGAGGGGGGAGGAGAGAGAGAGGAGAATAGAGTAAGAGATAGTAAAAGAGGGAAAGGAAGAGGAAAGATGGAGAATGTGATGATGGGGAATCATGGATGCAAATGGGGTAGAAATGCAGGAAAGGAGCTTCAGTCATTGAGAGAGTAGGGGGAAAGGAATGAGTGAGAGTGTGTGTGCATTTACAAGTGTGTGTGTGCATGTGGGTGTGTGTGAGTGAGTGTTGAACACTGCGGCTTTAGTAGCGCACTTAACATGATGACAGAATTTTAGATCACAGTTCCGTCATAAAGGCACAGACAGAATCAGAGGAGGAGAAGGAGGAGGGAGGAGGAGGGAGATGGACGAGGTGATGCTCTATAGGTGTGTGGAGTCAGACGTATACTGAACAAAAATATGAACGCAACAGGCAATAATGTCATTGATTTTACTGAGTAACAGTTCATATGAGGAAATCAGTAAAATTAAATAAATTCATTAGGCCCTAATCTATGGATTTCACATGACTGGGAATACAGATATGCATCTGTTGGTCAAATATATAAAAAAAAAAAAAAAAGGGTCTCAAAATGGGCCTCAGGATCTCGTCACGGTATTTTTGTTCATTCAAATTTCCATCGATAAAATGCAATTGTGTTCATTGTCCGTAGCTTATGCCTGTCCATACCATAACCCCACCGCCACCATGGGGCACTCTGTTCACAACGTTGACATCAGCAAACCGCTCGCCCACACAACGCCATACACGTTGTCTGCGGTTGTGAGGCCGGTTGGAAGTACTGACAAATTCTCTAAAACAACGTTGGAGGCGGTTTATGGTAGAGAAATTAACATTCAATTATCTGGCAACAGCTCTGGTGGATATTCCTGCAGTCAGCATGCCAATTGCACGCTCCCTCAAAACTTGAGACATCTGTGGCATTTTGTTGTGTGACAAAACTGCACATTTTAGAGTGGCCTTTTATTGTCCCTAGCACAAGGTGCACCTGTGTAATGATCATGCTATTTAATCAGCTTCTTGATATGTCACAGCTGTCAGGTGGATGGATTATCTTGGCAAAGGAGAAATGCTCACTAACAGGGATGTAAACAAATTTGTGCACAAAATTTGAGCATATGGAAAAAAGCTTTTTGTGCATATGGAACATTTCTGGGATCTTTTATTTCAGCTCATGAAACATGGGACCTACATGTTGCATTTATATTTTTGTTCAGCGTATAAGCAGTCCACTTAGTGACACATGACACATGAGGTGGTGGGGCAAGGAGGGGTTGGGAAGGGAGGAAGATTTAACAACAGAGAGAGGGAGAAAAGTGGGAAGAGGGGGAGGTCTATGGGAGAAACTAAACAGGACAAAGAGGGGAAAATACAGTGAATGATGACAAACAAGTGAATAAAATGGAGAGAACGGAAGGCAGAGGGAGAGACAGAAATGTAGTGCACCCCAGGGATACACATATATGTAGTAGTGCAGTGACAAAAGAGTAATGGTGCCTCTCTTTCTCATCCTCTCTCTCCCCGCTGTGCATTGTCTCTGTGTCGTTTCTGCTGTCTCATCATCATTTTCCTATGAGTGGGAAAGCACTGCTCGTTAGTACAGCCAGCACAAGCTGGTGAAGACAGCCTAGAGAGAGGGGCGCGAGGGAGAGAGGGGAGAGACAAAGACAAAGATAGCACCACTGTACCTTGCACCACTGTCTCCACTAAAACAAGTATTTTGAGAATACAGCAACTATCAATAAATAACAAAGATACTGTAAAAGAGAAAGACCACAGACCACAGTGGACAGAAACTAGCGGTCTGTTCTGCAGTGTAAGATCTAAATAAAATCAAATTTTCAACCAAACCAACTTCCATTGTGAATGAGCATAAACTAAATGTCCATTACCGTTACATCACAGACAATACTGTTAGAGTAACAGCATTGACTGTTAGTAATAGTACATCTACATGCTGTTTACATGCAGGCTGCTGTCTGACCATCATATCCAACCAAACCTCTCCATTGTGGATGAGTATAAATAATATGCTCATTCATGTTAGTCATTACTGTTACATCACTGTCAATACCATCACCGTAAAAGCATTGACTGTTAGTAATAGTAGATCACTAGATCTACACGCTGTTCACATGCAGGCTGCTGTCTGTCCTAGCCTCACATTTACATTTTACATTTTAGTCATTTAGCAGACGCTCTTATCCAGAGCGACTTACAGGAGCAATTAGGGTTAAGTGCCTTGCTCAAGGGCACATTAACGTCATTTAGCAGACGCTCTTAGCCAGAGCGACTCACAAATTGGTGCGTTCACCCTATAGCCAGTGGGATAACCACTTTACAATTTACAATTTGGGGGGGTTAGAAGGATTGCTTTATCCTATCCCAGGTATTCCTTAAAGAGGTGGGGTTTCAAATGTCTCCGGAAGGTGGTGAGTGACTCCGCTGTCCTGGCGTCGTGAGGGAGCTTGTTCCACCATTGGGGTGCCAGAGCAGCGAACAGTTTTGACTGGGCTGAGCGGGAACTATGCTTCCGCAGAGGCAGGGGAGCCAGCAGGCCAGAGGTGGATGAACGCAATGCCCTCGTTTGGGTGTAGGGACTGATCAGAGCCTGAAGGTACAGAGGTGCCGTTCCCCTCACTGCTCCATAGGCAAGCACCATGGTCTTGTAGCGGATGCGAGCTTCAACTGGAAGCCAGTGGAGTGTGCGGAGGAGGGGGGTGACGTGAGAGAACTTGGGAAGGTTGAACACCAGACGGGCTGCGGCATTCTGGATGAGTTGTAGGGGTTTAATGGCACAGGCAGGGAGGCCAGCCAACAGCGAGTTGCAGTAGTCCAGACGGGAGATGACAAGTGCCTGGATTAGGACCTGTGCCGCTTCCTGTGTAAGGCAGGGTCGTACTCTCCGAATGTTGTAGAGCATGAACCTGCAGGAGCGGGTCACCGCCTTGATGTTGGCGGAGAAACGACAGGGTGTTGTCCAGGGTCACGCCTAGGCTCTTCGCACTCTGGGAGGAGGACACAGCGGAGTTGTCAACCGTGATGGCGAGATCATGGAACGGGCAGTCCTTCCCCGGGAGGAAGAGCAGCTCCGTCTTGCCAGGGTTCAGCTTGAGGTGGTGATCCGTCATCCATACTGATATGTCTGCCAGACATGCAGAGATGCGATTCGCCACCTGGTTATCAGAAGGGGGAAAGGAGAAGATTAGTTGTGTATCGTCAGCGTAGCAATGATAGGAAAGGCCATGTGAGGATATGACAGAGCCAAGTGACTTGGTGTATAGGGAGAAAAGGAGAGGGCCTAGAACTGAGCCCTGGGGGACACCAGTGGTGAGAGCACGTGGTGCGGAGACAGCTTCTCGCCACGCCACTTGGTAGGAGCGACCGGTCAGGTAGGACGCAATCCAGGAGTGAGCCGCGCCGGAGATGCCCAGCTCGGAGAGGGTGGAGAGGAGGATCTGATGGTTCACAGTATCAAAAGCAGCAGACAGGTCTAGAAGGACAAGAGCAGAGGAGAGAGAGTTAGCTTTAGCAGTGCGGAGAGTCTCCGTGACACAGAGAAGAGCAGTCTCAGTTGAATGACCAGTCCTGAAACCTGATTGGTTTGGATCAAGAAGGTCATTCTGAGAGAGATAGCAAGAGAGTTGGCTAAAGACGGCACGCTCAATAGTTTTGGAAAGAAAAGAAAGAAGGGATACTGGTCTGTAGTTGTTGACATCAGTGGGGTCGAGTGTTGGTTTTTTGAGAAGGGGAGCAACTCTCGCTCTCTTGAAGACGGAAGGGACATGGCCAGCGGTCAAGGATGAGTTGATCAGCGAGGTGAGGTAGGGGAGAAGGTCACCGGAGATGGTCTGGAGAAGGGAGGAGGGGATGGGGTCAAGCGGGCAGGTTGTTGGGCGGCCTGCAGTCACAAGTCGCAGGATTTTATCTGGACTCACACTAAATTATTCCGTTGCTCTGTCATTCGCTACATACTTTAGTCTGAGATTGCCATTGCATTCATAAAATGGTCAATACCGTTACATGATTCATTATGTTACATGGTTCATTATCGTTACATTCATGTCACTGCTGTTACAGTAACAGCATTGACTGTTAGTATTAGTAGTGTTAGTGTATCTACGCTGAACAAAACTATAAACGCAACATGTAAAGTGTTGATCCCATGTTTCATGAGCTGAAATAAAAGATCCATAGAAATGTCCCATTTGCACAAAAAGCTTATTTCTCTCAAATTGTGTGCATAAATTTGTTTACATCCCTTTTAGTGAGCATTTCTCCTTTGCCAAGTTAATCCATCCACCTGACAGGTGTGGCGTATAAAGAAGCTGATTAAACAGCATGATCATTACACAGGTGCACCTTGTGCTGGGCAATAAAAGGCCACTTTTTGTCACACAACACAATGCCACAGATATCTAAAGTTTTGAGGGAGCGTGCAATTGACATGCTGACTGCAGGAAAGTCCACCAGAGCTGTTGCCAGATAATTTAATGTTAATTTCTCTACCATAAGCCACATCCAACGTCGTTTTAGAGAATTTGGCAGTATGTCCAACCGCTGACGACGTATAACCACGCAAGCGCAGGACCTCCACATCCGGCTTCTTCACCTGCGGGATCGTCTGAGACCAGCCACCAGGACAGCTGATGAAGCTGAGGAGTATTTCTGTCTGTAATAAAGCCCTTTTGTGGGGAAAAACTCATTCTGATTGGCTGGACCTGGCTCCCCAGTGGGTGGGCCTATGCCCTCCCAGGCCCACCCATGGCTGCGCCTCTGCCCAGTCATGTGAAATCCATAGATTAGGGCCTAATTAATTTATTTCAATTGACTGATTTTCTTATATGAACTGTAACTCAGTAAAATTGTTGAAATTGTTGCATGTTGCGTTTATATTTTTGTTCAGTATACATGCCGCTCACATTCAGATTGGTTTCTTAGTCTGACCATCAAACAACCTTCATTCAATCCCAATAAAATCGTCATCATCATCATCAATCCTCTCCCTCAAGGTCACCATTAAGGATTTACAGTTACAACACAGGTGAACCCATGTAATAAATGTACCAGTAACATAGTGATGCAGAATCAATGTCTTCCTCTGATTTCTCCAATTGTCTAACTAATAGAAGACCGACAGGCTCCTCTAGCTGCGGAATGAGACAGGGACAGGCTCTGCGGTTTTTTCTCGTACCTCAACACCAAAAGTCATTACATCATCTCCAAGTAAAAGTACACACCGTCTCCAGCAAATCCTCCCTCCGCTGATTTGGTTAGCCTCGTAATTAACGCACAATTTACTGTGTTTCGATCCAAAATGGAGGCTGAAAACAAATGCTGAGGCGTGGGGAAAAAAAGAGCTAGACGCTGCAGCCTTTCAGGCCTGGGATTACCCCTGGATCTGACTGGAGTCTAGTGATGATTCAGAGATGACTCAGGGTGGTGGTAGTGGGTGCTGCTCTACACTTTACACACACAGAGACGCATGCACAAACCGACGCATGCACACACACAGCACCAGTCTGTGTAATTGAGTCTGACTGCACACATTAGGGAAACAGGTCCCCATAGAGGAGCCAGGTCAGATTGGAGCTACTAAATGAATACCGTCCAATGACTGTAGTGATTCCAGCATGTGACAGTCTCCCTCTCAGGCAAAACAGCCAATAGAGGGGGCAGGTGGAAACAAAGGCCGCTCTCTGATTAGTGGAGAGCTGATAGTAAAAGACCACCAGGTGATGTCACAACACAACAAATAAATACCAGACTTTGAAGTACTTTCTTTACAGTGTACTTCAGAAGTACAAAACTACTAGCCTATAATAATGTATTTTCTATCAGCAGAGGTATGAGAGGAGTGTATGTCTGTATGCCAAATGGCACTCTATTTACACTATATTGTACACTGCTTTTGACCAGGGCCCAGTTCCCCAAAAGCATCTTAAGGCTAAGTTCATCATTAGTTCTACTTGATCCTATGCTATAACGATGAACTTAGCCTTAAGATGCCTTTGGGAAACCAGGCCCAGAGCCATATGGGCTCTGGTCAAAAGCAGTGCACTGTGAGGAATGAGGAGCCATTTGCCCTCTGCCCTCTCTCATTTGTCTCTGAAGGTGAGTCTCTAATTGTGAGTGGATATTAAAGGCCTCTGGCTCACCTCTATTCTTTCTCAAAGTGCCTCCTGATGAAAAGCAGATCTCATTCTCTCTCTTTCTTTATCTATTCCCTCGTTCTCTCAGAAGAGCTGTATTGATACCAATACAAAAAGCTGTGGTGTAGACAAGGCTCGCTATCTGAGAGCTCACTCGAAATGGGTTGTGTCAGAGAATGGAGGCTCTCATCACAGTGAATTCTCCACAGTGCCCTCCTCAGTGGGAATGTCAGGCACATGTTGTTTCGGCGAAGGCATACGAGAACACAGTGCTTATCCTGTAGACCATGCACAGTGCTTATCCTGTTATCCATGTCTCCTCTCAGGCTACAGGCCACATTGATGAGACAATGGTGTAGAAGAGCCAAGGGGTGAGAGGACTCCTGGAGGAGGTATGTGGACACGCACACGCGCACAGACACGTGCCCACACTAGGACACACAGACGCACGCACTCACGCATGCAAACACACACACATACAGTGGGGGGAAAAAGTATTTAGTCAGCCACCAATTTTCATCATAGGTACACGTCAACTATGACAGACAAAATGAGAAAAGAAAATCCAGAAAATCACATTGTAGGATTTTTAATGAATTTATTTGCAAATTATGGTGGAAAATAAGTATTTGGTCACCTACAAACAAGCAAGATTTCTGGCTCTCACAGACCTGTAACTTCTTCTTTAAGAGGCTCCTCTGTCCTCCACTCGTTACCTGTATTAATGGCACCTGTTTGAACTTGTTATCAGTATACAAGACACCTGTCCACAACCTCAAACAGTCACACTCCAAACTCCACTATGGCCAAGACCAAAGAGCTGTCAAAGGACACCAGAAACAAAATTGTAGACCTGCACCAGGCTGGGAAGACTGAATCTGCAATAGGTAAGCAGCTTGGTTTGAAGAAATCAACTGTGGGAGCAATTATTAGGAAATGGAAGACATACAAGACCACTGATAATCTCCCTCGATCTGGGGCTCCACGCAAGATCTCACCCCGTGGGGTCAAAATGATCACAAGAACGGTGAGCAAAAATCCCAGAACCACACGGGGGACTAGTGAATGACCTGCAGAGAGCTGGGACCAAAGTAACAAAGCCTACCATCAGTAACACACTACGCCGCCAGGGACTCAAATCCTGCAGTGCCAGACGTGTCCCCCTGCTTAAGCCAGTACATGTCCAGGCCCGTCTGAAGTTTGCTAGAGTGCATTTGGATGATCCAGAAGAGGATTGGGAGAATGTCATATGGTCAGATGAAACCAAAATATAACTTTTTGGTAAAAACTCAACTCGTCGTGTTTGGAGGACAAAGAATGCTGAGTTGCATCCAAAGAACACCATACCTACTGTGAAGCATGGGGGTGGAAACATCATGCTTTGGGGCTGTTTTTCTGCAAAGGGACCATGACGACTGATCCGTGTAAAGGAAAGAATGAATGGGGCCATGTATCGTGAGATTTTGAGTGAAAACCTCCTTCCATCAACAAGGGCATTGAAGATGAAACGTGGCTGGGTCTTTCAGCAGGACAATGATCCCAAACACACCGCCCGGGCAACGAAGGAGTGGCTTCGTAAGAAGCATTTCAAGGTCCTGGAGTGGCCTAGCCAGTCTCCAGATCTCAACCCCATAGAAAATCTTTGGAGGGAGTTGAAAGTCCGTGTTGCCCAGCGACAGCCCCAAAACATCACTGCTCTAGAGGAGATCTGCATGGAGGAATGGGCCAAAATACCAGCAACAGTGTGTGAAAACCTTGTGAAGACTTACAGAAAACATTTGACCTGTGTCATTGCCAACAAAGGGTATATAACAAAGTATTGAGAAACTTTTTTTATTGACCAAATACTTATTTTCCACCATAATTTGCAAATAAATTCATTAAAAATCCTACAATGTGATTTTCTGGATTTTTTATTCTCATTTTGTCCTATGATGAAAATTACAGGCCTCTCTCATCTTTTTAAGTGGGAGACTAAATACTTTTTTCCCCCACTGTATATTAAAAACTTTATTTGAATCCACAAATCACATTACACTCGAGAAGGAAACAAACATTTCTAAGGACATGGAAATTTGGACACTTATGGGTACAGTTAGCGCCTCATTCTCCACACAGCAAGGCTGCCCATGACTGCTGACACGGAGCAGTACCTTGTTAGCTGCTTTGCCTCTGTCTTATGCAGGCCTGCAATCTGATGACCTTGTACTGTCAGCCTATGTACATGGCAGAGACTCCCGAACATCAGCACCACAAGCTTGCACTGATAACCAAGGTTGCTCAAGCGTGACATGAGGGGCTGGTATTTCAGTAACTTGTCAGCAAAGGCCTGCTCCATGTAAGAGTGAAAAGAGCAACCCACTTCCAAAATGAGCATCTCCCTCCGGCGTCCCCCCACAACAACAATATCTGGCATAGTTGGTATACAAGAAAACACATCATCATCAAACCATCCTCCAATGACAAGAGAAGGTTTGTGAATGTGTGCTGTTGGTGAGGCTACCCCTCTCACCTCAGTAGCTATCAGGTCGACAAGGCGGTCATGTCTAGCTATGTGCAGGTCTTTGTATGAGCGGCAACCATTAACAACATGTGCAACAGACTCCATTACATTTGACTCGTGTAAGACACACACACACAGTCAACAGACAAACACATAAACCGAAGGACAAAGAATGCCAGCGAACAGCCCCGAGAAATAGAAAAGTAAACCCAGGAAGAAGCACACTGAAGCCATAAGACAACAGAACCATACCTACTTCCAAGGTTTCAAAGAGCAGTGTGAGCTTTGAAGTGTGTGAGAGCCTCAGCAGCTCTCATAGGAAGTCTGCTACAGTGGGGTGTTAGCTTTCACAAACCTAACTCTTTAAGCCTCTCCTTTGGGTTCGCACTGAGAGAGAGAGAGAGAGAGGGGGGGGGGGAATGATAATGAGAGAGAGTATGAGAGAGAGAGAAAGAGAGAAAGGGAGAGAAAGGAAGAGAGAGTGAGAGAGATAGAGGATGAGTGAGAGGGATAGAACAGAAGAGAGAGATCATTGGAGAGGGAGAGAAGTAGAAAGGGAGAGCGAGAGGAGAAAAGGAGTGCTACCCTATTTAGTCTGGGCCTTCAACACAGTGCCAACCTCAGGAAGCTCAATAGAGTAACGTGGCCTTTAGTGTCTGAGCCAGAGCAACTGCAGCGATTTATGCAAACGTGCACATACACACGTATGTACGGACACACACAAATCCACGGTATGCAAACTTGTGCTTGTGAGCATATCAACACACATACTGTACATTGCTTATTCTTATACACACACTGTCCACATAGTTACCCATACAGTGCCTTCAGAAAGTATTCATACCCCTTGACATATTCCACATTTTGTTGTGTTACATCTTGAATTCAAAATGGATTAAATAGATTTTATTCCTCACCCATCTACACACAATATCCTTTAATGACAAGTGAAAACATGTTTTTAGAAATTTTAGCAAATTTATTGAAAATGAAATACAGAAATATCTAATTTACATAAGTATTCACACCCCTGAGTCAATACTTTGTAGAAGCACATTTGGCAGTGATTACAGCTGTGAGTCTTTCTGGGTAAGTCTCTAAGAGCTTTGCACACCTGGATTGTGCAACATTTGCCCATTATTATTTTCAAAATTCTTCAAGCCCTGTCAAATTGGTTGTTGATCATTGCTAGACATTTTCGGGTATTGCCATAGATTTTCAAGTAGATTTAAGTCAAAACTGTAACTCGGCCACTCAGGAACATTCACTGTCTTCTTGGTAAGCAACTCCAATGTAGATTTGGCCTTGTGTTTTAGGTTATTGTCCTGCTGAAAGGTGAATTAATCACCCAGTGTCTGGTGGAAAGCAGTCTGAACCAGGTTTTCATCTAGGATTTTGTCTGTGCTTAGCTCCATTTAGTTTATTATTTATCCTGAAAAACTCCCCAGTCCTTAACAATTACAAGCATACCCATAACATGATGCAGCCACCACAACTTGAAAATATGGAGAGTGGTACTCAGTATGGTGTTGTTTTGGATTTGACCCAAACATAACACTTTGTATTCAGGGCATAAAGTACATTTCTTTACAACATTTTTGCAATATTACTTTAGTTCCTTGTTGCAAACAGGATGAATGTTTTGGAATATTTATATTCTGTACAGGCTTCCATCTTTTCACTCTGTCAATTAGGTTAGTATTGTGGAGTAACTACAATGTTGTTGATCCATCCTCAGTTTTCTCCTATCACAGACATTAAACTCTATAACTGTTTTAAAGTCTCCATTGGCCTCATGGTGAAATCCCGAGAGTGGTTTCCTTCCTCTCTGGCAACTGAGTTAGGAAGGACGCCTGTATCTTTGTAGTGACTGGGTGTATTGATACACCATCCCAAGTGTAATTAATAACTTCACCATGCTCAAAGGTATATTCAATGTCTTATTTTGACCCATCTACCAATAGGTGCCCTTCTTTGTGAGGCATTGGAAAACCTCCCTGGTCTTTGTGGTTGAATCTGTGTTTGAAATTGACTGCTTGACTGAGGGCCCTTACAGATAATTGTATGTGTGGGGTATAGAGAGGAGGTAGTCATTCAAAAATCATGTTAAACACTATTACACACAGAGTGAGTCCATGCAACTTATTTAGGCTTGCCATGACAAAGGGGTTGAACACTTATTGACTGAAGACATTTCAGCTTTTCATTTTCTATTAACTTGTAAAAATTCAGAAAAACATATTTACACTTTGACATTATGGGGTATTGTGTGTAGGCCAGGGGTGTGAATACTTTCTGAAGGCACACCGTGTGAAAATAATTACAACATACACACACAGAAATAGCAGAAAAAAATGAATGAATGTTTGATCCCTTCTTAAAATAACCTGTCCCTTTAAAATATCTGTTTGTGCAAACAACCTACAGCTTGCCTTACATAGCCAAGTGAAGACGCCCAGGGTAATTATTTACACGTTACACAACAGTACACTGGTGCAGTGCTGAGGAAAACTACTCAGGTAGCAACTAAATCTGTATCCTGGTATAAGGTGAGTCCAGGCCATCCAGGTTTAGAGCAGCAAGAGCAGAGCGGTGGAAGATGGACCATATTTTGCGTCCTGAATAATTGACTGGCACAAGAACACGTGGTTTCTCTCTCTGTTTATTCCAGCTCTCTCTGTCTCAGGTCCATGACTTGGGCGGCAGGTACATAAAGACCTTACTAAACAGGAGAGAATACATACGTTCAAGGTATTATCTGTGATAAAACAATAAAGTGGGTGAACCTATGTCAAGGTCTTCTCCAAGGCAAGTTCTTTATTCTGACTCCGTGTCTATATAATACCCAGACGTTCTACAAGTTTACTTACGCTGTAGGATCATTTTTCTTCTAATAGGGATTCAAGGTTCTTATGAATGGAAATAAGGGTCGCTCTGGATAAGAGCATCTGCTAAATGACTTAAATGTTAATGTAAGGGACCACAATGAAATAAGTCATTGACCGTCATCCCTGACAAGTGTTAAAATGTATGTACTGTGTGTATGTGTTTTGACACAATAAAGTCAATAGCCCAAAATGTTAAATTGTCAAATGAAATCAATCAATGAACAGTTGAGTGGCTGGCTCGTCAAGGACCGCCAAATATATTGAGAAGAGAAAGATGAGCATTAGCTGGAATTACATGGCAGAGGGAGTATGTACTAAACCAAGTGCAGCAAAATAAACAATCTCATACTTTCCAAATTCACTAAACCCACCATCTTTGAAATCCCACTCCAGAACTGGTTGTTACGTTCCCCAGCTAGAAAACCAAATCATGTCGCTCAAACAGAAGGGGGAACTAACAAAGAGTTACTGACAACAACCAAAACAGGTGGGGTTATAGGAGGGGTTCTGAAAGACACTCATGGGGGTGTCCACTGACTAGAAACAACAACTGGAACATAAGACACCCACCATGAGCGGCCACTACATTTGCCCAAGAATAGGCAAACAAAAGAAAATCTCTCTCTCTCAGGGTGCCATTTGAAACGCAGCCAGTGAGACTACATCAACACCTTCAATGGGCAGAAGAAACACTTTAATGTAGCCTAATATGGGACAATACGTATTTCGAAGGACAAATACAATAGGAGAAAAAGATGGAGGTTTTTTACAGACTGCAGATTGATATTGCACTTCTGGGTTAAAAACGGGGGTTGTGTTCATCTGTGAATGTGGTGGTTGTGGAAACAAGACAAGGTGAGAATGAGACAAAGGGGAAAACACACATGCACACGGAAGTGAGTGAGCACACACAAAATGGACTGGCAAAATGTTCTAAATTCTCTGAATTTTAGTTGGTTTACTATTCTTGTGTACTAGTAAAACGTGTACACACCGACACACACACACAGAATGAGAGAGCCTTGTTAACTACTTTAATCAGTGTTAATCACTGCAGACTCTCGCCTCACTGTCAGACTGAGACCAGTCTGTCTGACTATAACAAAAAGAGAGAAAAAGAGAAAGAGAGAGAGAGAGAGAAGAAGAGAGAAAGGGGGGGGGAGAGGGAGAGAGGGGAGGGTGGAGAAAAAGAGGCACAGAAACAGCTTGTAAAAATGTGAAATGGTATCTAAAAATATACAGTGCCCACAGAGCCGCGAGACCGTGGCAGTTTTGATGTACTTTATCTTATACTTCAAGGTCTATTTCTTAGGCCCATATGGCCAGGCCTTGGCGGGAGAGGTGGACAGGCCAAGCCATCACGGTCAGGTTTTAATTTCAGTCAGGGCCAGGGGGACAGCACGGAGGGCGGGGAGCGAGGGACCACGGAATGCAGAGCAAGCCAGGCGGAGAGATAGAGAAGAGGGGAGGTAAAGAAGGAGAGATGAAGGGATACAGGGGGAAGAGATAAGGGGAGAGGGGGAGGCAGTGAGGGGGGAATGAGAAAGGAACAGCAGCACAGAAATGGAGATAGAGAGGTAATGTGCTTTACACAGAGGAGAAGAAAGGGAGGCCCAGACGGAGGGAGGCAAAGGGGGAAAATTGAAAGATAAGAGGGATAGATTATTAAGAAAAGACGGATAATGTATAAATAAACTTGGAGCGAAACGGAGAAAGGCAGCCAAAGAGAGAGAGAAAGAGAGAGAGGGAGAGGAAGAGAGTTGAGATTGTGTTTATCCAAAAATAATACAAATTTGTTTTTTTGAAGAAATGGCTTTGGCCTTCACGGTTTAACCAAAACTTTGTAGAAAGCTTAGCCGCCTGCATAGCAGGAATAGTCATCAGAATAGTAATGCCTGTGTTTGGTGATTAGAATTTCAGATAGAGTCTGCCTGTGCTCAGGCTATGATGCGAGGCCCTAATGCAGCCAGTTTGTATAGTGGAGCATGCAGGAACTCTGAATGTGACCTTATGTGCGTAAAAAGATAGCATAGAACGTCAACTAATGTGTTTCTCTTTTAGCGAGCATGTGAGCGTAGGAATTGCATGTGTGGGCGTGCATTCATATGTGCAGCTGGAGCATGATGGAGAGGAGGTGGTCAATGTAATCGTGCGTAACATAGGCTACCCTACAGAACATACTGGAGTGTGTATGGCTCGTGACTCGCCAAGCAGCACTATTGAGGGTTAAGTAATTCAGATCTGCTAGCCAACATGCTTTGTGTTCTGGTGTGCTAGTGTTTATACAGTACAGGGCACTTACAGTACCAGTCAAATGTTTGGACACACCTACTCATTCAAGGGTTTTTCTTTATTTTTACTATTTTCTACATTGTAGAATAATAGTGAAGACATCAAAACTATGAAATAACACATATGGAATCATGTAGTAACCAAAAAAGTGTTAAACAAATCAAAATATATTGTAGATTCTTCAAAGTATCCGCCCTTTGCCTTGATGACAGCTTTGCACACTCTTGGCATTCTCTCAACCAGCGTCATGAGGTAGTCACCTGGAATGCATTTCAATTAACATGTGTGCCTTCTTAAATGTTAATTTGTGGAATTTCTTTCCTTCTTAATGCGTTTGAGCCAATCAGTTGTGTTGTGAAAAGGTCGGGTTGGTATACAGAAGATAGCCCTTTTTGGTAAAAGACCAAGTCCATTTTATGGCAAGAACAGTTCAAATAAGCAAAGAGAAATGACAGTCCATCATTACTTTAAGGCATGAAGGTCAGTCAATCTGGAAAATTTCAAGAACTTTTAAAGTTTCTTCAAGTGCCATTGCAAAATCCATCAAGCGCTATGATGAAACTGGCTCTCATGAGGACCGGCACAGGAAAGGAAGACCCAGAGTTACCTCTGCTGCAGAGGATAATTTACCAGCCTCAGAAATTACAGCCCAAATAAATACTTCACAGAGTTCAAGTCACAGACACATCTCAACATCAACTGTTCAGAGGAGACTGTGTGAATCAGGCCTTCATGGTCGAATTGCTGCAAAGAAACCACTACTAAAGCACACCAATAAGAAGAAGAGACTTGCTTGGGCCAAGAAACACGAGCTATGGAAATTAGACCAGTGAAAATCTGTCCTTTGGTCTGATGAGTCCAAATTTGAGATTTCTGGTTCCAACCGCCGTGTCTTTGTGAGACGCAGAGAAGGTGAATGGATGATCTCCAGCTATTTGACCAAGATTGAGAGTGATGGAGTGCTGCATGATGGAGTGCTGCATGACCTGGCCTCCACAATCACCCGACCTCAACCCAATTGAGATGGTTTGGGATGAGTTGGACTGCAGAGTGAAGTAAAAGCAGCCAACAAGTGCTCAGCAGATGTGGGAACTCCTTCAAGACTGTTGGAAAAGCATTCCAGGTGAAGCTGGTTGAGATAATGCCAAGAGTGTGCAAAAGCTGTCATCAAAAAGCAAAAGGGTGGTTACTTTGAAAAATCTCAAATATAAAAGATATTTCGATTTGTTTAACACTTTTTTGGTTACTACATGATTCAATATGTGTTATTTCATTGTTTTGATGTCTTCACTATTATTCTACAATGTAGAAAATAGTAAAAATAAAGAAAAACCCTTGAATGAGTAGGTGTGACCAAACATTTGACTGGTACTGTATGTGAGGTAGTGCCAGGCGGATACATACAGACACACACACACGTACACATGGACAGCCACACACATGCACACACACGCACACGCACACACACACACAGGTCACAACAACTCCCTGTTGCTGCTACCTTGGCAGTGTGTGTGTGTGATTGACAGCTGTCAAACGACAGAGCACCAGGAGGAGGAGAAGAAGAGAAGGAGAGAGGGAGAGGTGTCAGGGTAGAAGTGAAAGGGAGAGCCAGATGGAAGGACAAAGATAAGGGAAGAAGAAACAGAGGGGAAAGACAGGGATGAGGGAGGGATGGATGGATGAGGGAGGGATGGATGGATGGATAGATGAGGGGTGGATGGAGGGATGGTGTCACGATTCTCTAAAGCAGAACCCAGAAGCAGACCAGGACAAGGTGAGTAGACAGAAGGGGAGTATTTATTTAACGACTCAAATGTGGAAGCAGGATAATTCAGGAGACGGAGCGGGCAGCGGAGGTGAGTTGGTGGAAGTGAATAGGCAGATCCAATGATGTTACAGAACCCACCGACGACCAGGCAAGGGTGGAGTGAATGTTCCGGGAGAATAACTGTAGACAGAGTAAACGGAGGTAAATACACGGCAACCAAAAAGTACAAAACAACAAAACTAGCTCTAGAAAACTTGAGGCTGATACGCTGACACAACATACTGTTCATGGCTAACGATCCGGCAGGGAATGGATGTCAGGTCAGAGCTTATGAAGTGAAGAGGTGATGATCAGGACCAGGTGTGCAGATAGCTGATGAGATGCAGGTGCGGGTAATCGAGATATCTCCCGCCTAGCTTCGTCGCCCGGCAGCCAGACAGGGTGCGTTCAGGAACCTTCAGGAACAGACTCCAAGACAGAAAACAGGCAACTCAGGCAGAAACAGACGCAGGAAGCGGGATTCATGACAGTAGCCCCCCTCCGACGAACGCCACCGGGCGGACTACCCGGAGCGCCAGGATGGAGGCTGTAGAAGTCACGAAGGAGGTCAGCATCAAGGATCTGACGCCGAGGAATCCAACTCCTCTCCTCAGGACCATACCCCTCCCAGTCCACGAGATACTGGAAACCCGACCCCGCCGTCTGGAATCCATGATGTGGCGCACCGTGTAGACAGGACCACCTCCGATCATCCGAGGAGGAGGAGGAGGAGGCGGAGGGGGCAGCAGAGGGCTGAGGAGAACAGGCTTGAGGCAGGAGACATGAAAGGTGGGATGGACTCTGAGCGTCCTAGGCAATTTGAGTCGAACCACAACAGGATTAATCACTCCCATGGAGATGATGTACCCGAGGAAGGATATAGTGTGGGCGTGAAAATCACACTTCTCTGCCTTCATAAACAGGCGGTTCTCCAATAAACGCTGCAGGACCTGCTTGACATGCTGGACGTGGCTGGAAAGCTCCTTCGAGAAGATGAGAATGTCATCCAGGTAAACGAACACAAAAAGACCGATCATATCTCTCAGAACGTCATTCACCATACTTTGGAACACTGCTGGGGCGTTGGTCAGTCAAAACGCCATCACTTGGTACTCGAAATGTCCCATAGGTGTATTGAACCCAGTCAACCACTCGTCCCCCTCTCTGATCCGGACCAGATGATACGCATTGCGTAGATCAAGCTTCGTGAACACAGTAGCACCCTGTAAAGAGTCGAAAGCAGAGCTCATCAAGGGCAGGGGATACTTGTTCTTGACCGTAATATCATTCAAACCCCGATAATCAATACACGGTCAAAGAGAGCCATCCTTCTTACTCACAAAAAAGAATCCTACTCCCAGGGGTGATGACGAGGGACGAATGAGACCAGCAGCAAGAGACTCCTTTATGTAGGTCTCCAAGGCTTCACGTTCAGGTCGAGAGATACTGTATACTTTTTTTTCCAAGATGGCGTAGTAGTGCAGTTGTGTTTTTATCGTATGTCTGTAAATAGCCTGTAAATACCCTATTTTTCTGTATTTTTCGTACATATTTCCATATCAGACTTTTCATCCTTCTACAAAATATACTTTCCTGCAACCCGCCTCACTCAATGTGGAACGGATTCTATTATTGACTTACCTTTATCTAGAATCTAGAATCTCCAGTTGAAACTAGCTAGCCAGCTAACTAGCTACTTGCTATTAGCCTCAGCTAGCGGTATTTCACCCAGAACATTGGATTTTTTCTGCGGGATTAATTTTAATCACTGGACATTAATCACCGGATATTCGGCCAGTCTGCACAGCGCGTTATTGACCCAGAACATATCAGTTTTTCCGCCGGAATCACTGAATCTTTAACTCCGGATTCATCGCTATCAGCTAGCTACAACAAAATTGACGCTGTGGTCTCGCTAATCATCCTGAGCTAGGCCCATCTCCCGGCTATCTACCTCTCTGTCAACCGGACGGGACCACCTAGTGTTGACACGGAGCCCCGCCGATCCTACACGACTGGTCTGCCGACGAAATCGTCTGATGTGGTTACGACGTTAACCACGAAGATTCCATCCATCTGCTAGCCCCGGCCCGCTTAGCACACGCTAGCCGTGGCCTCTTACTCACTAGTTTACCACCGGACCTTATGATAACTCAGCTATACAGCTGATGTCTGCTGGACTGTTCCTTTTTTACGGTACTACATCCTGTTTATGTTTAGCCTCAGCCCAAACATGGTTAGTTTATTGTTGTTTCGGTTATTTCTAATTTTACTATATCACTGTAGACCCCCCAGCCTAGCTAAACCTGCCTTAGATAGCTCCTTTGCCCCTCCCCCTATACACGCGGAGACCGACTCAGTTGATGCCTCCAGCGATGCTATCTCTTTCATTGTTACCCAACGCTTAGGTTTACCTCCACTTTACTCATATCCTTCCATATCCTTGTCTGTACATAATGCCCTGAATCTTTTCTATAACACCCGGAAATCTGCCCCCTTTATTCTATGTACCCAACACACTAGAAGACCAGTTCTTAAAGCCTTTAGCCGTATCCTTATTCTAGTCCTCCTCTGTTCCTCTGGTGATGTAGAGGCTAACCCAGGCCCTGCAGCCCTCAGTATCACTCCTACTCCCCAGGCGCTATCATTTGATGACTTCTGTAATCGCAAAAGTCTTGGTTTCTTGCACATAAATATCAGAAGTCTACTTCCTAAGTTTGAGTTATTCACTGCGTTAGCACACTCTGCCAACCCTGATGTTCTAGCAGTGTCTGAATCCTGGCTCAGGAAGGCCACCAAAAATTCTGAAATTTCCATCCCCAACTATAACATTTTCCGTCTAGATAGAACTGCCAAAGGGGGTGGAGTTGCAATCTACTGTAGAGATAGCCTGCAGAGCTCTATCATACTATCCAGGTCTGTGCCCAAACAGTTTGAGCTTCTACTTCTAAAAATCCACCTTTCCAGAAATAAGTCTCTCACTGTTGCCGCTTGCTACAGACCCCCCTCAGCCCCCAGCTGTGCCCTGGACACCATATGTGAATTGATTGCCCCCATTTATCCTCAGAGTTTGTACTGCTTGGTGACCTAAATTGGGATATGCTTAATACCCCAGCCATCCTACAATCCAAGCTAGATGCCCTCAACCTCACGCAAATTATCAACGAACCTACCAGGTACAACCCTAAATCCGTAAACATGGGTACCCTCATAGATATCATCCTGACTAACATACCCTCTAAATACACCTCAGCTGTCTTCAACCAGGATCTCAGCGATCACTGCCTTATTGCCTGCGTCCACCCCTCATCACTGTCAAACGCTCCCTAAAACACTTTAGCGAGCATGCCTTCCTAATTGACCTGGCCCAGGTATCCTGGATGGATATAGATCTCATTCCGTCAGTAGAGGATGCCTGGTTGTTCCTTAAAAGTAATTTCCTCTCAATCTTAAATAAACATGCCCCATTCAAAAATACAGAACTAAGAACCGATATAGCCCCTGGTTCTCCTCAGACTTGACTGCCCTTGACCAGCACAAAAACATCCTGTGGCGTACAGCATTAGCATAAAATAGCCCCGCGATATGCAACTTTTCAGGGAAGTTAGGAACCAATATACACAAGCAGTCAGGAAAGCAAAGGCTAACTTTTTTCAAACAGAAATTTGCATCCTGTAGCACTAACTCCAAAAAGTTTTGGGACACTAAAGTCCATGGAGAATAAGAGCACTTCCTCCCAGCTGCCCACTGCACTGAGGCTAGGAAACACTATCACCACCGATAAATCTACAATAATCGAGAATTGCAACAAGCATTTTGCTACAGCTGGCCATGCTTTCCATCTGGCTACCACTAACCCGGCCACCAACTCTGCACCCTCTGCTGCAACTTGCCCATGCCCCCCACTTCTCCTTCACACAAATTCAGACAGCTGATGTTTTGAAAGCGCTGCAAAATCTGGACCCCT
This sequence comes from Coregonus clupeaformis, assembly GCF_020615455.1. Classification (NCBI taxonomy): domain Eukaryota; kingdom Metazoa; phylum Chordata; class Actinopteri; order Salmoniformes; family Salmonidae; genus Coregonus; species Coregonus clupeaformis. The sequence goes on from NC_059199.1 coordinate 27,934,404, forward strand.
ACAAATCAGCTGGGCTAGACAATCTGGACCCTTTCTTTCTAAAACTAGCCGCCGAAATTGTCGCAACCCCCTATTACTAGTCTGTTCAACCTCTCTTTCATAACGTCTGAGATCCCCAGAGATTGGAAAGCTGCCGCGGTCATCCCCCTCTTCAAAGGGGGTGACACTCTAGATCCAAACTGCTACAGACCTATATCCATCCTGCCCTGCCTTTCGAAAGTATTTGAAAGCCAAGTTAACAAACAGATCACCGACCATTTCGAATACCACCGTACCTTCTCCGCTATGCAATCCGGTTTCGAGCTGGTCACGGTGCACTTCAGCCACGCTCAAGGTCATAAACGATATTATAACCGCGATTGATAATAGACAGTACTGTGCAGCCGTCTTCATCGACCTGGCCAAGGCTTTCGACTCTGTCAACCACCGCATTCTTATTGGCAGACTAAATAGCCTTGGTTTCTCAAATGACTGCCTCGCCTGGTTCACCAACTACTTCTCAGATAGAGTTCAGTGTGTCAAATTGGAGGGCCTGTTGTCTGGACCTATGGCAGTCTCTATGGGGGTGCCACAGGGTTCAATTCTTGGGCCGACACTTTTCTCCGTGTATATCAATGATGTCGCTCTTGCTGCTGGTGACTCTCAGATCCACCTCTACGCAGACGACACCATTTTGTATACATCTGGCCCTTCATTGGACACTGTGTTAACAAACCTCCAAACGAGCTTCAATGCCATACAACAATCCTTCAGTAGCCTCCAACTGCTCTTAAACACTAGTAAAACTAAATGCATGCTTTTCAATCGAACGCTGCTGGCACCCGCCCACCCGACTAGAATCACCACTCTCGACGGGTCTGACCTAGAGTATGTGGACAACTACAAATACCTAGGTGTCTGGTTAGACTGTAAACTCAACTTCCAGACTCACATAAAGAATCTCCAATCCAAAGTTAAATCTAGAATCGGCTTCCTATTTCGCAACAAAGCCTCCCTTCACTCATGCTGCCAAACATGCCCTCGTAAAACTGACTATCCTACCGATCCTTGACTTCGGCGATGTCATTTACAAAATAGCCTCCAACACTCTACTCAGCCAATTGGATGTAGTCTATCACAGTGCCATCCGTTTTGTCTCCAAAGCCCCATACACTACCCACCACTGTGACCTGTACGCTCTTGTTGGCTGGTCCTCACTACATGTTCGTCGTCAAACCCACTGGCTCCAGGCCATCTATAAATCACTGCTAGGCAAATCCCCGCCTTATCTTAGCTCATTGGTCACCATAGCAGCACCCACCCGTAGTCTGCGCTCCAGCAGGTATATCTCACTGGTCATTCCCAAAGCCAACACCTCCTTTGGCCGCCATTCCTTCCAGTTCTCTGCTGCCAATGACTGGAGCGAAGTGCAAAAATCTCTGAAGCTGGAGACTCTTATCTCCCTCAATAACTTTAAGCATCAGTTGTCAGAGCACCTTACCGATCACTGCACCTGTACACAGCCCATCTGAAATTAGCCCACCCAACTACCTCATCCCTATATTGTTATTTATTTTGCTCTTTTGCACCCCAGTATCTCTATTTGCACATAATCTCTTGCACATCTAGCATTCCAGTGTTAATACTATTGTAATTATTCTGCACTATAGCCTATTTATTGACTTACCTCCATAACTTGCTACATTTGCACACACTGTATATATATTTTCTGTTGTATTTTTGACTTTATGTTTTTTTTACCCCATATGTAACTCTGTGTTGTTTTTATTGCACTGCTTTGCTTTATCTTGGCCAGGTCGCAGTTGTAAATGAGAACCTGTTCTCAACTGGTTTACCTGGTTAAATAAAGGTGAAATAAAAAAATAAATAAACGTCCCTTGGGAAAGCCAGCTCCAGGAAACAGATTAATCGCACAATCATAAGGTCGGTGGGGAGGAAGTGACAGAGCCTTCTGCTTACTGAACACTTCACCCAAATTGTGATATGTCTCTGGAACCAGGGACAAATCTGGGGGGGCAGAATCAATGACCCGACTGGGAACAGCATGGGAACAGGCAGTCCTAAGGCATGACACTCAATGCTCCAACTAGTTACCTTACCCGTCACCCAATCGAACGTGGGATTGTGTTCTCTCAGCCAGGGGTATCCAAGAACCAGGGGAACATGGGGAGAATGCAGAATGAAGAAGGAGATAACCTCTGAATGATTCCCTGACAACAGCATCTTCACCGGTTCAGTCCTCATAGTGATACGTGCCAAAAGACTGCCGTTCAGAGTGGTAGCTTCAATGGCTTTCGGTAATTGCTCCTTGGAAAGCCCCAGCTGTTCCACCAAGTCGGCATCCATAAAGCTGCCATCGGCACCTGAATCAATAAACGCGTTGATCGCTAAACTCTGATTCTTGTTCATGAGGGTTGCAGGAAAACGGGGTCGGACAGGGCTATTGAGAGGCTGAAACTGGCTCGCTAAAAGTCCTCCCAAACTTAGGACAGTTTAACGAGCGCTGGGTACAAGCGGAGATGTAATGTCCCGGGCTACCACAGTAGAGGCAGCTGTCGGTCTCACGTCTACGTTGGCGCTCCTCCTTGGTTAACCCGTGCCGCCCCACTTGCATGGGTTCCGGATCTGGAGGCAGGACCCTTCCTCTAATCCCGTGTGGTGAAAAATGATCGGCACGTTCTGGTCCACTTCCTGACCCGAATGGTAACCGAGTAGCTGAGTGATTGGACGGCCCCCATTGCTTCTCCCTCCTTCTCTCTCGGACTCTGTTATCTACCCGAATGGATAATGCAACCAAACTGTCCAGGTCACTAGTCTCAGGATAGGAGATCAGCTCATCCTTGAGTTGCTCCGACAACCCCTGATAAAAAATTGCTTGTAGTGACTCCTCATTCCACCCACTCTCCACAGCCAATGTCCTGAATTCAATAACATAGTCTGCTACACTGCGAGCTCCTTGGCAAAGCGAGAACAGACGCTTAGCTGCGTCCTTACCTCGGACTGGATGGTCAAAAAGCCTCCTCATCTCTGCCGTGAATTCCTGGTATGACGCCAGGCAGGTCTCCTGTCGTTCCCATACGGCTGAAGCCCACTCCAGGGCTCTTCCACGCAGCAGTCCAATTACAAAAGCTATCCTGGCCTTGTCTGTGGCTTAAGAGTTGGGCTGCAGATCAAACACCAATCCACACTGCATAAGAAAAGAACGGCATCTTCCCAAATCCCCTTCATACTTATCTGGCGTCGGAACCTTGGGCTCACGGAAGGGAACAGCTCCAGAAGCGGCAGGCGAGAGGAGTGAAACAGGTGGTGGATTCTCCGCCGGCAAACTGAGCTGAGCCTGGATACTCGTCAGACTGGCAGAAAAGTTCCGAACCGACAACGCTATCTCCTGTAGCGCCGTGCTGTGTTTTCCCAACATCTTCTCCTGATGGGTAATGGCAATGTGAACGGAGTCCAAGTCCGCTGGGTTCATCCTTGGCCGGATCGTTCTGTCACGATTCTCTAAAGCAGAACCTAGAAGCAGACCAGGACAAGGTGAGTAGACAGAAGGGGAGTATTTATTTAACGACTCAAATGTGGAAGCAGGATAATTCAGGAGACGGAGCGGGCAGCGGAGGTGAGTTGGTGGAAGTGAATAGGCAGATCCAATGATGTTACAGAACCCACCGACGACCAGGCAAGGGTGGAGTGAATGTTCCGGGAGAATACAAAACAACAAAACTAACTCTAGAAAACTTGAGGCTGATACGCTGACACAACATACTGTTCATGGCTAACGATCCGGCAGGGAATGGATGTCAGGTCAGAGCTTATGAAGTGAAGAGGTGATGATCAGGACCAGGTGTGCAGATAGCTGATGAGATGCAGGTGCGGGTAATCGAGAGATCTCCCGCCTAGCTTCATCGCCCGGCAACCAGACAGGGTGCGTTCAGGAACCTTCAGGAGACAGACTCCAAGACAGAAAACAGGCAACTCAGGCAGAAACAGACTCAGGAAGCAGGATTCATGACAGATGGATGGATGGATGGAGGAATGGATGGATGGGTGGATGGATGGAGGGATGGAAGAAGGGAGAACCCCCTCCCCCCTTCCCTCTGTCAGTGTCTGTGATCATCTATTCCTACTGTTCTCTATATCAGTGACTTAGAAACCTTCAGCACAAGACCCAAGTTGAGATGATGAATTGAGACACAGACAGGAGAAAGGACAGAGATTAGGAAACACAGACAGATGATGAAAAATGACAAACCGAGAGAGAGCGCCTGGGAGAGGAGGAGAGAGGAAAGTGGAAGAGAGAGGGAAAGGTGACATTGAGAGAAGTGTAGAGGAGACAGCTCCTGGCTTTTAGCTGGAGGACGGCCACAGGATGACATTAGTGTAACACACTTTGGCTACACCTGCTGTTTGAGAGGCACACACACACACATGCACAGACAGAGACGCACGCACACACACACGCATGCGCGTGCACACACGCACACACAGGTAAAAATAAGCATTTTAGGCAGATTCCAAACTTAACCTGTGGGGATCTTGCCTCCCAATCACCTCTATTCTAGTTTTAGTAGATAAACTTCCCATGTGCAGTACAATATATGGTTCCCAAAAACAGTGATGGTAGTTTCGGAGAGGAGTAACCGGGTGAAATAAACTAAACTATCATTACTCCTTGGGGTGGTTTTCCGTACACAGATTAAGCCTAATCCTGGATTTAAAAGCATTTTCAATTGAGATTTTCAATTGAAAATGCTTTTTAGTCCAGGACTAGGCTTGATCTGAGTCCGGAAAACCACCCCCTTATGTGGTTATCGCTGATACATGGACATTCTTATCTGCCATTTTAGCTTCATTTCGGTCACATTTTAGTGGATGTGTTGTTTAAACAGTTTAAAACACAAAAACCAGCCGTATCAGATAATGTCATCTTCTACCGTTTACTGTCAGAGGCTCAATAAGCCTAGGGTTGATAGTAAATGGCAGTGTAGACCTTGGTGGCCGTCCAAAAGGGAACGACCAGTGGTCTACCGATGAGGCTGAAAATTGAATTTATAACGTCCTCTATTAGACACAACACTACCAAAAAACAACACTACCGTAAGTCACACGCCAGAGTTTACATGGAGCAGAAATAGAGGGGGAGTAGAAGAAAGATGGGAGGCAGGCAGAAAAACGAGATGGAGAGGACAAAGAAAAAGGTAAAATGAGGAAGCGGGTGGAAAAAGATATGCATTCAATGATGAAAATAGCATTACCCCCCCCCCCCAGACAAACACAGTGCCCTTTACCTCTCCCTCGGAGCGAGGCATAAATGAGTGGAATGACAGACAGAGAGAGCCAACGGGTCCCCTCCCCAGAGAGGGTAAACGCACTCATCCATACTGATCTTAAAACAACAGCCTCACTCCCTCTCTCTCTCCCTCTTCCCCCTTCCTCTCGCTCTCTCCCTCCCCTCCCTCCCTCCCTCCCTCTCTCACGACCTCCCACCCGCCTCTCTATATGTCTCCACCCTCTTTCTCTCTCTCTGTGTCTCCAACACCCTTTCATTCATCCTCCCTTCTCTTCTCCTTTTTGTCTCTTTCGTTTATCTATTTAACCACCTTATTTTTGCATTTGCAATGCTTTCTCATCCTCCTTCCATGATGTCTCTCTCTACTGCTGTGCTTTACCCCAAAATCAGTCAGAATTATCGTCTTCCGCCCTCATATCCAATCTTTACATATACCCATTTTCTGATTCTCTTTCTCCACATTCTCATCGATCGATCATTCTGCAATACACGTTTCAGTCTCATAAAAGTGTTTGACCCGGTGTCATCACTCTTTCACCACAAGCTTCTCTGTCTTCTTTATCTTTCTCTTGTGTTTTCCTGTTCCACTTCAGAATCAATGTTCCATGAGCTCTCCAGTGATGCCCTTAGCTTTCATTGTGGTAGAGCCCGCATTTAAAACGGTGCACAGTCGATCTCCTCAACCCTGATTCACATCTAGACTCAGACTAAATAAGAAAGCATTTCTCGACTCTGACACCGTTGAGATGCTGCGGACGCATTTCAGCGGTTGACAAATGAGGCGACAAATTGACTTCAATGAAGCATTCGAAAACAACAAAACACCCAAAGCAAATCTCACTTAACTAAACACTGGAAGAAATCGCACAATAGGACCGGGGGCTTATCACACATTATTTCTCTCCCTTCCTGTCTTTCCTCCTAATCCCCCTATTCCCCCTCTCTCTCTCCCCCTCCCTGTTTCCAGTGGTTTGTGCCCCAGACGCACATTGACCCTAGCGCTGTGGACCAAGTAGGGGGCCTTGTTCCTCTGCATCGCTCCACTGCACATGACTGACATACTTTGTAAGGGAGGGAGGAATGGAGGGAGGAATGGAGGGAAGGAAGGAGGGCGGGAGGAAGGGATGGAGGGAGGCATAGCGTAGAAAACAGAAGAGTGCTAGCCGCGCTGAGGGAGGAGAGGGAGCTGAATGTGATTTATGATCAATGGTGCTTCTCCAATTACATTCCAATTAAAGTAGCGTCTCGAGCACGGCTCTAGTACACCGTGTCGGCAGAAGGGCTTTTGACAGTCTTTGTATGGGCATGGGTTACTGCACACACTCATACATACACACGAATGTACGCACACGCATGCACGCACGGATGCACACATCTCCACCCAATAGTGTTGGTTTGTGTGCGTGTGTGTGCGTGCCTGTGAGAGAATGCAGCCACCTTATCTGAAGTATAAGAGTGAGTTTATTTAAAGTCAGATTAAGGGCAGTTCAAAGGGATAATGCCCACTATTACATCGATGCTGGTTTAACACCACCTTACACTCTACAGTTGATAAAGAACCAGGGAGATGGAGGGGAGAGGGCAGCTGACCAGATTGATGTCGAGGACTGTCGCATAGCTCCAACTTGTTTTTTATTTTTAAATGTATCAACTTAAATATCCCTGTATATACTAAGGAACACTTAACTTTACAAAAATCACACTACTCCTTTCGACCACAGCAGCAATTACAAATTCCAAGGGTACATCAAATTTCAAAAAAATATTTGGTTCTATAGAGCACTGATCAAAAGTAGTGCACTATAATAGTAAATATAGTTCTAATTGTTCTCCATGCTCCCATCCGGCAAGGCTCAGACCAACAGACCCCTAAACAGCTTCTATTTAAGACTGTTAAATGGATTAAACAACACAAGGTGCTAAGTAGAACCATAAAGGGTTATTTGGTTTGGCCCCATAGGGGAACCATTTTATGGTACAGTGAGGGAAAAAAGTATTTGATCCCCTGCTGATTTTCTAAGTTTGCCCACTGACAAAGAAATTATCAGTCTATAATTTTAATGGTAGGTTTATTTGAACAGTGAGAGACAGAAAAACAACAAAAAAATCCAGAAAAACGCATGTCAAAAATGTTATAAATTGATTTGCATTTTAATGAGGGAAATAAGTATTTGACCCCCTCTCAATCAGAAACATTTCTGGCTCCCAGGTGTCTTTTATACAGGTAACGAGCTGAGATTAGGAGCACACTCTTAAAGGGAGTGCTCCTAATCTCAGCTTGTTACCTGTATAAAAGACACCTGTCCACAGAAGCAATCAATCAATCAGATTCCAAACTCTCCACCATGGCCAAGACCAAAGAGCTCTCCAAGGATGTCAGGGACAATATTGTAGACCTACACAAGGCTGGAATGGGCTACAATACCATCGCCAAGCAGCTTGGTGAGAAGGTGACAACAGTTGGTGCGATTATTCGCAAATGGAAGAAACACAAAAGACCTGTCAATCTCCCTCGGCCTGGGGCTCCATGCAAGATCTCACCTCGTGGAGTTGCAATGATCATGAGAACGGTGAGGAATCAGCCCAGAACTACACGGGAAGATCTTGTCAATGATCTCAAGGCAGCTGGGACCATAGTTACCAAGAAAACAATTGGTAACACACTACGCCGTGAAGGACTGAAATCCTGCAGCGCCCGCAAGGTCCCCCTGCTCAAGAAAGCACATATACAGGGCCGTCTGAAGTTTGCCAATGAACATCTGAATGATTCAGAGGAGAACTGGGTGAAAGTGTTGTGGTCAGATGAGACCAAAATGGAGCTCTTTGGCATCAACTCATCTCTCTGTGTTTGGAAGAGGAGGAATGCTGCCTATGACCCCAAGAACACCATCCCCACCGTCAAACATGGAGGTGGAAACATTATGCTTTGGGGGTGTTTTTCTGCTAAGGGGACAGGACAACGTCACCGCATCAAAGGGACGATGGACGGGGCCATGTACCGTCAAATCTTGGATGAGAACCTCCTACCCTCAGCCAGGGCATTGAAAATGGGTCGTGGATGGGTATTCCAGCATGACAATGACCCAAAACACACGGCCAAGGCAACAAAGGAGTGGCACAAGAAGAAGCACATAAAGGTCCTGGAGTGGCCTAGCCAGTCTCCAGACCTTAATCCCATAGAAAATCTGTGGAGGGAGCTGAAGGTTCGAGTTGCCAAACGTCAGCCTGGAAACCTTAATGACTTGGAGAAGATCTGCAAAGAGGAGTGGAACAAAATCCCTCCTGAGATGTGTGCAAACCTGGTGGCCAACTACAAGAAACGTCTGACCTCTGTGATTGCCAACAAGGGTTTTGCCACCAAGTACTAAGTCATGTTTTGCAGAGGGGTCAAATACTTATTTCCCTCATTAAAATGCAAATCAATTTATAACATATTTGACATGCGTTTTTCTGGATTTTTTTGTTGTTATTCTGTCTCTCACTGTTCAAATAAACCTACCATTAAATGTATAGACTGATCATGTCTTTGTCAGTGGGCAAACGTACAAAATCAGCAGGGGATCAAATACTTTTTTCCCTCACTACATATGGTATATGGTTCTACCTAGAACCCTCTATGAAGGTCTCTGCCTAGAACCTTCTATGAAGGGTTCTAACATTTTATGAATAGTTCCACCAGCCTTATTAGCCTTTCAAATACAATTATTTATGACAATACATTACATACAGAGTGTACAAAACATTAGGAAAACCTTCCTAATATTGAGTTGCACCTCCTTTTGCCCTCAGAACAGCCTCAATTCTTCAGGGTATGGACTCTACAAGCTGTCAAAATCGTTCCACAGGGATGCTGGCCCATGTTGACTCCAATGCTTCCCACAGTTGTGTCAAGTTGATTGGATGTCCTTTGGGTGGTGGACCATTATTGATACTTACGGGAAACCTTTGAGCGTGAAAAACCCAGGAGCATTGCAGTTCTTGACACACTCAAACCGGTGCGCCTGGCACCTACTACCATACCCCGTTCAAAGGCACTTCAAACTTGTTGTCTTGCCCATTCACTCTCTGAATGGCACACACACAATCCATGTCTCAATGATCTCAAGGCTGAAAAAGCATTCTTTAACCTGTCTCCTCCCCTACATCTACACTGATTGAAGTGGATTTAACAGGTGACATCAATAAGGGATCATAGCTTTCATCTGGATTCACCTGGTTCCTAATGTTTTCTACACTCAGTGTATATACCTTTCTTTGAGGGCCTAGTTAAACCCTAACACAGTGCTGTTAGGAATCTCCTGGTTTACAGGCCACATCAGGCCTGCAAGTCACATTATGCTGGGATGCAAAATGATGTGTAATTCCTATTAGAATCCAGCCAGAGTTAGGATTTCCAACAAGTGGAATTGTTAATCAACTGCAACCTGCATTCAGAATGACTGCCAGGGTAGGGAAGATTGAATACTGAGACAACCTCAATCATCTAAACTGGAACAGCCATCTCAGTAACAGGTGCAATAAATCCAATTATTAACATATTGGATTAGTTTAGAAAACTGTATGTTATTTATCTTTGTGTAGCATAAGATTTATCAACCAATCAATGTACATGTAAAAACACAGATATTACATTAAAACAAATCATTCAGAAAATCGCCCTGCAATAGAGCATGCTGGGAAATATTATATATGGTTCTATGCAGAACCCTTCTTGCCTTCCAAATAATCCTTCTTGCCTTCCAAAGAATCAAAGAACCCTTTCTTCCAAAAACGTTTCTTAGGATGTTAAAGGTTCTAGGTAGAACCATTTGCCTTACAAAGAACCCTTGTCTTCCAAAAAGGGTTCTTCTGATCAAAACGGTTCTTGGTAAGAACCCTATCCCTCCACAAAGAACCCTCTTGGAACCCCTTTTTCTTAGAGTGTACTGCTCTCCCTCTCCCACAGACTAACCACACTACGTCCAGACTCTATGCCCATCTACAGGTCTCTACCCACTCAGACACAACCTACTGTACACTTCTGCTAAAATTATTATTGATTAGATTTATTACCCCATTACGCTGCTGTCCATTGATTATTGATTGCCATTACCATTAGTATCTATCTATTTATCCTGCTACTGGTCACTATTACTCCTATTTACATGTACACCGAACTAAAATATAAACGCAACATGAAAAGTGTTGGTCCTATTTTTCATGAGCTGAAATAAAAGTTCCCTGAAATCTTCCATACACACAAAAATATTATTTATCTCAAATTTTGTACACATATTTTTTTACATCCCTGTTAGTGAGCATTTCTTCTTTGCCAAGATAATCCATCCACCTGACAGGTGTGGCATATCAAGAAGCTGATTAAACAGCATGATCAATACACAGTTGCACCTTGTGCTGGGGACAATAAAAAGCCACTCTAAAATGTGCATTTTTGTCACACATAATGCCACAGATGTCTCAAGTTTGCAATTGGCATGCTGACTGCAGGAATGTCCACCAGAGCTGTTGCCAGATAATTTAATGTTAATTTATTTACCATAAGCCGTCTCCAACGTCGTTTTGGAGAATTTGGCAGTACGTCAAACCAGCCTCACAACCGCAGACCACATGTATGGTGTTGTGTGGGTGAGTGGTTTGCTGATGTCAACGTTGTGAACAGAGTGCCCCATGGTGGCAGTTGGGTTATGGTATGGGAAGGCATACGCTATGGACAACAAACACAATTGCATTTTATTGATGGCAATTTGAATGCACAGAGATACCATGACGAGATCCTGAGGCCCATTCTTGTGCCATTCAGCCACCGCCATCACCTCATATTTCAGCATGATAATGCACAACCCCATGTCACAAGGATCTGTACACAATGGATCTGTACGCAAGGATCTGTACCTCCATACTCACCAGACATGTCACTGATTGAGCATGTTTGGGATGCTCTGGATCGACGTGTACGTGTGTTCCAGTTCCCGCCAATATCCAGCAACATCGCACAGCCATTGAAGAGCAGTGGGACAACATTCCACAGGCCACAATCAACAGCCTGATCAACTCTATGCGAAGGAGATGTGTCGCTCTGCATGAGGCAAATGGTGGTCACACCAGATACTGACTGTTTTTTTAAGGTATCTGTGACCAACAGATCCATATCTGTATTCCCAGTCATGCGAAATCCATAGATTAGGACCTAATTAATTTATTTCAATTGACTGATTTCCTTATATGAACTGTAACTCAGTAAAATCTTTGAAATTGTTGCATGATGCGTTTATATTTTTGTTCAGTATATATATTAGCATCAGTATATTACCAAAAGTATTTATATATTCCTGCTACCAGTTACTTTTCAGTCCTGTTTACATGTATTTTGTACTTTTTATGTATAAACCCACCTCAACCACTCCAGTGCCTCTGCACCTTAAATAAGGTACTGACCTGTATATACTATTCTCATGTTTCCTTAACTCACATTGTAGTTCTTGTGTGTTTTATTCTATTTTCTATTATTATCTATATTATTATCTATATTATTATCACTGCATTGTTGGGAAAGAGCTCTCAAGGTAAGAATTTCACTGAACTGTTTTACACCGGTTGTGCACGTGGCGAATAAACTTTGAAACTTGAATAGGGAATAGAGTGTCATTATGGGAAACGGACTAAAATCAGGCCTGGCTGGTCCAGAGATGGATCGTGTAGAGGCTGAGTTTATTGGTCGCTCGGAGTACTGTAGTGTTTACTGGCCAGTCATTACTGATGACTAAGGTGAACAGGGCTCTGATTCAGGGGGAAATTGCAGCCAGTTCCAGCCGGTTGGACACAGTAGAGTAGCTACTCTATAGCCTGGGGGCTATAGAGGGGGACCACGAATCTCTGGTCCGAATAAGAGTTGGACATGCTCTGTTAGATATATTGTGTACATGATAAAGATGTAGCAAATACTGCAGTAGTGAAATGTAATATTTAATGACTAGTAGCTAGGTCGTTTTTTTGACTACTTGGTAGGTGATATCACAATATTGCCAATTAATTGCCAATTAATGCCAATTAATTCAATCAATCCCTGTTGAGTTCACCTCTTTGCATTAGCAAGTGTTTGTGTGGAGACACACAGCAATGTATGTGTTCCCTCAATCTCTGATTATCGAGTGTTGGATAAAAACATCACATAATCCAAGGCTAAGGCAACTGTAATGAATCTCAGATCCTATCTAGGATTATTGGATCCCGGACCACATTAATCTCAATATAATGATATGGAGGTAACCTAGGTTACTGAAGATAATCTATTTACTCACTGGCGCCCAGGAGAATATTAATTCTTTATGCTTACAGACCGTTACCATTCACCACCACCAACAGACAGTACACATCTCTAGTTTGGACTCCTACAAACAGACTCATACATTATATAATTAAGATTGATCTAGTTTAGAGATTATAATATATCTATTATATTTGGTTAATAATCCATGATTCTCTTTGCAGGTTTTGTCTGTCAGTTGAAACCAACAGCCCTTTCAAACGGAGAGAGAATGATTAAAACTCCATTTAATTTCAAAACCCTCCTGTTTTCATTTCCTATGTCCGCAGGTGCCTCTTCCATGCTCACTGCCTTTTTTCTTCTTGCCCTCCTGATTTCTATTCCTCTGCTCTCCTTAAATTCAATTAAATGCAGTTGCATTGAACACAAATTGCTTCATTGGCATGACAAAGGAACATTTTGTGTTGCCAAAGCGTGAACAGAAACAAACAAATTGAGCTCGGAAACAATAAGTGAGAACAATAAGTGGTAATTATGAGGCCCAATTAAAGCTGTAATCCAATGAATGAGGTATATGACAATTACAGTGGAAAAAGGGTCCCGACAGGTCAGCTGTTTTTGCGGTACCTGCTGTTTTTTCGGGTTGTGACAGGTGGCTGCGTGCTCAGCTGCCATTCCAGCACACCTCTATACCCCCTCTCCAGAGGGCTCGGGAATTAGCGATAAATTCATGTTCCAGTTATTCGCAGTTTGAGCACAGCCAGTGTTCTCGTCGAGGGGCAAATCATTGTGCGGCTGACAGATAGGGACAAATAAATAACGCCCACACTTCAGCCACAATATGTAAACACAATGGCACACCATCTCCACACAACTCGTCTAAACACAGATCCACAGACAAACGTACACACACAAATAGTCTCTGTGGCTGTCACGCTCTGGCTCCGGGACATTGTATTATTGAGCCAGGGTGTGTTCATTTTTGTTGTGTTTGGGGATTAGTTGGGTTGTTATTGGTTGTTTCATTGTTTGGTCCAGTGACTCCCAATCAGTGGTAACGAGTGTCAGCTGTCGGCTCGTTATCTCTGATTGGGAGCCATATTTAAACTGTCATTGTTCACCTTGGGGTTGTGGGTTTTTGTTCTATGTTCAGTCGTTGTCACTGAGGACTTCATGATCGTGTTTTGTTTTGTATTCTCGTGTATTGCATTAAAGTCAATATGTTCGCTACCAACGCTGCGCTTTGGTCCTACTTCATAGACGATCGTGACAGAAAAACCCACCACAACGAGACCAAGCAGCGTTTCCAGGAGTTGGATGACGAGTGGTGGAGACAGAAGAGCGAAGGTTGGGAGAGGACTATAGAGGCCTGGTCCACGGAGAGGAGAGACCCCCAGAAAATTTTTAGGGGGGGGCTCACGACGTCGGGGCAGCAGGAGTACGGGTTAGAGGAGTGCAGTAGGTTGGCAGAAAAGGCCGCCAGGTTAAGGGGGCCACTGGTCACGAAGGGGAAGGAAGGTGTGGAGGCACGGCGAAGGGTACTGGGGTGTGTTACCAGTCCGGTCCGGCCCGTTCCTGATCCCCGTGTAGGGCCAGGGGTGTGTGTCCTCAGTGCGGTCCTGTCTGTTCCTGTTCCTCGCATGGAGCCTGTGGTGCGCGCCGCCAGCCCGACTCGGTCTGTTCCTGCTCCCTGCACCAAGTCTGTGGTGCGTTTCGTCGGCCCTGTCCGGCCCGTGCCTGCTCCCCACACCAAGCCAACGGTGTGCGTCGCTAGGCCAGCTCGACCTGTCCCTGCTCCCCGCACCAAGCCAATGGTGCGCGTCGCCAGCCCAGCCCGGCCTGTCCCTGCTCTACGCACCAAGCCAAAGGGGTGCGTCGCCAGCCCAGCCCGGCCGGTTCCTGCTCCACGCATCAAAACTACGGTGTGCGTCGCCGGCCCAACCCGGACTGTTCCTGCCACTCGCACCAGGCTAAGGGTGCGAGTCGTCAACCTGGGTCAGCTCGTTCCGGCTACTCGCACCAAACCAAGGGGGCGAGTCGTCAACCTGGTTCAGCCTATTCCTGCTACGCGCACCAAGCCAGGGAGGCGAGTCGTCAGCCTGAGGAGGTCCGTTCCGGCTCCACGCACCAAGCCGAGGATGCGTATCGTCAGCCAGGTCCGGTCCGTCCCTGCCTCACGCGCCAAGCTAGGGGTGCGCGTCATCAGTCCGGATCCAGCCAGCTGGGTGGGATCGGACCGGGGCCATTACGGGGGGATGGATGTAGGATGGTGGTCAAGCCCGGAGCCAGAGCCGGAGCCGCCTCCGAGGAGCAACACCCACCCAGCCCTCCCCTATTTGGGTTCTTTGAGGCGCGGTCGCAGTCCGCGCCTTTAGGGGGGGGTACTGTCACGCTCTGGCTCCGGGACTTTGTATTATTGAGCCAGGGTGTGTTCATTTTTGTTGTGTTTGGGGATTAGTTGGGTTGTTATTGGTTGTTTCATTGTTTGGTCCAGTGACTCCCAATCAGTGGTAACGAGTGTCAGCTGTCGGCTCGTTATCTCTGATTGGGAGCCATATTTAAACTGTCATTGTTCACCTTGGGGTTGTGGGTTTTTGTTCTATGTTCAGTCGTTGTCACTGAGGACTTCATGATCGTGTTTTGTTTTGTATTCTCGTGTATTGCATTAAAGTCAATATGTTCGCTACCAACGCTGCGCTTTGGTCCTACTTCATAGACGATCGTGACAGTGGCTACTGTGATTACGGGGGAAATAAGGAAACTAGAACGGTCACATGAAGGGAAGATGCTTTAAGCATAATGCTGAAATAAGCAAGAAACACAGACACAAAGAGCATAGCATATTTTGAGGAATATGCAATATTGCAAGCTGTTTCACTGGCTAGTAATAGACAGTAATTTTCAAAATAACAACATTGTTGGCTAGTCATTCGCTGCTAACAAGGCACAGATCTTTCTATAGGCTTAGGAAAGGAAAAAAGGAAACAGGCAAAAAGAAGTACGGCTGTAGCCAATTGCTTTGGCATTTGTCAGGCAGAGTGGTGTTTCATTAAAGGAATTGCTTTGGTCAATTGATTTTAGGCGTGTGGATTAAGTGAGGCACTCCTTTACGGTAGTACTCCACTGATCCCCCTCTTCCCGGCCCATTCCCTTTTTCCCTGCGTGAGCATGCATCTAGATATTCAGCCCCCCAATGTTTTCAATTGCATCCCTTTGATCAGTGCAGTGGCACTCAATAGGCTCTCTCTCTCCCTCTCGTCAGGCCTACTCCCGTGAGGATTCAGAGATACTACGAGCATGAACAATTAGTCTGTTATCACAACAATTTATCATAATTTGGGTCAATACAAAATCGGTAGTTATTAATTCATGTTGATTGTCAATGGAGCCTCTTTATTCAATCCTACAGGGCCACAGTACGTAGGCTACCAATTTCCGTTGTGCCCCTCGGAGTTAATTGATCAATTTAAAGTCAATGATTTGACAAAATGGACTTACTGGTACTAGAAGGCTGAATCAGTTCTGCCTTTTGAAGGAAAAGCAGTGGGAGCTGGCTGACTACTTACATTCAAGGTTTCCAGCTAAATATTTGTTGACGAACTTCACGGGACGTCAGGAACACTTTTGTGTTCGTTTTACTTTCTACTTCCTGAGGCACAGAATTCTGAGAGGGGGAGAGAAATGCAATTACTTGTAAATAGAGACTCCCTGCTAATGTGAATTTGCCCTGGACCCTGAAATTACCTCCATCACCTCAGAGATGTGTGTGTGTGTGTGGGGGGGGGGGGTGAATCATTGTGAATCATTGTGACCAGGGCGGCCACTGTGCTGCTGTGCTGCCCACTCTTCTCTCTCCCTCCTGTCCTGTGTGCTTTTGAACAGTGGCAGAGTGCCTGCTCGCTCTTGCTCGCTCCAGCTCTCTCTCGTTTGACCCCCGTCGCGTCACCGGTCACTCCAGCTCGACTCATAGAATGGGCTTTATTTGCATGGCAGCAGCGTCCTGGGTCCAGGAGCTTTCAAGATACGTCAGACCGGCCTAATTTAATTATGTTCTATTCACTGCTAATAAGCGGGGGGCGGAGGGGCGGCGGAGTCGAGGGGACTGGGGTGGGGGGGTTAAGGGACGTGATAATGGCCTTGGCTCAAACTGTTGCACATTTCTCTTGCCACCTGCCTTAACCTTTCGTCCTCTTGACTCGCACGCACTGCCTTTCCCTTCACACTTTCTTAACAGTCACAATTGCCCTCATCACCCAGATTGGGAAAGGAGATTTTAGGAACCTCTGCCAATTCTGCCGTGCCATCACATAATGTAAAACACCTGCGCTATCAGACAGGTTTCATTAAGTAATAAGGGGAGGACGTGGTTAAGTGCAACAGCAGTCTAGGGATGGTTCGATACACAGTTTGAGTCCAATTTTTATGTGGAATCTTAAAGCACTAGTCTCTCTTAGAACATTTGAAAGAAAGTTACCCCTCTCTCTCTGCAGTTGAAGTCAGCCGATTTTCTTTCCTCAGTTCTGTTCCTGTGTGTGACCAAATCTAGTCTTTGACTCTGGCCTCAAGATTTGACATGCTGAATCTCTGATATACCTAACTGTACAGCAGACATTTTAAAAGCCGGTAGTTCAAACTAATCATGGTTGTTCTAAAATAATTGTGTCTGGACCACACAATATTCAAACAAGGAATCTCAAACCCTATAATGAAACTATGTATGACAGGTATCTTCAACTGTATCCACACCATAGTATGAGGAACCCAATAATGTTTTTCATCCCTGTTTCCAACCTGTTAGCTTCCTGTTCTAGCCTCTTCCTCCTTTCCACCATACTCTTTGGATAACACCTTTCTGTCTTCCTTACCTTTTCTATCCTTCAACATCTCTCCCCATCTCACCTCTCCTCTCTCACTCTCTCTTTCATCCTCCCTAAACCTCCCTAAATCCATCACTCATTCACTTCATCCCCATCCGCCCAAACAGTCCTCCTTTCAGATCTCTCTATCCTCCTCGGTTGTGATGGACTACAGCACCGTCACATGTGAGTGATATCAGTGATTACTCTCTTGTAGGCCTGGCTGCTGCCCGGTGCAATGCTTCATATTTCACTGTGGTGATCGCCTCCGTTATTAGAGAGAGAGACTGGCCTCGGGGACAGTGAGGTACAGTGACAGCGGCGTTATCAGCCCTCCATATTGGGTCTGCGTCCCAAATGGCACCCGATTCCCTACGCAGTGCAATACTTTTGACCAGGGCCCTATGGGCTCTGGTCAAAAGTAGTGCACTATGTAGGAAATAGGGTGCCATTTGGGACCCACCTTCTGATAGCAGCATAATGTGATTTCCAATAGGCATCCATTATGGTGTCCCTGTTTCAGTGCCCCATCATCACTGGATGCTGTAGATTATAAGGGAGATGGTTACAGCCTCGACTCCTCAGATATGAAGCACTTTTTCTCCATCTTGACATCTGTGCAGCTTTGAAAGATAGCAGGGCTGTAATTTAGCTGAAAATATCGATCGATCGGGCCGTTTCGCTCGTTAATGAATATTTTCTCTCATTCTCTTGTTTTATGTCTTTTTCCACATGCTAGATTCCTTCCAGGCTGGTTGGTTTGTAGCATGAGCTATTCTTAGGTTAGTATTAGGGCTTATCATTGAGAAATGCACTAGTATGCACTCTTAATTTTTTTTTTATGTTCCACTATGAATTTCACACTTTCTATGCATGTGGGTAGTATACTTTATGCTGAAACAATAGAAATGAGACCAAAACATCCTATTTCCATCTCTCTATTCACCATAATGGACAACACACGTCACGTATGCATTTTCTGATTGTCAGTATCAGCCTATACATGCCAGCCATCATAGAGGGGTCATGCATTTTTCATAAGTAATACATGTATTTTATTGAGAGAGGCTGATGAGGTGATGCTGCATCTGCACAGTGGACAGCCTTCACCACTCCCTCTCATTTACCATTTTCCTCACGACCTGTCAGTCAACAACTCCAAGGCCTTTTCGCGTCTGTCTCCCATAGTATACCGGAATATCAATCAGCCCGAATCTTTGCATATTTTTGCGTGATCATTTAGAGAAGATTGCGACGTGGCGCAGACGATCAATCTGCAAATCAACAGACCAGAATAAATCCAAATTCCAACTCAGTTCGCAGATGGCAAACTAAACAGCCAAAACTGACAGGGCTGCGTTCGGGTGGCAGGAAGGACCCCCCTGCCAGGAAGAGAGTCCCATGTCAGTGCCTGTGTGTAATTTGGAATTAATGGGACGGTAAAACTTTTAATTCAAAATCCCAGTCTTGGGGACAAACACATTTGCATACAAATGAACACAATTTCCTGTTTGTGCGGTATGCAAATGCCAAACAGAAGAATCTTACAGGGGGCTGCCAGGCGATGCCATGGCTCTTGTCGAGTGCAGAATGCACTTCAAACACAGCCCTGTTTGAGATATCAGGCTGGGGCAGAGGGTGAGCAGTGCTCCTCCTGGAGGACCACAGCGTCCTGTGGGGTTCGGAGTAACCTTTCTCTCTTCAACTCATTTACACCTGGAAATAACAGGTGAGGTGACTCTTCCTCTAAACACGGAATCCAATTATATGACTACCGATTAGAGGTGGAAAACACCTCTTTTAAAGGCATCACTTTTCACAGTGTAATTATCGAATTACACTATGTTGCGTTTTTGTTTTGATACCCTATATGACCCTCTACTCGAAATACACTGAGTGTACAAAACATTAAGGACACCTGCTGTTTCCATGACAGACTGACCATATGAATCCAGGTGAAAGCTATGAAGCCTTATTAATGTCACTTGTTAAATCCACTTCAATTAGTAGTGTAGATGAAGGGGAGGAGACAGGTTAAGGAAGGATTTTTAAGCATTGAGACAATTGAGACATGGATTGTGTATGTGTGCCATTCAGAGGGTGAATGGGAAAGACAAAAGTTTTAAGTGCCTTTGAACGGGGTATGGTGTAGATGCCAGGCGCACCGGTTTGTGTCAAGAACTGCAAAGCTGCTGGGTTTTTCACACTCGACAGTTTCCCGTGCGTATCAAGAACGGTCCACCGCCCAAAAGACATCAAGCCAACTTGACACAACTGTGGGAAGCATTGGAGTCAACATGGGCCAGTATCCCTGTGGAACGCTTTCAGCACCTTGTAGAGTCCATGCCCCAACGAATTGAGGCTGTTCTGAAGGCAAAAGGAAGGTGTTCTTAATGTTTTGTACACTCAGTGCATGTCTGTCGCTATTTGTGAGTTTTCACTCAAGCCACGCTGGATAATGACCACATCAAATGCTACTAGTTTCTGAAGCTTATATTCAAAGGCTCAGCTATGCCCTGAATCAAAATAGTAAAATAGGGAGAAAAGATACAAGGGCACGATTTGATAGCAAAACAGATTCATCACAGCCAACATGAAAGAGACTGTTGAGCCAAAACTTGTTTACATTAAGATGCTGTAAGTGACTGAAGTGTTGAATGGGACACAAACCAACAGCTTGTTGAAAAATTACAAGCAGCGGGCTGCCAGCTTGGATTTGATTTAGAGACTAAACTGTGCACTTAATGCTGCCGAATCACACAAACATAGCCCACTAAGCTATTCAAAATTGCAACATTTGAAATCAATGCTTTCCTCGTAATTTAAACAACCCCACGTATCAGGATAAGTTGAAATACAGCGTCTCCAACAACCACTTATTAATAGGCCTAGCAGCATCTTGCAATTCTCCCCAGAAACTCTGAAGGTGACACAGCACTTTCAGAGGACTTTGATGGGCCACTGGGGAGCTGTATTTCATATCACAGAAGGGCTTCTCCACGGTGGAGGATGCTTTCACAATCAGCCACAACCATTACAGACGGGTATCTCTCTGGCACAGAAAGGGTGTTTTCTGTCTATTCTACGTCCTAAAGCGGAGAGGCTTGTGTTGCCTGCCAGTAAATGAAAGATGAAACTCCTCCAGATCGTTTCAGCCCTGCTGCACATATACTCCAATCACTAAATCATTAATTAATCAAGTGTTTACATCAACAGTAAATCACGCCGCTCTCCCAAAGGAACGTGTCTCAAGCCTCCTCAGCAACTTAACACACTAAATCAGCGGGTTAGGGGATGTTTGAAGGGGCTTTACCGTCTTCACACAGAAAGGGAGAAGAAAATAAGAAATCAGAAAACGATTATGAAGGGTAATAGCTCATTAAAAAGCAAACTGTCCAGGAATATTTGTATGGACTCCGGCCCAATTCACACGTCAGAATCAGGGCCTCCCTCTGTTTCGCCAACAAGGCCAATCCTCTGTTACCGGGCTGGAAACCCACGGCAACCCGGCCCACGCCGACGAGCCTTCAGTTACTAGGCGGATCGCATTCCTTATTCACATCCCGACTGCCGGCCTGATTAAATCTGTATTTAATTGGATAAAATGTAGTCGTGATGGAGCGCTCCCTCCAGTGTTTAACCCACAGTCCTCTGTCAAGCAAAACAGAAAAAAATACTCCTGGGGAATTAAGAGCGAGAAATGAATACCAATGATAGCAGTTGCTAATAGTAAGCTGCTCT
Organism: Coregonus clupeaformis; assembly: GCF_020615455.1. Lineage (NCBI taxonomy): Eukaryota > Metazoa > Chordata > Actinopteri > Salmoniformes > Salmonidae > Coregonus > Coregonus clupeaformis. The sequence goes on from NC_059199.1 coordinate 27,955,552, forward strand.
GGAGGTGAGGACCACACCTGCAGGTTGGTGCTGGGAATCAGAGGTAACTGCATCCAAAAGGACACCCTTTTGCCTTGATAGTGCACTACATGGAATCAGAGGTAGCTGGCATCTTGGGAGTGTGGTCTGGAGTCTTGGGGTAAACAGCTTGATATTTATTGGCGTGAGTCCCACTAAATTGCTCCAGTGATTGTGGCTGGATGCTGTGTGGAAAGACGGGCAGGGCTAGAAAGTGTGGAGGGACTGATGTGATTACTAAAGAGGTGCTGGGTCTGGGTGGAGATCAGGGGTAGCCTAGTCCCTCCCACAATGACTGACAAATCTAATTCAAGATTTCAGCAAAAGGAATCAGAACAGAAGTCAAATTGTGATGCTACATGCTATCTACTTAATGCTTTATGTGCGTCTACATATAAAGCCCAAGTCCATTGTGTTCAGTTTCTCTAAATCCAGTGGTTGACTGAATAAAACCTAGATATACTGGAAAAAGAATCCAAATAGTAGCATTAGCTACAATACAGCAGCTAGCTAACGTTGGCCTCTGTCAATCCACCTTGGTCTATGCATGAGCCTGGAGTTGAGTGATTAAAGGTGTGATTCCATGAGGTCACCTTGGTGGTCAAAGGAACTCTGGGCAAGGCTGAGGTATCGAGTGCCTGTGAATGAACACAAGGTTGATTGAAAAATTGACATTTGCATACAAGGCTATTGAGCGGCTGACAGCGAACTAACCGGCTCTGTGCAATAGTGGGAATGAGGCCCTTATTATGAAGTAAAAAAGCATAATTTCCTTAGGCTCCGAGCACTCCTACACAATAGGCTGACACTAAGGCTCAAATGTATTGGAAACTAAATAAGGAATCTGCAGTGTGTTTAAAATTAACGCGGTTCTGCTAATAAATAATACATGTGCTGATAGATTGCTGATGAGCTGTTTAATGAGGTGGGGGTGGGGGGCTTGTTGCTGACGAACTGCAATTACATTTTTTTTGTGGTTTAAAAACTGTTACCTTGTACGCAAAGCACGAAGCAGGAATGCTAATGGTGTTGGCATTTTATAATGAGACTGGTATCTTCCCCGTGTCATGTATCAGAGATGTAATTTATTCTACTGAGAACTAGCTGCACTGCACATACTGTATATGGCATCTAGGGATGCACATTTCGGTACATTTTGCTGCCGACTAACCGACCCGCATTAACCGGTCAACAAACTGTAAAAAGATTTCCAAACAGTAAAATGACGTGACTAACAGAAAATACTATGCATGCATACAAGGAACTGACATTTTTTCATTAAGAGTTTAATGTATGCAACAATAGCAAGCCTATTGTCTTACAGTCAAAAGGCTATAGCCTGTTATTAAACATGCAACTGCCAAAATGCAATTCGTGGGAAAACACCATTCCATACAGCGCACCTAATGCAAGCGGTTCCATACTGCCTCAAGCAGTATAATTGTAAAGTGGTGGGTGACACGCTGATAGCCTGCCTACCATTGACTATAGCCAATGCACTTGAATGGCAAATGGGAAGCAGTTTTTAATTACGAGTTGAGATTGAGAAATAAAAATAGTAGCTCTTTTTAATCAAGGCCATCAAAACAGTTTTCAACATGCGATTGCATTTAGAATTGTTATTTGTTGCTCAATGACTGGTCTTATAAAAGCACATTTCACTCCAGTACCAGCTTTTTGAGGAGCTGCTCTCGTGCTGTCTGACAGGTGATTCATCATTCTGCTCCTCAAACTACGCTCTGTATGCTGTGCGCATGTGATAAATAAGATACATTCCACAAAATTATGCAAATTAACCTATAGACCGATAAGCATGACCGGTCAAATGTATTTTCGGCTGCTAACTGGTTAACCGTTAAGATCCCTAATGGCATCACATGGTATATCACGTGCATAGAAATGACTGCTAGAATTACAGAACAGTTAGAATTATGGAACTACAGACCTAATTAATGTTGATTGAAAATGAGTTTGTTTAGTTAGATAAAAACTAAACGAAATACACAACATCAAAAGTAGAGAAAAATAGCAACTGTAAACAGTATTTAAGCGTCATATGGCACATGATATGCACAGAAACGACTGTTGGAATTCAACCGTAATGTAACTACTGATTGTAATTAATGTTGACTGGAAATTAATCTGTTTTAGAAGGATAAACACCATAAAAAGACACAATATGTGTAAAATAATGAGAAATAGCAACTGTAAACAGTATTTCAGCATTTTTATGATACCCTGCATCAGGAGTGTCCTATACTGGCAGATAAAGCTTCAAGAGTGATTTATGGATATTGGCAGCACTTTACAATGTTGCCAGGAGTTTTTGCAAATCCAGCTATATTTTGATAGAGACTTGACTGTGAAGTGGGGCTTGTGTTCCAATCTACTAAATTCAGTGGGGGAAAAAAGTATTTAGTCAGCCACCAATTGTGCAAGTTCTCCCACTTAAAAAGATGAGAGAGGCCTGTAATTTTCATCATATGTACATGTCAACTATGACAGACAAAATGAGAAAGAAAAATCCAGAAAATCACATTGTAGGATTTTTAATGAATTTATTTGCAAATTATGGTGGAAAATAAGTATTTGGTCAATAACAAAAGTTTCTCAATACTTTGTTATATACCCTTTGTTGGCAATGACACAGGTCAAACGTTTTCTGTAAGTCTTCACAAGGTTTTCACACACTATTGCTGGTATTTTCAACTCCCTCCAAAGATTTTCTATGGGGTTGAGATCTGGAGACTGGCTAGGCCACTCCAGGACCTTGAAATGCTTCTTACGAAGCCACTCCTTCGTTGCCCGGGCGGTGTGTTTGGGATCATTGTCATGCTGAAAGACCCAGCCACGTTTCATCTTCAATGCCCTTGCTGATGGAAGGAGGTTTTCACTCAAAATCTCACGATACATGGCCCCATTCATTCTTTCCTTTACACGGATCAGTTGTCCTGGTCCCTTTGCAGAAAAACAGCCCCAAAGCATGATGTTTCCACCCCCATGCTTCACAGTAGGTATGGTGTTCTTTGGGTGCAACTCAGCATTCTTTGTCCTCCAAACACGACGAGTTGTGTTTTTACCAAAAAGTTCTATTTTGGTTTCATCTGACCATATGACATTCTCCCAATCCTCTTCTGGATCATCCAAATGCACTCTAGCAAACTTCAGACGGGCCTGGACATGTACTGGCTTAAGCAGGGGGACACGTCTGGCACTGCAGGATTTGAGTCCCTGGCGGCGTAGTGTGTTACTGATGGTAGGCTTTGTTACTTTGGTCCCAGCTCTCTGCAGATCATTCACTAGGTCCCCCCGTGTGGTTCTGGGATTTTTGCTCACCGTTCTTGTGATCATTTTGACCCCACGGGGTGAGATCTTGCGTGGAGCCCCAGATCGAGGGAGATTATCAGTGGTCTTGTATGTCTTCCATTTCCTTATAATTGCTCCCACAGTTGATTTCTTCAAACCAAGCTGCTTACCTATTGCAGATTCAGTCTTCCCAGCCTGGTGCAGGTCTACAATTTTGTTTCTGGTGTCCTTTGACAGCTCTTTGGTCTTGGCCATAGTGGAGTTTGGAGTGTGACTGTTTGAGGTTGTGGACAGGTGCCTTTTATACTGATAACAAGTTCAAACAGGTGCCATTAATACAGGTAACGAGTGGAGGACAGAGGAGCATCTTAAAGAAGAAGTTACAGGTCTGTGAGAGCCAGAAATCTTGCTTGTTTGTAGGTGACCAAATACTTATTTTCCACCATAATTTGCAAATAAATTCATTAAAAATCCTACAATGTGATTTTCTGGAGAAAAAAAATCTCAATTTGTCTGTCATAGTTGACGTGTACCTATGATGAAAATTACAGGCCTCTCTCATCTTTTTAAGTGGGAGAACTTGCACAATTGGTGGCTGACTAAATACTTTTTTCCCCCACTGTATAACATCAAACAAAGACAATCATGTACATACAATTTGTTTTGTGCAATTTCCTCTTTTTGCTCAGCCACATACCTCTTTGTTGCTAATACTAGCCACACTCTGTGCTTCTGGGTACAAAGGGCTTGGTGGTATATATATCAGGCTTGACCAATTTTCACAAGGAAAACCTCATTGCTTTAATATGCTACAGTTACTTTTCCATCATGAACAACCACCATATGTTATTTTTTCCCTGCTTCATTTAACAGAATATATTCCACACATACTCTCCGCTTCGACAGTATACATACACTCTCCCACCATATTCATTCTGTTTTCACCTTCTCTATTTCCCTCTATCCCTTTCTAGATAGCAGCGTGCTTAGCCCTGTCATTTGGCTGTCACCCGTGACATCGTCTGCCGTGAATGAGAGGGTGTCTCTCCCTCACATCACCGCCCCTGCTCACATCCTAAATGAGCATCATCTCTCTCTCTTCCTCACCCCCCCATTCCCTCTCTCTGTCTCTCTCTCTCTCTCTCTCTCTCTCTCTCTCTCTCTCTCTCTCTCTCGGTCTGTCCTACACCTCCCTCTCTTCCAGGGACTTATTGTAGATCCAGACAGTGACAGGTGCTGGCAGGGATTTCCAAGTCCTGATTCAGCAGTAACTCAAAGAGTGTTGTGTGTGTGTGTGTGGGAGTGAGTCAATGTTTCTAGCCTCGAAGTCGGCCAACTGAGCAGGTGTTCAAGGCCAAAGCTGTTGCCCAGGTAGGCAGATAGAAGATGGGGAATTTAGGAACAGGTCATCTCTCAATTAGATGAGAATACATAATTAGTTGAATTATTAGGTGTTCGCATGCTAGTTTTGTCTGGTTTAGTGAGTCATTTTGGAAGGACTACAGTATGTGAAAATTGCTCTCTCCAAGCTTTGTGTTTTAACATTTTGCTACCTGTGGACAATCATTGTGTTTCTGGAAGCATTCCCAATGTGAATTGTTAGTGTCTGATTAATTAGTCTGATCCAAGTAACCGAGTACCCGATATTGTGCTTTTGCGATGTGCTTATATTGTTTGTGTGTACAAAGATACCATGAGATGTGTGTGTGTGTGTGTGTGTGTGTGTGTGTGTGTGTGTGTGTGTGTGTGTGTGTGACAGAGAGAGAGAGGGGTGCTGGTCTGTGAAGAAACTCCACTCCCTGACACAACATTTATATTCTCTATGCCAGCTCTCTCTCCCTCCATCTCCTATCTTATTTTACATCTCTGCCTTATATCTACCTCCTCTACCTCTCTTCCTGCCATTCTCCCAATCTCACCTTCTTCCTATCTTTCTTTTGCTGGTTATTTCTGCCTTACCTTTTTCTACCTCTTTCTGTTGCTCTCCCTCTCTAGGGAAGTGGCACAGAATCCTTTAACTGCTGTAAAAGCAAATCTATTTATCATAACCATGTATCTCCTACATTTACTAACATAACTGCACAAAAAACACACACATACACACAGCCTGCAGCTAGCACAAATAGATTATAGCCAGCACACACACACACACACACACTACTGTAGCACGGTAAATGAAAGGGGGGTAATGTGCGGCAGTGTCCGCTCTCCTCCCACGCACGGCAATGCGGTTTAGTGTGGTCTTCTGGGACTTCCCATTGACTCCACACAAGATGAGAACAGAGCAGCAACAGAAGGGTGGGCAGAACCACTTCAAATACACCACAGAGAGTAAAGACAGAAGAGAAGGGCTACTCTCCATGCAGGAACATCCCCACATAACACCCATGGTCTGCTGTGTACTCAGTCAGAGAGAAACACACACATTAGCAGGTGAGAGAGCGAGACATAGAAAACAGGCTGAATCAGTATTCTGCACTCTCAGACAATCACTCCCAGACAATCACTCCCAGACAATCACTCCCAGACAATCACTCTCAGACAATCACTCTCAGACAATCACTCTCAGACAGATATCCACCCACCCATCCACACATACATACACACACAAACCTTGACACACTCCCACCCAATCATAGACATACACTGTCTCTTCCATGCAAAGTCTTACACACGCACACACATACATTGAGAGAGAAAGAGAGAGCGCAGCAGGACATTGATATTCAGCACACCCACACACAGCGTGGTGAGGATCTGGAATCTAGGATCTGGGCTCATCTCTCTGTGTCTCCCAGTTTACATTCTCAACTGTTCTGTTCTGCACATTCACTTGACACACACTAACACACGCATGTACGCACACACAAACAGCAACACAATGACACAGAACACTACACACTGTCGTCTACACAAACGCACACAAGCGCAAAAATCTGAAAAATACACTACAGTAACAATTACAGTGGCCATTATACAGACATAAGGACATAGGCGCACAGGCAAACATATCATACACATACTGCACTATCTTTGAAATAGAACAGCAAACAAAGCCACCCACACACAACGGACATAACAGATACCTTTACACACATCCTCACTGCATCGCTTGAGACAAACCCGCACTTGTTATCGAATACACAAACATTAAACACACACACTACTACTACTACTACACACTAGTGAACCAGAGAGAGCACGTCCATTGATAGAGGAGACTATGAGTGAGAGATGAGTCACATATATTCCTGTATACATCAATGACAATAACACAGAGATTACAACATATGCATGTGTGTGAAGAGAAAGGCATGATTATGCATGTGCCGTAGCTCATGTATTAACCATAACCAAATTTACACATCAAGGCGGCAAATGAATTCCAAATTGATTTTTGATGCAGGCCAACATGAGACCGGATTAAATGACGAGCTTGAAGAGATGGAAACACTGATAGCATGAATAGGCTTGTGTCAATGTTGGATTTTCATACCGATTTGTATTTGTCTTTGAGTCTAAATGTAGAGGGGAATTAGGTCAGCAGTTTGGGACTTGCAATCTATGCTAAACACATATTTAGTCACAAACTTCTTGTCTTGTATGTCAAATAATACTATTAGCGTTTCTGTAAAATTGACTTATTTTAGGCTAGTCTTGTGGCTTGGCAAAGGTGGGACTTCTTCCATCAGGGCTCCCCAGCCCTGTATGGCTTCCTAACAATAATTCTTCTCCCATCCGTGCCTTCAGCAAAAGGTGTAAAGTACTTAAGTAAAAATACTTTAAAGTACTACTTAAGTCATTTTTTTTGGTATCTGTACTTTACTTTACTTTACTTTACTATTTATATTTTTGACTACTTTTACTTTTACTTCACTGCATTCCTAAAGAAAATAATGTACTTTCTACTCCATACATTTTCCCTGACACCCAAAAGTACTCGTTACATGATGAATGCTTAGCAGGACAGGAAAATTGTCCAATTCACGCACTTATCAAGAGAACTCGTGGTCATCCCTACTGCTCCTGATCTGGCAGACTCACTAAATACAAATATTTCAGCAATTACATTTACTATTGATACTTAAGTAGATTTAGAACCAAATACTTTGACTTTTACTCTTACTCAAGTATTATTTTCCTGGATGACTTTCACTTTTACTTGAGTAAGTTTATTTTAAGGTATCTATACTTTTACTCAAGTATGACAATTGGGTACTTTTTCCACCAATGGCCTTCAGGTAGTGGCCTCCTGTCCATTCCACTTATTTCTGACTTTCAAGCTCTAAAGACTTCCGCTATCATATTTGTAATAGAACTGTTTCGCTTGAAGTTGTCCTGATTTAAACGTCCCCCCTCAACATTATAACCGGACACATTAAACTTCTGGAGGCAGCAGTGGCTGCCTGCTGCCATTGAAGGAGGTCAAATTACATTTAGTCATTTTGAATGTGCAAAGCACTGGAGAGAGATTTCAATTTTCTTTAGATGTTCTCATTACAGAGACGACGGCTGCCAAAGGGTCTCAGACCTTCCTATAATTACAGCTTCAATAGGCAAATTCTCAATTATAACAGAATACCTAATTATTACATCCATATTCAGAATTGGCCCCCTTGATAGAAAGACTAAAAAGCACTCCCATCCAATGAACTTGAGGAGAGCATCCGTTCCGCTGCCTGTTCATGTGACTGCATTGTTGTAAAATACTCAGGAGTTTACAGCAAAAACATGGCATGGCTTAAGGCCTGTAGGGGGCTGTACACGATATGACAAAGCACAGCCTTGTGACTAAGTGCTTTTTCCCACCAAAAATGTTAAATGACGAAGTATAGTTATCTATTGAAGAGGTACTGGCTAACAAGAACTACAGACTCAATCTACACACCAGAGAGCTTTTCTTATCGACAAACGATAACGTGTTTTCCAGGCCATGTAGCAAGGTCCATGACAAGACACTATGGCCAGTGACCATCCATATATCAATGGCTTTGATCTTTTTCTACGTGGGGAACAATTTGCTTCACAAGAACAATGCAATTTCCTGGCAGCAACCTCACAACACTGTTAGCATAATGCACTTTAGCCCTATGGCCAGTCCTGGCAAATGCCAGAAGAGCTAGTCCATCTTTAGCTTATTTGGGCCTGTCTAAATTGTGGGTTTTGTGCAGAATTATCATTATTTGGGTATTAATGGGGGCCTTGAGGGGAAAAATGTGCAGATGTGGGGGCCTCAAGGAAAATAATGGTCCGGTGTGGGAGCCACAAGGACATTTGCCGGTGTGTTAGAAATGCCCGGGCCGATTTCTAGTCTCAGTCCGTCTCTGCTCATAACACTGCTAGCATAATGTACTATACACTGTAGTAGAACTTAGAGGAGGAGGCTCAGGCTGAGAGTTGGAAGGCCTCCTCTGTAGGAGCATTTGCATTCAAATCATTGAGTCTGAAATTGGTTCTACCTGTCTGGATCAGGGCTATCTCCTGTGGGTTTACAGAGCCGGCTAAGTGCAGTCACTATAACCTTGGAGCGCCTGGAATACTAATGGCTTTTGATGGCACGTGAAGGGGCCTTGTGTGTTCTCTCTGTGTTCATCTGAAGAAGGCATGCCCTAACTCTCAGATTAGTCCCATGACACCTCCCCAGTAGGGCTCTTGATATGAAGAGAGAGAAAATACACAATGGTTGCATTCCAAATGGCATCCTGTTACTCAAGAGCTCTCTCCCTCATTATTGACTGCAATTGGCATGGTGGACATTGGCTGTGTTTCAAATGGCACCCTATTCCCTACAGTGAGGGAAAAAAGTATTTGATCCCCTGCTGATTTTGTACGTTTGCCCAATGACAAAGAAATGATCAGTCTATAATTTTAATGGTAGGTTTATTTGAACAGTGAGAGACAGAATAACAACAAAAAAATCCAGATAACCGCATGTCAAAAATGTTATAAATTGATTTGCATTTTAATGAGGGAAATAAGTATTTGACCCCCTCTCAATCAGAAAGATTTCTGGCTCTCAGGTGTCTTTTATACAGGTAACGAGCTGAGATTAGGAGCACACTCTTAAAGGGAGTGCTCCTAATCTCAGCATGTTACCTGTATAAAAGACACCTGTCCACAGAAGCAATCAATCAATCAGATTCCAAACTCTCCACCATGGCCAAGACCAAATAGCTCTCCAAGGATGTCAGGGACAATATTGTAGACCTACACAAGGCTGGAATGGGTTACAAGACCATCGCCAAGCAGCTTGGTGAGAAGGTGACAACAGTTGGTGCGATTATTCGCAAATGGAAGAAACACAAAAGAACTGTCAATCTCCCTCGGCCTGGGGCTCCATGCAAGATCTCAGATCATGAGAACAGTGAGGAATCAGCCCACAACTACACGGGAGGATCTTGTCAATGATCTCAAGGCAGCTGGGACCATAGTCACCAAGAAAACAATTGGTAACACACTACGCCGTGAAGGACTGAAATCCTGCAGCGCCCGCAAGATCCCCCTGCTCAAGAAAGCACATATACATGCCCGTCTGAAGTTTGCCAATGAACATCTGAATGATTCAGAGGAGAACTGGGTGAAAGTGTTGTGGTCAGATGAGACCAAAATGGAGCTCTTTGGCATCAACTCAACTCGCCGTGTTTGGAGGAGGAGGAATGCTGTCTATGACCCCAAGAACACCATCCCCACCGTCAAACATGGAGGTGGAAACATTATGCTTTGAGGGTGTTTTTCTGCTTCACCGCATCAAAGGGACGATGGACGGGTGAGAACCTCCTTCCCTCAGCCAGGCCATTGAAAATGGGCCGTGGATGGGTATTCCAGCATGACAATGACCCAAAACACACGGCCAAGGCAACAAAGGAGTGGCTCAAGAAGAAGCACATTAAGGTCCTGGAGTGACCTAGCCAGTCTCCAGACCTTAATCCCATAGAAAATCTGTGGAGGGAGCTGAAGGTTCAAGTTGCCAAACATCAGCCTCGAAACCTTAATGACTTGGAGAAGATCTGCAAAGAGGAGTGGAACAAAATCCCTCCTGAGATGTGTGCAAACCTGGTGGCCAACTACAAGAAACGTCTGACCTCTGTGATTGCCAACAAGGGTTTTGCCACCAAGTACTAAGTCATGTTTTGCAGAGGGGTCAAATACTTATTTCCCTCATTAAAATGCAAATCAATTTATAACATTTTTGACATGCGTTTTTCTGGATTTTTGTTGTTGTTATTCTGTCTCTCACTGTTCAAATAAACCTACTATTAAAATTATAGACTGATCATTTCTTTTTCAGTGGGCAAACGTACAAAATCAGCCGGGGATCAAATACTTTTTTCCCTCACTGTATATAGTGCACTACAGTATATAGGGAATAGGGTTCCATTTGAAACAGACCCAATGCCCACCATGACAATTCTAGTCAATAATGAGGGAGAGAGCTCGAGTGCCTTGTTCTTTTGCTGGGAGGCCGTTGCAGTCTTATGAACCTCACAGAAAGAAAGAGCTTTCCATACAAAGGATAAGCCTCTTCTCTATAGTCTACTACATGACCAGTCTTCTTTTCAATCTATAGATGGATCATGTCTCAAGAAGTCCCATTATTGTATAATACAGTAATTGGAAATACACTACATTATCAAAAGTATGTGGACACCTGCTCGTCTAACATCTCATTCCAAAACCATGGGCATTAATATGGAGTTGGTCCCCATTTGCTGCTATTACTGCCTCCACTCTTCTGGGAAGGCATTCCACTAGATGTTGGAACATTGCTGCGGGGACTTGCTTCCATTCAGCCACAAGACCATTAGTGAGTTCAGGCACTAATGTTGGGCGATTAGGCCTGGCTCGCAGTCGGCGTTCCAATTCATTGCAAAGGTGTTAGATGGGGTTGAGGTCAGGGCTCTGTGCAGGCCAGTCAAGTTCTTCCACACTGATCTCGACAAACCATTTCTGTATGGACCTCGCTTTGTGCACAGGGCAATGTCATGCTGAAACAGGAAAGGGCCTTCCCCAAACTGTTGCCACAAAGTTGGAAGCACAGAATAATCTAGAATGTCATTATGTTGTATCGTTAACATTACCCTTCACTGGAACTAAGGGGCCTAGCCCGAACCATGAAAAACAGTCCCAGACCATTATTCCTCCTCCACCAAACTTTACAGTTGGCACAGAGAATGCATTTCCACTGCTCCAGAGTCCAATGGCGGCGAGCTTTACACCACTCCAGCTGACGCTTGGCATTGTGATCTTAGGCTTGTGTGCGGCTGCTTGGCTATGAAAACCCATTTCATGAAGGTCCCGAAGAACAGTTTTTGTGCTGACGTTGCTTCCAGAGGCAGTTTGGAACTTGATAGTGAGTGTTGCAACCGAGGACAGACGATTTTTACACGCTTCAGCACTCGGCGGTCCCGTTCTGTGAGCTTGTGTGGCCTACCACTTTGCGGCTGAGCCATTGTTGCTCCTACACGTTTTCACTTCACAATAACAGCATTTACAGTTGACGGGGGCAGCTCTAGCAGGGAAGAAATTTGACGAACTGACTTGTTGGAAAGGTGGCATCCTATGAAGCTGCCTTACTGAGCTCTTCAGTAAGGCCAGTTTACTGCAAATGTGTGTCTATGGAGATTGCATGGCTGTGTGCTCGATTGTATACACCTGTCAGCAACGGGTATGGCTGAAATAGCCGGATCCACTAATTTGAAGGGGTGTCCACATACACTATATATACAGAAGTATCTTCATAGTGTGTGCCTACAATTGACACATTTCTTAGGAAATGTTGTATAATTCGGCTTTTTTGAACTGTGTTATCTTGCTGACAAATAGCTGCCATGTGTTTTGCAGACCTTGAGAGGAAGGCATTCGTTAATAAGCGTTGAAAATCTCATCAACGCGCATTGCCTCGGAGTTCTTGCTATACTTTTCATCGGTATCCAGCAAAAAAATTTTACCCTTCAGCCACAACAGTATGTCAAATCCTTGTTTATAGAGCATGTAGCAGAGGCTCTACATCCTAAATGGCACCCCATTCCCTATTTAGTGCACTACTTTTGACCAGGGCCTGGGATAGGGTTCCATTTAGGATGCATACATGCACTCAGGAACTGTGTGTGGTAGCTAAGCATGAACAATCAATTCTCAAGCATGCTTTTAAAATGTCAATGCCTGATCTGAAGCATTCCATATCCACCTCAGAATACTTTATGGCAATTTACTGACAGCGTAAAATCAAATAAAAAATGCATTTGAACATTGATCATCTTATGGTCTGGGGATTGATTGTTATAGAGAGTACAAACTTGGTGTGTTTTCAGACCAGGGCCAGCAGCACGGCCTTTCTGTCCCATAGAACTACACCGAACAAAAATATAAACGCAACATGTAAAGTGTTAAAGTGAAAAATCTCAGAAATTTTCCATACGCACAAAAAGCTTATTTCTCTCATATTTTGTGTACAAATTTGTTTACATCCCTGTTAGTGAGCATTTCTCCTTAGCCAAGATAGTCCATCCACCTGACAGGTGTAGCATATCAAGAAGCTGATTAAACAGCATGATCATTACACAGGTGCACCTTGTGCTGGGGACAGTAAAAAGGCCATTTTAAAATGTGCAGTTTTGTCACACAACCCAATACCACAGATGTCTCAAGTTTTGAGGGAGCATGCAATTGGCATGCTGACTGCAGGAATGTCCACCAGAGCTGTTGCCAGGCAATTTAATGTTCATTTCTTTACCATAAACTGCCTCCAATGTCGTTTTAGAGTATTTGGCAGTATGTCCAACTGGCCTAATAACCGCAGACCACGTATAACCACACCAGCCCATGACTTCCACATCTGGCTTCTTCACCTGCGGGAATAAGTATTTCTGTCTGTAATAAAGCCATTTTGTGGGGGAAAAACTCATTCTGATTGGCTGGACCTGTCTCCCCAGTGGGTGGGCCTATGTCCTCCAAGGCCCACCCATGGCTGCACCGCTGCCCAGTCATGTGAAATCCATAGATTAGGGCCTAATGAATTTATTTCAATTGACTGATTTCCTTATATGAACTGTAACTCAGTAAATTATTTGAAATTGTTGTATGTTGCATGTACATATTTGTTCAGTATATATTGATTCACACACCCACCCTCAGCATCCATATGGACCACTAAGGCTACGTCCCAAATGGCGCCCTATTTGCTACACAGAGCACTATTTTTGACCAGAGCCCTGTGGATGATGGTCAAAATGAGTGATTTTTTACACCAGGCCACAATTACATACAGTATACCAAAAATACTTGTTTCCATTGTGGTCCTATAAATGCACTATAAGGAATAGGGTGTAATTTGGGACTCAGCCTAAATATCCTTTCAGCTTGCTTTTCTCCAGCCATTTTGCAAGACTCATACCAGCAGAATAATACTGTAGAAAACAGCTTTCCAATCCCAAGATTGTTGTTTATGTGTGTATTTTTACACCTGTGCCAACCTATTGCAGAAAGAGAACATTTGAAAATATTAATCACTTAACTAACAGTTCTCTGGGTCTACAGTGGCTTTGGAAAATCAATAGAATGTGAAGACAGATGATAAATGTTTTGAAGTAGCATAATCATGCTATATTATTTCAGAAATACTGTAATTGGATAACCTTATTGTGATACCGGATGCTATTGCTCTGGGTTTAAAGAGCAGAGGGTGCTGGGACAGCTCTTCAGTCTAGGGTTTGTTACCAAGGTGCCAGCCCTCTGCTCATATTATTTATCCTTTATTTTATTTGTCCCTTGAAGTTGTGTGGTTGCTCTAATTAAACCTTTAGAGTCTCTATCTGAAGTCGCAGTGTCCATGGATAATCATTCTTTACCCCAGCCTTTACATCAGGAGGCTGAAAAGATTCGGCATGGGCCCTCAGATCCTCATTGAGAGCATCTTGACTGGCTGCATCCCCACTTGGTATGGCAACTGCTTGGCATCCGACCGCAAGACGCTACAGAGGCTAGTGTGTACGGCCCAGTACATTACTGTGGCCGAGCTCCCTGCCATCCAGGACCTCTATACCAGGCAGTGTCAGAGGAAGGCCCTAAAAATTATCAAAGACTCCAGCCACCCAAGTCATAGACTGTTCTCTCTGCTATCGCAGAGCAAGCGGTACCGATCCACCAAGTCTGGAACCAACACTTTATTATCTAAACTGTTGCCTAGTCACTTTATCCTACCTATATGTCCTGCTCACACTGCCCTACCCTATGCTTTGACTTCTTTCTGCCCTCTCTCTCCAGATGAAATCTTGCGACTTGTGATGGCCGGCCGCCCAACAACCTGCCCGCTTGACCCTATCCCCTCCTCTCTTCTCCAGACCATTTCCGGAGACCTTCTCCCTTACCTCACCTCGCTCATCAACTCATCCTTGACCGCTGGCTATGTCCCTTCCGTCTTCAAGAGAGCGAGAGTTGCACCCCTTCTCAAAAAACCTATGTCTGGCAGACATATCAGTGTGGATGACGGATCACCACCTCAAGCTGAACCTCGGCAAGACGGAGCTGCTCTTCCTCCCGGGGAAGGACTGCCCGTTCCATGATCTCGCCATCACAGTTGACAACTCCGTTGTGTCCTCCTCCCAGAGTGCAAAGAGCCTTGGTGTGACCCTGGACAACACCCTGTCGTTCTCCGCTAACATCAAGGCGGTGACCCGATCATGTAGGTTCATGCTCTACAACATTCGGAGAGTACGACCCTGCCTTACACAGGAAGCGGCACAGGTCATAATCCAGGCACTTGTCATCTCCCGTCTGGATTACTGCAACTCGCTGTTGGCTGGGCTCCCTGCCTGTGCCATTAAACCCCTACAACTCATCCAGAATGCCGCAGCCCATCTGGTGTTCAACCTTCCCAAGTTCTCTCACGTCACCCCGCTCCTCCGCACACTCCACTGGCTTCCAGTTGAAGCTCGCATCTGCTACTACCGCTGCGGAAGCACAGTTCCCGCTCAGCCCAGTCAAAACTGTTCCCTGCTCTGGCACCCCAATGGTGGAACAAGCTCCCTCACGACGCCAGGACAGCGGAGTCACTCACCACCTTCCGGAGACACTTGAAACCCCACCTCTTTAAGGAATACATGGGATAGGATAAAGTAATCCTTCTACCCCCCCCCTTACCCCACCCCCCAAAAAAAATATATATAATAATAATAAATAAATATTGTAAAGTGGTTATCCCACTGGCTATAAGGTGAATGCACCAATTTGTAAGTCGCTCTGGATAAGAGCATCGACTCGGTACTGGTACCCCGTGTATATAGCCAAGTTATCGTTACTCATTGTGTATTTATTCCTCGTGTAAAAATGGTATATTATTTCTCTTTTTTTTCTCTCTGTATTGTTGGGAAGTATTTCACCGTTAGTCTACACCTGTTGTTTACAAAGCATGTGACAAATAACATTTTATTTGATTTTAGCTAGTGGTTCAAGAATGAAAGCTAATGAACTCTGCTGGATTCGCGCTGGATTTTGTATTCTCCAAGCTGCATGTAGAGCTGATTAAGAGCTTCTCCTTACCTAGCTTGTCGACGTGCTGGAGTTTCCCTAACTGTTTGATGTTTCTGTGCTAAAGAGTTTTATCACGAGTGCCATCGGCAATACTTATGACTGCAGGGTTTCAACATTGGTTACTGTGACTAATTCAAGCAACTTGGGACCCTTATATTTGTATTTTTTTCAGTTGTTTTTATTGAAAAGTATTTACCCCAATTTCACAACTCTGTCTGTGTTAGCTAGCTAGCTGCCTGGATAGTAGCTAGCTTAGCTCACGTGTTCTGGACTGGAGGAGCTCGCATGCTCTTTCTCTCCCATCTCGGACTGCACATTAAATTGACATGTTTTATTTTATTTTGTGCTACTGAGGCTGTGGGTGACTCGCACACATTGTGGGACTAGCAAACCGTGGACTTTGTCATTTGGGGAAGGGAGAGATCGTAGAGGAGACATTTTGCAGTGCACCTGCTGCAGGGCCCTTTTCTGAGGACTTCTGGAGCTTTGCCGGTGGACCAGGAAGGGACGACTGCTGCGGCCCAGGTGAGCCACTGGTGGCAGTGCGTCACATCAACACAACATGGACTACACACGCACTACACAGTAAACTTTTCATCTCAAGACAAGAAACTTGTATGTAGCCTCACCACACAACCAAAATAATTGAATGTGTTGTTGCATTACTTTCTGTAGCAATGTACAGTAGATTAGATGATCAACATATACAGTGCCCTCTGTAATTATTGGGACAGTGAAGCATGTTTTCGTCTTTTGGCTCTATCCTCTAAAAGTTTGGAAATCAAACAATGACTATGAGGTTAACGTGCAGACTGTCAGCTTTAATGAGGGTATTTTCATCCATATGTAATTACAGCACTTTTTGTACATAGTTCCCTCATTTTAAGGCACCAAAAGTATTGAGACAAATTCACTTAGATGTGTATTAAAGTAGTCAAAGGTTTAGTATTTGGTCCCATATTCCTAGCACGCAATGATTACACTAAGCTTGTGACTCTACAACCTTGTTCGATGCATTTGCTGTTTGTTTTGGTTGTGTCATTTTGAAGCCCCTTTTTATCTGTTAATTTATCTGTACATGCTTTTGCATTATTCATAATTCACATAGGCCTACCTGCAATGCAAACTCCATTCGGCTTGTATCTACCCCATTTCCAAAGAGCGCCTCTTGTCCGGTTACCAAAGACGTACTCCACCAAACATATTCTAATTATTCAGTCCTATGACACCATATCAACGGTAGGCCTAGGCTATATCTTGCTTATTGAGAACGTACATACATACAATACAATAGGAGCCTAGTATTTCTTATTTGAGGAGAAGTGTGATGCGTAAAGACATGTAGGCCTATACTCATAAATCAAATTTCAACAATGTTGACTGTCAACACTACAAACATATTGAGAAAACACTGGATGTTTTTTTACTGTTGTTATTACTTGTTACTATAGCATGTGCTATTTAATAAACTGCAGTATCAATCCACAATGGACAAGGATGAGAATGTTCCATGCCCCCAGCCATATTGGAGTTGATGACAACGCAAAGACTGTCAATAACATACAGAATTTGAGACAACAGCATGCATTATTAAGCCATGAAACGCATTTGGCCAGTGAATGGCCAAGCCCTCGTTGTCACACCTCCCAATTTATTTATTCATCAAAACCCAGCCCTTCACGCCACTGCCAGCTACTGCACTCATAATTCTGTTTGGGAAAATAGCAAAAATATTTCTGACACCCTCCCGAACCTATAACGCTACTGCCAGTCCTAAGATTTACCATTGTGTTAGGTTTGTTAAAATAGAGCCCTCTATCTCTATGTTGTTGTTTTTTTTACCGCACTGCTTTGCTTTATCTTGGCCAGGTCGCAGTTGTAAATGAGAACTTGTTCTCAACTGGCTTACCTGGTTAAATAAAGGTGAAATAAATAAATAAAAAATATCTGAAGTTTCAGTGTCCATGGATAATCATTCTTTACCCCAGCCTTACACTTCCATATAGCTTCATTCAGTATTGAAGGTCATTCAAATCAAATCAAATTGTATTTGTCACATGCTTCATAAACAACAGGTGTGGACTAACAGTGAAATGCTTACGGGCCCCTTCTCAACAGTGCAAAGATAAATAATAGAAAAATAATAACACAAGGAATAAATACAAAATGAGTTACAATAACTTGGCTATACGGGGTACCAGTACCGAGTCTATGTTTAATTTAGTTTATCAGGATCCCCATTAGCTACTGCACATGGAGCAGCTACTGTTCCTGGGGTACACATAAATGTACAAATACATGACAAAGTACAGAACAGTAACAGACAAGAACAAATAAGATATTACATTAAATTAAAAATAATAAAATAAGAGTTACCGTATTTTCCGCACTATAAAGGCGCACCGGAGTATAAGCCGCAGCAGCTAAATTGAATGATGTGTACATATATAAACCGCACTGGACTATAAGCCGCAGGTGTTTTAATGTTTAATTACCATATGTAAGGGTTCGTGCACAGAGGGGATTGTCGGGAAAGAGATGGCTGCTTGAGGAAGCTCCCATTTATTAACATTTCAACAAACAAGTTGCATATTTGCATAACGTATTCAAGTGTTACAATTTAGTGCAATAGTAGCTACAGAACATATACTGTGCTGTGTAAACTGTACTGTATCACATAGCAAAACAGACACACAAACTTTTCAACTTTTTAATCCATAGATTAGCCGCACCGTTATATAAGCCGCAGGGTCGAAAAATGGTAAAAAAGGCGCGGCTTATAGTCCGAAAATTACGGTATATATAGGAAAGACACTAAGAGACAACCAAAACACTATTTACACACTATTCATATATACATACAGTTGAAGTCGGAAGTTTACTTAAACTGAGTTTACATGTATTTGGCTAAGGTTTTTCACAACGCCTAACATTTAATCCTAGTAGTTCTGCCCACAAATGTTCTATAGGATTGAGGTCAGGGCTTTGTGATGGCCACTCCAATACCTTGACTTTGTTGTCCTTAAGCCATTTTGCCACAACTTTGGAAGTATGCTTGGGTCATTGTCCATTTGGAAGACCCATTTGCGACCAAGCTTTAACTTCCCGACTGATGTCTTGAGATGTTGCTTCAATATATCCACATAATTTTCCTTCCTCATGATGCCATCTATTTTGTGAAGTGCACCAGTCCCTCCTGCAGCAAAGCACCCCCACAGCATGATGCTGCCACCACCGTGCTTCACGGTTGGGATGGTGTTCTTCGGCTTGCAAGCTCCCCATTTTCCCTCCAAACATAATGATGGTCATTATGGCCAAACAGTTCTATTTTTGTTTCATCAGACCAGAGGACATTTCTCCAAAAAGTACGATCTTTGTCCACATGTGCAGTTGCAAACTGTAGTCTGGCTTTTTTATGGCGGTTTTGGAGCAGTGGCTTTTTCCTTGCTGAGCGGCCTTTCAGGTCGATACAGGACTCGTTTTACTGTGGATATAGATACTTTTGTACCTGTTTCCTCCAGCATCTTCACAAGGTCCTTTGCTGTTATTCTGGGATTGATTTGCACTTTTCACACCAAAGTACGTTCATCTCTAGGAGACAGAATGTGTCTCCTTCCTGAGCGGTATGACGGCTGCGTGGTCCCATGGTGTTTATACTTGCGTACTATTGTTTGTACAGATGAACGTGGTACCTTCAGGCGTTTGGAAATTGCTCCCAAGGATGAACCAGACTTGTGGAGGTCTACAAATCTTTTTCTGAGGTCTTGGCTGATTTCTTTTGATTTTCCCATGATGTCAAGCAAAGAGGCACTGAGTTTGAAGTTAGGCCTTGAAATACATCCACAGGTACACCTCCAATTTACTCAAATGATGTCAATTAGCCTATCAGAAGCTTCTAAAGCCATGACATCATTTTCTGGAATTTTCCAAGCTGTTTAAAGGCAAAGTCAATTTAGTGTATGTAAACCACTGGAATTGTGATACAGTGAATTATAAGTGAAATAATCTGTCTGTAAACAATTGTTGGAAAAATTACTTGTGTCATGCACAAAGTATATGTCCTAACCGACCTGCCAAAACTATAGTTTGTTAACAACAAATTTGTGGAGTGGTTGAAAAACAAGTTTTAATGACTCCAACCTAAGTGTATGTAAACTTCCGACTTCAACTGTACTTATACAGTTAAATTACATCTTTAGAAAGATGAGAGGTGCTGTGATACAATATGTTTTTTTTATCTGTTTTTTTAAGTTAAACTTGCTTTTTTGCCTGAGTAACCTCTGGGGACAGAGCATTCCACGATGACATGGCTCTATACATAACTGATCGTCGCATTAAATCTGTTTTTGGTTTGGGTACC
This sequence comes from Coregonus clupeaformis, assembly GCF_020615455.1. NCBI lineage: Eukaryota > Metazoa > Chordata > Actinopteri > Salmoniformes > Salmonidae > Coregonus > Coregonus clupeaformis. The sequence continues at coordinate 27,975,764 of NC_059199.1, forward strand.
ATGAACAAACCAATAGTGGCGTGTCTGGTGGGTTATGTATGTCTGTTTGAATGCAAATATATTATTCAAGTGGTTAGGCATTTTCAACACACAAATGTTTCTTAAAAAGACTAGGAAGAGAAGTAGTACATTTCTCCTAAACCCTCAACCACGAAAGACTATCATGAATGTTGTTGATGTTAGTTCTGTGTGTGCAGTTAAGGGCAAGGCGTGCTGCTTTGTACGATGTGCAGGGGTACGAGGTAATTGAGGTAGATATGTACAGTACCAGTCAAATGGTTGGACACACCTACTCATTCAAGGGTTTTTCTTCATTTTTACTATTTTCTACATTGTAGAATAATAGTGAAGACATCAAAACAATTAAATAACACATATGGAATCATGTAGTAACCAAAAAAGTGTTAAACAAATCAAAATATATTGTAGATTCTTCAAAGTATCCGCCCTTTGCCTTGATGACAGCTTTGCACACTCTTGGCATTCTCTCAACCAGCTTCATGAGGTAGTCACCTGGAATGCATTTCAATTAACAGGTGTGCCTTCTTAAAAGTTAATTTGTGGAATTTCTTTCCTTTTTAATGCGTTTGAGCCAATCAGTTGTGTTGTGACAAGGTAGGGGGGTATACAGAATATAGCCCTATTTGGTAAAAGACCAAGTCCATATTATGGCAAGAACAGCTCAAATAAGCAAAGAGAAATGACAGTCCATCATTACTTTAAGACATGAAGGACAGTCAATACGGAACATTTCAAGAACTTTGAAAGTTTCTTCAAGTGCAGTCGCAAAAACCATCAAGCGCTATGATGAAACTGGCTCTCATGGAAGACCCAGAGTTACCTCTGCTGCAGAGGATACGTTCATTAGAGTTACCATAAATGCTTCACAGAGTTCAAGTCACAGACACATCTCAACATCAACTGTTCAGAGGAGACTGTGTGAATCAGGCCTTCATGGTCGAATTGCTGTAAAGAAACCACTACTAAAGGACACCAATAAGAAGAAGACTTGCTTGGGCCAAGAAACACGAGCAATGGACATTAGACCGGTGGAAATCTGTCTGTGCAGTCTGATGAGTCCAAAGGAGAGATTTTTGGTTCAAACCGCCGTGTCTTTGTGAAACGCAGAGAAGGTGAACGGATGATTTCCGCATGTGTGGTTCCCACCGTGAAGAATGAAGGAGGAGGTGTGATGGTGTGGGGGTGCTTTGCTGGTGACACTGTCTGTGATTTATTTAGAATTAAAGGCACACTTAACCAGCATGGCTACTACAGCATTCTGCAGCGATACGGCATCCCATCTGGTTTGCGCTTAGTGGGACTAGCATTTGTTTTTCAACAGGACAATGACCCAAAACACACCTCCAGGCTGTGTAAGGGCTATTTGACCAAGAAGGAGAGTGATGGAGTGCTGCATCAGATGACCTGGCCTCAACAATCCACCGACCTCAACCCAATTGAGGTCGGTGGATGTGAAGGAAAAGCAGCCAACAAGTGCTCAGCATATGTGGGAACTCCTTCAAGATTGTTGGAAAAGCATTCCAGGTGACTACCTCATGAAGTTGGTTGAGAGTGTGCAAAGCTGTCATCAAGGCAAAGGGTGGCTATTTGAAGAATTTCAAATATAAAATATATTTAGATTTGTTTAACACTTTTTTGGTTAATACATGATTCCATGTGTTATTTCATAGTTTGTCTTCACTATTATTCTACAATGTAGAAAATAGTACAAATAAAGAAAAACCCTTGAATGAGTAGGTGTGTCCAAACTTTTGACTGGTACTGTACATATAGGTTGGGATAAAGTGACTAGGCAACAGGATAGAAAATAAACAGTAACTGCAGCACATGTGATGATGTCTTTCGCCTCCGACTCATTGAAGTTGAAGTTCTCGTCCAAATTGCGGTTAGTGATAGCTGTTCTGATGTCAATAAGCTTTTTTCAGTCTAAGGAAACATTATGTTAAAATAAAGTTACGATCAGCGCAAAACAAGACAGAAAATAGAGCCAGTAAAACGGACGCTTTTCCCTCCAGCACCATTCTCTTTTTCATTCACTTTGGAGTCAGCGTAGCTCACAGATTCCCATTCAGCACTACAGCCATCAACTTCAAGCCAGGAAAGAAAGAAATACTTGAAAAATATCTAATGCTGTTTGAGACGGTTGCGTGGCACGGTGGCATGACGAATGTGGAAAAGATCAAATTGAATGCCAGTGAGTAAGATGCATTTGTATGCAAAATTGGCGAGACTGTTCAGTGAGCGAGCCAGACAGACAGACAGCCTTGCATGTAATCAGCTAGCAAATCCGCTTGTGTCTCACGGATTGCGCAGCACAGTATTGCATAGGGCCAGGCCGCTGCTATTGTCTCCGAGCACTGGTCCACATGAATGACCCTGCGTGTGTCCACATTAGCACGGGTCACCTCTCATAAGTATAATCTCTCCAGAAACAGCAGCCGCAGCACATTCACCAAATAACTTTAATTTCCACAAAAGCGCACTCCCTTGCGCTCCCTCCTCGTCTTTGGGCTCTCTTAATTATTCTCAAAATATCCTCTCCCTACTTTCTTGGCACGCTTTCCATCATTCTACCGGCACTCGATATTCTCGAATCACTACTCCCCACCCCTTTCTCTCAATACCGTTCTCCACATTTTTCCTCTCCTCCATCTCTATTTGTCTCCCTCTGTGTGTTTCTCTCTCTCTTTCTCCCACCCCCTATCTTCTCCACTATAAATATCTCACAGAGAAGATCAGAAACCTCTCTCCCCAAGGTGTGTTGGGGCTCCCCTCTCCTCCACCACCACACAGTGCCACCACCTCTGAGTTGCTGGTCCTCCACCCACATAGATTCAGTGGGGCGGTTGAGTAAGATAGCAGCTCCGCTCCACATTGATCATGAGGAGCCCCCATGCCTCGTACTCTCAGGGAAGCTATTTGTCAAGGTGATAATTTATTTTGTAACACCGGATATGGTGAGCCAACCAGGCAGGCAGGGAGGGATGCATGCAGGCAGTGTTTTCTTTCTTTATTTGGTTTGGGGGCCTGACAGACTCCATTTCAGGTCTCAACATGTGGTACTATAAACGCACATAGACCTTTCATCTTGTTTAGGAGGCGATGGTAGGCCGATTTTACAGTAAGGTGGGCAACATTTTCACACCATGGATTCCTTGCTATTCCCTCCCACACCTGTACAAAGGACCTGCATGCCCTGATCTCCTGCTAAGTTATGATCCTTAGTAGCGACATTGAGAGTGAGTGAAAGCCACACTATTGTTTTGATCATGGTGACACAGAACATCCAATTAAGAGGCTACAGTTTGTGACTGTGTCCCAAATGGCACCCTCTCCCCTTCCATAGTGCACTACTTTTGTGTACTATATAGGGAATGGGGTGTCATTTGGGACTCAGCCTGTGTCACTGGCAAGGCCAACACCACTCACATGTGCTCCTCAAGATGTTCCACATCTCCCCTCTCTAATTGGCAGATGGCCTCAGATGCGAGATGATTTAATGGCCTGCGTGTGTTTTTTCCTGCTTCAGTCAGCCATTAGCAGGGACATCTTTAACGAGTTGGCTTAGGCATACCGCTGTGAGTGGAAGCTGGGAGCAACTCTTTCTAAAGGAGATGGAGGTAGATAACTGTGCTGCAACTCCGACGGCTGCAATCAGGGCACTTCTTCTTCGAGGTATGCATCTCCAACTCTTGTTATGGTATGCAAGTTTTACCCTTTCAAACGATAGTATTCTCTTTTAAAAAGTGGTGCTGGAGTGGCCTAAAGCCTACAAGGCTTGATGGCCTATCAGTATTCCTGCCATAGCCTCTGTGGATTTGTCTACTACCTGCAAACTGGGTCAATTTGTGCATTATTCTACAGATACTTATCTCAGTGTGGAGGAAGGGAAGATATTACAAACAAACACACACACACACACACACACACACACACCCCACACAGAGACACTTATTATCATTGGAGTATATTAAAATAAAAATATATTCATTTAAATGTTATATTAAGGTGCCGATGTGCCAACACTTGATAAATGATTACACCATACAATTCCTAGGCGTACTCCTCACGCTGTGCAAGTCATTCTGGATAGAACACACGCCAAATGAATAATGAACAATGATAGATAATACTAATACAGAATGTGACACGCACAAACCTGCTAAATCCTCACAGCACTTCGAACATGCGCTAGCAATGCTAATGAGTCTCCTCTAATATGCCTCTCCTCTATTCAGATTCACACTGACGTAGTTAATTGCTATCGCAACCAGAGCTGGTTGGAATTTTTACTAGGTGTTCGTTTGCACTTTTGTTGTGTGATTGAGATACCTTGATTATAATAAACTGTCAGTACGTCTCACATGCCCAGAATCCTTCATTGATTATCTTTCAGATGCATTCAAACAACTTTATCTTATGTAATTATCTTTGTGTACCTTTCAGTCTGGGTATGTGTCCCAAATGAGACCCTATTCCCTATATATAGTGTACTGCTTTTCATCAGAGCCCTATGGGCCCTGGTCAAAAGTAGTGCACTATAAATGGAATAGGGTGCCATTTGGGACACAACCTGGGTTTTGGAGGTGAGTGAGGGAACGGGAGCAGATGGGGGGTAAGGAGATGCACACAAAAAAAGGAGATGCACACAAAAAAAGGAATTGAGGGGGACAGGCTGTCCATGAGAGACAGTAGAAAAATAAGAGAGAGGGAGCAAAATAACCAAGTATGAGATAGAGAGAGGCCATACAGGGGAGCGGCCAGTGTCTGAGGTGAATATAAACGGACGAAAGGAGGAGCAAAACAAATAGAGAGAAAAAGAAAGAGAGAGAGCAAGAGAGAGAGAGAGAGAGAGAGAGCGCAAGAGCTGGGGTGAGGGGAGAAGATAAAATAAAGTGAGAATGATGGATTCAATGTAAACTAATGAGAGGACAAAGGCACCAGATACCCAATCGATCTCTGCTGCAGAGGTATTGAGTTAGAAGTCTGGAGACGCTTACCTACAGTATAGTAACCTACTATAGTAGGATGGGGGGACAAAGATGGCAGACAATATCAGAATGGATTGCATTAACATGCGGAGGATTGTGTGTGAGAGAGAGAGAGGGGGGGGGGGGTTCATAGATGACAGATATTAATCATTGTGGAAGAAGAGATGGACAGTGATAACTGAGTTGGCCATATTAAATATTCATATAGAACACCAGTTACCTGCTAACATGGTGGAAAGGAACATTATAATAACACAGCTGCCTGTTATTGGCTATTATAGTGTGTGTGTGTGTGTGTGTGTGTGTGTGTGTGTGTGTGTGTTATTGACAATAGGCAAATTCTGTAATACACTGTGGAAATAGCCTACAATTTGTGGAGGAAAATAAAAGTTATGGCATAAACATAAAGGCTAGTTTTTATGCTTATTTTAAAAGGCACAGTGGGCATTAATCACACAATTGACAGAATGATTTATACATAGGCCTATCAATTCACGTATGAATCCTGTAAAATAGTCACACTTTATGACTTAAAGTTGGATTATTTTTGTTTCATGTTTTTAGAATCAATTCCTAATACTGTCGTCAGGTTAGGTCCACAGCAACAAATAAAACAATGATGATAGCCTGCCGTACTGTATTACGCCTATATCTGTAGGCTAGTTTACTTACTGTAAATTTGAGCTGTTCCAATAGACGGCATGTCGGTCGTTGGCTCGCGTCAGGTGCAAGTTTGTAAAGGCAAGTGCTATTAGACAGAGAGAAACGGTTGCGAGAGCCATAATCCCACTGTTCCTTGTTCTCCCCCTTCGTTCTCTCTAGCCTACCTTCTTCGCTCTCAGTCCCTCCGTCCCAAACAGCGGGTCACTGTCAACATCCCAGCGGTAACACAACCTAGTTGAACAGTTTTCAGCGACGTTTGGAACGGACGAATACTTGGCTTGGTTTATGTGTTCTTCAGCACTAATTCCATTGCGACGACGAACCCCATTTCGGTATCCTCCCCAACCCTATGTTTACTTTGCCTGCTGCGCACTTTGAAGTCACTGTGCTTTGAGTATTCCTTTTATGTTCCCTAATCCTCTCCACAGACCGAAAACAATACTGTTCAGAAGGAGAAGTGATAAGGCAAATTAGACTGCTATATTTGACAATGACAACTGAAGTCCCGTGTTGATGAAAGGATGTTGCAAATCACCTCAATGTAGCCTCACATCAAGACAACCTTTCGTCTCGGAGAAGCACAGCTGGCGTTGAAATGGTATAATCAAAGTTTGTCAAAATGTGTTTACATTATCCTTCTGTTGGTAGGCCTATGGGTTCCTTTTTCGTTTCGACTGTAAATGTAATTGTCTACTTTGTCATTTTAATTTAGTTTCAGCTCAGTCAGTGTCCGTTGAGACTTTTAGGTTTCTACCTGCCACCGCTTCCAAACTAGCCACACGCTGCGCACCCGTTGCCTCTACAATCCCGCCCTCTGATAGACAAGATGCGCTCGCTCTGTCCATCCATCAGCACCGCCCCGCCCCGCCACTTTTGTGTGTTTGTGTGATACGTGCGCGTGTGTGTGTGATGCGCGTGCGCATGTTTAATTTCCTAAATTCAGAGAGATTTCAATTAACCTGTTCAATTTTATCAATGCTCGATTTTAAACCATGCATTTGGCCTGTGAAGTAATGACTATTAATTTAACTATTTTAGGCATTACTGTGTTTGATTAACTATGCAAATTATGTAGGCCTATTATAACTGATTTTATCATATTGTCACGGTTTACTACGCCAGAACCCAGAAGCAGACCAGGACAAGGTACTTAGAGGAAAAGGTGAGTGTTTATTAATTGACTCCCGAGTGAGGCTGAATAATCCAGGGACAGAGCGGGTGGCGTGGATGGGTTGTTGAGGGTGCAGTGATAGGTCCAGACATGGCTCGGCAGCCGCCGACCATCAGGCAGAGGTTGGGTGAAGGTTCCGGGTGAGAGACTGCAGACAGAACAAAACGGAGGTGAGTACACAGCAAATCAACAAGGTGCAAAACAACAAAAACTAACGCTAGAACTCAAGGCTGATACGCTGACAAACATACTGTTCATGGCTAACGATCCGGCAGGAACTGGATGTTTGGCCAGAGCCTAAGAAGGGTGATGATCAGGACCAGGTGTGCAGATTGCTGATGGGATGCAGGTGCGGAAAACAAGAGAGCTCCCCGGAGCGTTCCCGAACCCTCGGGAAACTGGAGATCACGAACAGGAAAAACTAGTCACCAGACAGGACCCGACTCAGACTGCCGGGATCGTTACACATATCTTTGGTGTAATTTTCATAAAAGTGGTTTTGGTGATGTGAGGCTTGATTTAGTCCCCTTAATGTGAGTGTCTATAAGCTGTCCTTGGGTATAGCCTACTAAATGCTTTCTATCTTGTGATTAGTTCTCACTGAAGCTCAAGTTCAGAATACTTCATTGCAGAAAATGTTATATGCCAAAGGCACAGTAAGTCTACAGCCCTACTCTCTCCTACTCACACCCCTTCTCTCATGCACACACACACACACACACTGTTTATTTTGCTCTCGTTTCCCTTCACTCACTCACTCTCTCCCTCTCTGTTGTTTTTGTCAGTGATGATGCCTCTCTTGAGTCCCCTCCAGGCATGTTGCCGTGGTGACTTGGAAAGAGGGATGAAAGAGAAAGAGAGAGTAGGCTACCAACACTTTTCCCCAACTCTCCCTCTTCTCTGTCGTTGCCTCTGTCTGTTCTTACTATGCCAGATCACTTGCTACTACCATTTGTCATCCCTTCACCCCTCACTCAAGAGGAATGCACTGCATCTCCGTGGCATATCCCTCCATCTCTTCACGAACCCTCTCTTTTGTATATCATACACCTCATATTGTATATACTGTCAATGAAGATCAGAAAATATTGAAATGGACATATTTAATATTCACATATTCCTATTTGAGAAACATGAACCCTGTAGGAGCCCCTACACATGGAAAGGGTAGGCCTATGTATGCGTGTGAGACTGTGAGTTTCTCAATGTAGACTTTGTACGTACATAGTACGTGAGAGGGAAGCATGGTCTCTAGTGGATTTCTTCATGTCATCAATAATCAAATGTGTTTAAATTTGATGTGTTGAGACATGTTGCGGATGTGCACATAGCATGTTGTTCTTTCGACGACGCTAGGCACTGTATGGCAGACATTTGTAGCCTTACACTAGAGTAGGTTGTTACCTTGTTTACTCTGTATGCATAGTGATTAATTCATGAATGGTACCGGTATGGACACCTTGATTATTTAGATAATATATTATCATCAATCTATCTCTTCGTGTTCATATATCCTTGTTGGCTTATTATTAATTTACTAACATAATTCATATACTGAGAAATATATTTTTTAATGTTGTGCTCTGTTTCTCATCCATTTTGTCCTATCTCTATTTACCACTCTTCTTTTCTCTCTTGGTTTCTTTCATTTCTTATCTCACTTAATGATATTCATATTTTAAATTCAAACACCAGACCCACTTTGAATGAGGTGTTCACAGAATTCTGGGTATGAGAGAGATCCACAGTAAACACATTTAATTAGTGTAACCAACCATTATTCATAAGAAAAACAACAGTATTTGGTCAACAATAAACATTTAACAATTATTTGTACAGTTACAAATCTCTCCGTCTATGTCCCTGTCCCTCTCTCCGTGTTCAGCGTTGTGTTAGTAAACCGCGCTGACACGACCACCACACCCGCCTCCCTAGTCTTCCCGTCCTCTCCCTTTCTCACCCCTAATTTCCGACATGAATTTTCAATTCCTCTGTTTACCTAACCCCACTGTGCCAAAAACAAGTGAGATGGTGAGAGAGACCAAGTGAGAGCCTGGAAGACTATGATGAGAGAGAAAGAGAGAGAGAGTTCAATGGAGAAACTGAAAGAGGGAGAGAAAGTTTAGGGAGGAGGAGAGAAGAAGACGAAGGACACCATAGCGTGGCTGTTATGGTTATTGGCAATTAGGAGGATGGCAGGTCTGAACTCCAGGTGGGCCTTACTGCTCAAATCAAATCTAATCAAATCTAATTTGTCACATGTGCCAAATACAACAGGTGTAGACCTTACCGTGAAATGCTTACTTACAAGCCCTTAACCAACAATACAGTAAAAAAAAAAAAAGAGTTAAGAAAATATTTACTAAATAAACTAAAGTAAAAAAAGCAACACAATAAAATAACAATAACGAGGCTATATACAGGGGTACCGGTACCGAGTCAAATGTGCTGGGGTACAGGTTAGTCAAGGTAATATGTACATGTAGGTGAGCATGGTGCTTAACCTGATTCGCTCCAGCAAGTACCCAGATGTACAAATGGCTAATGTGATTGTGAAGATATAGGCCAGGGATAATGGCATCTGCCAAGAAATCAAGAACAATGTTCTGTAATGTCAGGACATAGTGAAAAGAGAGAGAGAGAACTTGAATGAGTGGATGAAGGGTGAACCTTCGGGGAATGAGCTGGGGATTGGTAAATGATCGTGGCGAATGAAAAAGAGGGGAGAAAAGGAAAGGGGGCGTGCTGTATGTCATAGCAATATTGGTATTAAGAGTGATGAGAGATATAATAACAGAGGCGCGAGACACATGAACGATAGGTGATTGACTTTTGTGTGTGTGTGCATGTGTGCATGTGTGCATGTGTGTGAGCGTGTGTGCATGTGTGCATGCGTGTGAGCGTGTGTGCAAAATGGGGGTAGCGTGTTTGCAAAATTGGGGTAGCAACAATAATGGAACAATGGCATACAAACATGAGGAAAAAATGAAACAAATGAAGGCAATCATTGCAGCGAGGGTCATCATCAGCAATGCATGATGGTCCCAACGGAGATGATTGAGAAGCAAGGGGGGTGAAAGAGTCAGGGAGAGGGATGTCAAATGATAGCAAATTATGTTTTAACAGTCAGGAGGTGGTAGGGCATGGGTAAATGCCGAGAATAGATGCACTTTCAATGGCATGAAATATTGACGAGAGGAGAGGAAAAAACAAGAGATGGGAGAGCAGCATGTGTCTGATGAAAAGTCAAAAAGAGTAGTGTGGTTCTTAGCATGAGTGACGCATGGAGTATTACAGTAGAAAGAAGGAGGGAAGAGAAAGGAGGGAGACAAGAGGGGGGATGTTCAAAGGTATTGGGGAAAGTCTTAGTGCTCTCTCACCATTGACTAGAAATCAATAGAAATAATAGTAGAGCAGTACCTTGAAAATGTGATGATGCTTACATAAGCTATATACAACAACACTTGACAGGTACAGGAACAAATATTGACAAGCATGATGACAGGCTGTAGCCTGGAAGCCATAACTTCTACTTGAGAAAACTGTAGGTGTCACACTCTGGTTCTAGGACTGTGTGTTAGAGCCAGGGTGTATCTCATTTGGTGGTGTTGGGGTTGGGTGAGTTTCATTTTGTTTGTGTTTAGTGGTGATTGGTCAATGACTCCCAATCGGAGGTAACGAGTGTCAGCTGTCGGCTCGTTATCTCTGATTGGGAGCCATATATATACTGTTGTGTTTCACGGTTTGTTTGTGGGTTTTTTGTTCTATGTTCAGTCTATGTACTGAGGACGTTACGGATCGTGTTTTGTTTTGTCGTTATTTCAACATTAAAGTCATGTTCACTCCCAACGCTGCGCTTTGGTCGTATTTCATAGGCGATCGTGACAGAAAAACCCACCAAGACCAGACCAAGCAGCGTGTCCAGGAGCTGAAGGGGCGATAATTGGAAACAGAGGAGCGAGAATTGGGCGAGAATGATGGAGGCCTGGTCCACGGAGAGGAGAGACCCCCAGAAAATTTTTAGGGGGGGGCTCACGACGTCGGGGCAGCAGGTGTACGGGTTGGAGGAGTGCAGGAGGTTGGCAGATATGGCCGCCAGTTTAAGGGGGGCCACTGGTTACGAAGGGGGATGGAAAGTGTGGAGGCACGGCGAGAGGTACTGGGGGTGTTTCCAGTCCGGTCCGGCCCGTTCCTGATCCCCGTGTAGGGCCAGGGGTGTGTGTCCCCAGTGCGGTTCTGCCTGTCCCTGCTCAACGCACCGAGCCTACGGGGTGCGTCGTCAGCCCTGTCCAGCCAGAGCCGTCCGCCAGACAGGATCAGCCAGAGCCTTCCGCCAGACAGGATCAGCCAGAGCCTTCCGCCAGACAGGATCAGCCAGAGCCTTCCGCCAGCCATGAGCAGCCAGATCCTTCCGCCAGCCATGAGCAGCCAGATCCGTCAGCCAGCCATGAGCAGCCAGATCCGTCAGCCATCCATGAGCAGCCAGATCCGTCAGCCAGCCATGAGCAGCCAGATCCGTCAGCCAGCCATGAGCCGGCCAGCCAGGATCCGTCAGAGCCGTCCAGCCGGGATCCGCCAGAGCCGTCCAGCCGGGATCCGCCAGAGCCTTCCAGCCGGGATCCGCCAGAGCCGTCCAGCCAGGATCCGCCAGAGCCGTCCAGCCAGGATCCGCCAGAGCCGTCCAGCCGGGATCCGTCAGAGCCTTCCAGCCAGGATCCGCCAGAGCCGTCCAGCCAGGATCCGCCAGAGCCGTCCAGCCGGGATCCGCCAGAGCCGTCCAGCCGGGATCCGCCAGAGCCGTCCAGCCGGGATCCGCCAGAGCCTTCCAGCCAGGATCCGCCAGAGCCGTCCAGCCAGGATCCGCCAGAGCCGTCCAGCCAGGATCCGCCAGAGCCGTCCAGCCGGGATCCGTCAGAGCCGTCCAGCCGGGATCCGCCAGAGCCTTCCAGCCGGGATCCGCCAGAGCCGTCCAGCCGGGATCCGCCAGAGCCGTCCAGCCGGGATCCGTCAGAGCCGTCCAGCCGGGATCCGCCAGAGCCGTCCAGCCGGGATCCGCCAGAGCCGTCCAGCCGGGATCCGCCAGAGCCGTCCAGCCAGGATCCACGCACCAAGCCAGGGGCGCGTGTCGTCAGTCCGGTTCCGGCCAGCGGGGCTAGACAGGCCCAGGGGTACTTTGGGGGGTTGGAGAGGAAATGGGGAGGAAGCCCGGAGCCGGAGCCTCCGCCGAGGAGGAATGCCCACCCAGCCCTCCCCTGTTTGCTTGTAGTTGGGCGCGGTCGCAGTCCGCGCCTTTGGGGGGGGGTACTGTCACACTCTGGTTCTAGGACTGTGTGTTAGAGCCAGGGTGTATCTCATTTGGTGGTGTTGGGGTTGGGTGAGTTTCATTTTGTTTGTGTTTAGTGGTGATTGGTCAATGACTCCCAATCGGAGGTAACGAGTGTCAGCTGTCGGCTCGTTATCTCTGATTGGGAGCCATATATATACTGTTGTGTTTCACGGTTTGTTTGTGGGTTTTTTGTTCTATGTTCAGTCTATGTACTGAGGACGTTACGGATCGTGTTTTGTTTTGTCGTTATTTCAACATTAAAGTCATGTTCACTCCCAACGCTGCGCTTTGGTCGTATTTCATAGGCGATCGTGACAGTAGGGTAAGCAAAACAACTTAAGAGATGATAGTTGACGGTACCGTACATCAAGTATTTGGTAGAGCCAAGCATGTGTTTCTTTTTATAATGCTTCTCTCTTATTAAGCCTCTGAGAATTGGTTTTGTACAACGAAGGAAATGCACAATCAACGACAGGGTCAATATCCAGCTCCTCCCAAATCAGCAGTCTCAACTGACCAAGGTTGCGTACCAAATGGCCCCATATTCCCTTTATAGTGAACTACTGAGCCCTATTGTCACGAATTCAGCCGAGGCTGCCACACCTCCTTGTTCGGGCAGGTTTCGGCTTTCGTCGTCACCGGCTTACTAGCTACTGCCGATCCCATTCTCATCACTCCACTTGTCATGTCTTGTCTTGTCAATCACACACACCTGGTGCTCATTCCCCTAATTAGTATGTGTATAAGTGTTCCCTCTGTTCCCCTTGTCTTTGTGAGTGATTGTTTATTGTGAGAGCAAGTAGCTCGGTTGAGCTACTCTTCTATTTGTACTTGCCAAGGTGGAATATTTTTCCCTTGTTATAGTTTCGTTTTCACGCTGGGAGCGTTTGATTTATGTAAACGGTATAAACTCGGTGTTTTACCTCTTGCGCCTGACTCCTTCATTCACACCTCGTCACACTCTCTCTCGTTCAAATTCTCTCTTTACATCAATCGATAACTGTGGTGTGTAAATGTACTGTAATAGTTTGATAGTGAGCATCATTATTGAATTTGGTGTGCTTCTCATTGTCTTGAGGAGTTGATGGTACAGTAGAGTACATTTTGGATTGGCTGAGTTGCACTCTACATCCTCTCTTGTTTCACCACCCAACACTAATGACATTCTATGAGAAGAAAACGACGCTGGCGGAGTGAACTCACTGGCGGAGTGAATCAGAGTCAAAGGCAATATTAGTCTGTCTTCAGCATCACAGCCTTAGGGCCCTACTGGAGCCTGGTTTACTCCCTTGCACACTGATGTATAGCGATAGTGTCACGGAATCAGCCGAGGCTGCTCCTCCTCCCTGCTCGGGCAGGCTTCGGCGTTCGTCGTCCCCGGAGTACTAGCTGCCACCGATCTATGTTTCGGTGTTTGACTTGTTGTGTCCTGATTGTGTACTCCTGTTTCCCATTATGTTGTATTGTATTCCCTATTTAACCCTCTGTCGTGCATTGTGTGTTGTGTGTTATTGTTTGCGTCATCGGCAGTGTGCGGGTTGTTTGTTTTCTCCGTTGTTTGGAGACAGTTTCTTTTCACTGGTGACTTTCATTAAAGTACGGTTTCCAGTAGCTCTGTGTCCTGCGTGTGACTTCGCCTACCGCATTTCACTGTCGCCGTTCTGACAGATAGGACATCAGCACCAAACAAGAATAAAGACAGAATAGAAGTAGTTGCCTAAATGTAGATTATTGTCTCTTAATAATTGGAGATATTTTTATCATCATCCATTCACAACCTGTTAACATCCTATGTCTAAAATAAAATAACGATATTCCTGTAGTATCCATTCAAACAACAACATGCCGATCAAACTCCAGTGTGTCACGTCAAGGGTTCTTTTTCGCCTCCTCTTTCTGTAAATATTAGGTCAAAAGTTCAGTTTGAAATAATGGAGCATGTGACCTTTTTCTCTGTGAGGAGGAGATATTGCTCCTTAGGAATTGGAGCATTTTTGACATCGACGGGGGTGAGGTGCAGTGAGGCCCTCAGGGAGGAGAGGAAATGTCGCAATCACTATCATACTGGGGGATTGGCATGGACATCAACCTTTCCCTGTTTGCTTTTGGAAGGAGAACACTGACGGAATGATGGGCTCATATTAGGAAAATAAACAGCTCATTGGGCTTTAGTAAGAGAGAAACGAGGGCCTGATTATAGAAGGACATGACACAGCAGGTTTTAGATCCAACCACTAAATCACGATTTGAGAAAACATGCCTTGTAGGGCAGCAGTTCACTGTCATCTCCATCAAGGCTTAGTGCATTAACCTTGTCAGAGCTGCTGATCAGGTTTGATACGCAAGGTATAATACAGTTATAGTCAGTATTTAAGATGTGTAACTTACAGTAAGTTACTATCTATATATTGGTGGCTAGGTAAGGTTGCCGTGAATATCTAGCACAAAAGCCTTTGGAATCCATGGCCTTTATAAGCCTGCTCTAGATCAATCCATTCCCCTCAATCGGATATCTGCATGCTATCAGAGAAAAATGAAACAGTCCAATCCTTCACGTGGCCCATGGTCATCCCACGTCATATACCTGGGAACATCGCAGGGTGGGCTGGCAGGTCTACAGTACAGTGGAGGCTCAGGTGTTTAATCATGAATTTGGTTAGGTCAACCGTCCCTAGGTGTTGGACCGATCACAGCCAGCGATGTTCAGACACTCCACCGGATGAGAGTCCGTAGGTCAGTCTCGGCCGTCTTGCACATTGTTCCTCCTGCGGGGCTGGAGGAGCTGACTGACCTAATTAACTGTCTGAATAATTGCCGACGGGCTGGCGTGGGGGCGGGGTGCGGGCGGCGTGGCAGCCCTGCCCTCTCAGTCTTACTTATTGCCCAGCCGACTGGTCAATGAGCGGCCCAGGCGGACAGCCGTGCGGACACTGGTCCGCTGTAATGAGGTCTCGTGCTTTTTGTGCTGTCTGTCCTGCATGGTCCCTGTCTGATAGATAGATGGCTCACCCAGACTCTCCTGGCTGAAAGCCACGGTGCAATATCTGCCTCTATTTAAATCCCCTTCATCTACCACTTCCAGAACCACTTCCCCATGCTGTTCTATTGTGCTGGTCAGGGTGAACGACAGGGGGGATAGCCGAGCCGATGCCCGGAGAGCTATTTTAGGCAGGGGACCGGGACCTCTCAATTGTAAGCACTTGTAAAAGGGCCAAGTGCAATGCCTTGGAGTAGCATTATTAGGCAGTAGTCTAGTGCTATATAGCAATGAGGCTATCAGAGGGATTAAGTGTTCACCAGTGACACAGCTGGTATGCCCTATCAGGCACACCATTGCCAATGACTTCAGTAGTATATAAACATCCGCAGAGATACAGTACATAGAAAAATAGGCTGTCCCAAATGGCACCCTTTTCGCTATATACAGTAGTGCACTACTTTTGACCTGGTCAAAAGTAATCAATTTTAAAGGGAATAGGTGCCATTTGGGTTGCAGCCATGGACTTAAAACTATGACAGCCATCTTGGTTGAGCATGTCCCCTCCTCTAATGAACTAATATCTGCAAGAGCAGCACTTAATACAGTAAAGCCCTTCATTGTTCTTTTTCGCTTTATCGTTGTACCAAATTGAGTCGACCAATAATGTGATGAGTTTGCTAATGCTAATTAAGGTTTAGAAAGAGAGCACGGTAAAAGAATGAGAGAGGATCTTTTTTTTTTATGAATAAAGAGGGTAAGATGTAGGATGAAAAGAGATATTCGAGGAGATATTCGAGGAGATATACTTATATTTTCTGAAAGATAAAAGTTGACAGGGTTTTTTCTCTGATTGAGGATGTCTCATTATTAGAGGTGTTGTGAATCGTACCGAAGCAGCTTATTACCATCATCAGCCCTCGATAATTGAGATGGAGGTGATCCACTTCTGAGCCCTGAGCAGAGCGGTTGTGTGCTTTTGATTTGGCTGTGAAGAGGTGCTTGTGTTACAAAGGCCACATCGCAGTCTTTCATTAAGACAATTACGCTTTCTATCACATTCTGCACACCAATGAATAAAATTGCTGATAATTAAGTTGCTTTGTTGTTTCTGAGACAGCTCAAGAAGTTAAGCAACTATATGCCTAGCTCAGGGCTTACTATATGGTTAAAGATAAATAAATACTTTTTCAACCTGAAGAAAAAAAACAGTTTTAATCATAAAGTCGCGGCAAGAGACTTGATTGATTTTGTAACTTGCCCCCACAAATTGCAAAAGCTATATTTTAAACAAAAAACTACTTGTTTGAATCTATAATGCTTGGAGGCTTTTGAATAGTGGCTCAAAAACATTGTGGCTGCCCTGTGGGTCCTGGTCAAAAGTAGAACACTATATAGGGAATGGGTGGCCATTTGGGACACACTTAGAACAATGAATATACTTGGTTCTGGATCAGTTAGAGCCCTGACCCCAAACTTCACTCACTGCTTCCTGGAAAGTGGTACTCTAGAGCCCTTTTTTTTGTTGCCGAAGGCCCGTTTTATGGCAAACCATTCAGTGTTAGCATTTTCGAAAGGGCAATCGAGTCAGAGCGTCAAAAACAGTGAAAGGTCACCAGGTTTCCTGCCTGTTAGAACCTCCACACTCTATCAAACTCTGCCTGGCTGCCACTGAAGGGCTCCCGCCAAATCGAGAGATGACTCTGTGTTCTCGCCGTTGACATTAAAAGGGTAATTTAGCACTTCAACTAAAAAACCCTGATCACTCTGAACAAGGGCCTTTACACTGAAACCTCACAGACTCACACACAGTCTACAATGGAAACGAGTTGGGCTCTGGTCAAATGTAGTGCACTATGTAGGGAATAGGGTGCCATTTGGGACGCAAACCAGATTTTGCCATTTGGAACGCATCCATCATACGCCTCCAGACAGCAGCAGGACTTGGCTGTGACCCGGCTGACTGGCACCGAACCTCGAGGGTAGAGAGATGGGTGGGTGGAGGGTGGTGGTGGTGCTGGTGGGATTTCCCTCTAAGCGCCTGTCTCCTTTCCAGTGAAATCGGCGGTGCATGCCTCTTCGCTCGTCCTGTGCTGTGTGGCAAAGCCAGCTCAGGGCCCCAACGGAGGCTGGTTTCAATAGTCGGGAGAGATGTGCTTACACGGATGAGTTAGCTAAGCCCGGAGATCCAGAGGGGACCCAGGGGTTGTTTGGGGGAAAGAGGGAGCGCTCCTGGGACTCGCATGGCACTGGCTGAGGATAAAAGCGATGGCTCAGAGGCCCTGATATCTCTAAGTACCCCTGGGTTGACCTTGGCAAGCTTCTGCTGGCTGTCACCCTGCCAACTTGTTATAAAGATATTATAGATATGGAACAGCAACATTTTCTCATATCTGTTTGCTAGGAAGTGTTCACTGAGCTTTGTAGTGTATGGATGGAGAGAGTCAGAGTGATGTGGTTTGTCATCTTTTTGACTCAAGAGTGATTTTCCCAACTTTACATGATTAAATCATGTCTCGATTCTAACTAAGCTCAATGTGAATGAGCACATTGAATCTCGGTCGACAATAATTTCCCCTCCCTCTTTGCCTCTATTTCAATCTATAAATCTGAAAATAATGTTTCCATCTGTTACACTCATTGTCAGCACGTTATCATCGCTTAAACACCTCACTTTCTCTTTCATCGCCCTCTTCTCACCTCACACTCCCAGTCCCTCTTTCTCTTTCTCTTCCACTCCCTCTTTCTCTCTTTCTTTCTCCATCGCCCTCTCCTCACCTTGCTTGCCCAGTCTCTCTCTCCCTCCATCGCCCTCTCCTCACCTCGACCAGTTTCTCTCTCTCTCTCTCTCTTTCTCTCCCTCTCCCACTCTTTGTCTTTTGACTGGGCGTCATACGGTAAGCAGGTAAATAAATCGCCAAGCAGCTCCAGCTCAGATAATGAGGCGATGGGTGATACTCCACCAATGCAGTTGTGTACAGATGCTTTGCCTCAGGCCAAATGGAGGACCATGACGCCAGAGACATTATACACCACTATACTGAATATTGACTGACTACACCACCAGAAAAACACATGGTACTTCAGCAGGTACTTGTATGAAATATGAAAAAGACGGCCAGCAGTACACTCACTGCTTAGCTGCATCATCAGCAGTCACAATGGATGCATTTTGGCCATCAAGCCTTCGACAACAACCAGAGACAGCGACCAGAGAGATAGAGGGAGAATGGAATAGAGTATTGCCCTTACTCCACCTCTCTTTCACGCTCTCTGAATCCACCACTCTTCTAAACTGATTCCTCATTTCCCAACAGGACACAGGGAGGGAGAGAGAGGGAGAGAGAAAGAGCCAGGTAGTTGGCTGAAAATATAATGTATGCACAGCAATATCTGCAGTACTTTATACATAAAGAAAATATAAAAGGTATCATTGCAGGAGAGAGGTAGAAACAAAAACTGACAGTAGAGTAATGGGGAGATAAAATCAAATTAAAATTAAAAGAACAAATAGACTGAACATTAGATCTCAGGTCTCTATGGATCCACAATCGTTTGTAGACAATTGGGTGAGGCTGGAGAACAGTAGAAAAAAGGATCGAAAAATACTTTTAACGTGCAATTAAATCCCCTAACATAGAGCCCGATTATTCAGAGCGCCCATTAGATTAAGATATATTTTCCTCATTTCTCATTTACTATAAGAAGGAGGGGGAGGGAGAAGGGGGATAAAGCAAGCCATCAGAGAGATATCCATTTACCAAATGACACTAATGAGCAATGCAGAGAACAGAGGAACACTAAGACAAATAGATCGACCAACAGCCAGTTTGGTGGGTAAAAAAGATAAATGAGTGAGGAAATATTATCAGAGCACATTATACACCAGTACAGTTTCATATGATTACATTATACTGTTATAATTAATGTTATAGTGAATGCTTTGGATCTAATTACGAAGCGATGCAGTGTGTCTGTGTGTGTGGATGTGTGTGAAAAGCAGGCAGAAGTTACTGCATGACATTGAAGAGTTTTGTGCATGTTGATGAGACAGGTGAAGTAGTACAGTTCATTAGGATTTGCTCTGCTAAATGGTTCATTGCATCTACACAATGGTTTATTTATTAACACTTCAGCCAGCAAGCCATTGGCAGAGCAAATGGAGGCTCAATTAAGGTGAATAAATTAGGATTAAGGCAGAAATGTGGCGCATTTTAATTTTAATTAAATGTGTTTATTATTTATTTGTTGTAGATATAGCAAGGGGAATTAGGGAGAATGAAATGCCCGGCTAGTCTCTAAAGCCATGGCACACAGACTCTGACTGGAGAAGTTAACCAGATAAGAAGTTAGTATTTGCGAAAAACTGAATAGCTACACAGCACCATTAACGATAAATAGGACATAATACATTGTATGATTGTTTTAAACCATTGCCACATACCCATTCATATCAAAATAGTAGTTCCTGTGATCATAACCATGCTGAATAGATTAACCAAGCCCTGCAATGTGACAAGGGTATCAACACTATATCTTTACACAAATCATATTGGAGTTGCCACCGAGTCAATTCTTAATATTATTGCTGCGTCTCCGTGATATTTGTCCCGAGAAGGAATGGAGCTAAGCCTCATGCTGCGAGTGAGAGACATGCCGCTGAATGGCAGTAAGACAGAGGAGGGGTGACACACATCGTGTCATCGATGTCACGGCAACCCATCCCTGCTGTCTTCCTCTGTATCATTGCCAGCTTTGGCATCAGCCGAGCCTTTTTTTGCCATGCTTGGAGTATGGTGCCCAAAATCTGTCTCGCTGTACTAGGCAGCAGAGCAGGGTGACATTGTGCTAAAGAAGTTAGAAAAGAGGGAATCTCTATTGCAAAACCAAATGTGTCAAATGTAGAATGAGCTTCAGTCATAAAGCTGAAAGCTCACAGTACTTTCTGATTATGATCTGACTCACCTCATGTGGCGATATCACGACACAAGATTCATATACGTATTTTGTGAAGCAGGGAATTAAATCATTACCTCTTTAAGTGTAGCTTTGAAATTGGTGGCAGGTCTAATACATTGCATAATTGTTCCCATAACCCTTTGTCTTGCATTAGCTCCCTCTCTGAATGCGGTAGGAGTAACATGGTAGGTTTTTAGAAATGTTTGCAAATGTACATAAGTATTCAGCCCCTTTGCTATGAGACTCGAAATTGAGCTCAGGTGCATCCTGTTTCCATTGATCATCCTTGAGCTGTTTCTACAACTTGATTGGAATCCACCTGTGGTAAATTCAGTTGATTGGACATGATTTGGAAAGGCACACACCTGTCTATATAAGGTCCCACAGTTGATATTGCCATGAGGTCGAAGGAATTGTCCGTAGAGCTCCGAGACAGGATTATGTCGAGAAACAGATCTGAGGAAGGGTACCAAAAGATTTCTGCAGCATTGAAGGTCCCCAAGATCACAATGGCCTCCATCATTCTTAAGAAGTTTGGAACCACCAAGACTCTTCCTAGAGCTGGCCGCCGGCCAAACTGAGCAATCGGGGGAGAAGGGCCTTGGTCAGGGAGGTGACCAAGAACCCGATGGTCACTCTGGCAGAGCTCCAGAGTTCCTCTGTGGAGATGGGAGAACCTTCCAGAAGGACAACCATCTCTGCAGCACTCCACCAATCAGGCCTTTATGGTAGAGTAGCCAGACAGAAGCCACTCCTCAGATTCTCTGGTCTGATGAAACCAAGATTGAACTCTTTGGCATGAATGCCAAGCGTCACGTCTGGAGGAAACCTGGCACAATCCCTACGGTGAAGTATGGTGGTGGCAGCATCATGCTGTGGGGATGTTTTTCAGTGGCAGGGACTGGGAGACTAGTCAGGACAGAGGGAAGATGAACAGAGCATAGTACAGAGAGATCCTTGAAGAAAACCTGCTCCAGAGCGCTCAGGACCGCAGACTGGGGGCGAGGGTTCACCTTCCAACAGGACAACGACCCTAATCACACAGCCAAGACAACGCAGGAGTGGTTTCGGGACAAGTCTCTGAATTTCCTTGAGTGGCCCAGCCAGAGCACGGACTTGAACCCGATCCAGCATCTCTGGAGAGACCTGAAAATAGCTGTGCAGCGACGCTCCCCATCCAACCTGACAGAGCTTGAGAGGATCTGCAGAGAAGAATGGGAGAAACTCCCCAAATGCAGGTGTGCCAAGCTTGTAGTATCATACCCAAGAAGAATCGAGGCTGTAATCGCTGCCAAAGGTGCTTCAACAAAGTACTGAGTAAAGGGTCTGAATACGTATGTAAATGTGATAGTATTATTTTTAAACCCGTTTTTGCTTTGTCATTATGGGGCATTGTGTGTAGATTGATGAGGGGAAAAAACAATGTAATCCATTTTAGAATAAGGCCGTAACGTAACAAAATGTGGAAAAAGTCAAGGGGTCTGAATACTTTCCAAATGCACTGTATGCATATTTTCATTGTCTACCTGGGTGCATACAAAAATGAATCAGACCTTCATTAGACTTTCATGAGGGTCCAGAAAGACAACCCACTACTTTTACTGTATCGCCTTTATATTAGCTCCCCAGTCACAAAGGTATAGGGAAGTGTTTGGCAAACAATGATGTATGGCACATACCCACACACATGCATTATCATAAAGAGCAGCACAATGGTTAGATAATAGGAGAGAAACACATTTTTCAGCCCCTGAGCCAGACAAAGCAGGAAGCCCTGTGGTATTGTAAACACCTAGATTGGGAAGCAGCTTTTTGAATGTAACTACTTTAAGTATTGGGTGTAAATTAGGCATAAATTCTCTGGAATGAGACTTGCATAGCAATTCACTGAGTTGATAGAGGCAAAGAAATTAGAGGGATAACGAGAGATTGAAAAGATATGAGGGAAAGAAAATGAACAACAGAAAGGGATCATAGCCTAGGAAAATAAAAGGAAGTCAGGCAAGAAGAAAGAGAGAGAGAGAGAGAGAGAGAGAGAGAGAGAGAGAGAGAGAGAGAGAGAGAGAGAGAGAGAGAGAGAGAGAGAGAGAGAGAGAGAGAGAGAGAGAGAGAGAGAGAGAGAGAGAGAGAGAGAGAGAGAGAGAGAGAGAGAGAGAGGAAACAAGTCCATTAGGAAGCTAGGCAGAGAAAACAGAGGGAGGAGAGGCAGTGAGAGAAAGGGCAGATTGGGAATAATAAAAACAGGAAAGTGCATTTATAAACACGCCTCTATAGCAACCAGCTGGTGGGAGAGAAAGAGCGGGAGATAGCGGGAGATAGCGGGATGGAGGGCATACAGGAGCAGCATTTATCACCGCCACCAGAATCAGACTGGTTATTATTGTGAGAGAGGGAGGAAAGAGATAGAGAGAGAGATAAAAAGAGAGTGAGAGGAGAAGGAGGAGGTAGAGGGGGAAAGAAAATAAAGAATAGATCGAAAGTGAGAGACAGCAAGATACAGACAAAGAAGCAGAAGCAGAGGTGAACGAAAAAGAGAGAGGGGATACAACATGCAGATTTGCAGAAAAACAAGGGATGATTGTCCTCCTTCCCGGAACAAAATAAAAAAGGAGGTAATCTTCCCTTGGGTTCCATAATTCTGGTGATAGTGCTGTAGTTTGGCCCTGCTGTGGGAGTGATTCCTGCTCACTGTCTGTGTCCGACATGGCACCCTTTTCCCTCTATAGTGCACTACTTTTGACCAGGGCCCGCATAGGGCTCTGGTCAAAAGTAGTGCACTATATAGGGAAAAGGGTGCCATTCCAGACACACCCTCTCTTTACTGCACCGTTCTCAGGGTGCTTTACCCTGGCTGTGTAAAATCACAAGCATTTACAGCCAACCTATTCTAGGAGGCAATAATGTTGTTAGGTAGAGACAAAAAGGGGTGAGATTGGGCATTTAAGATAGAGGTCATTTGTACTGTATCTCTACGTGCTCAACATACTACACCATTTCCCTCGTGAGGACATTTCCCAGGTCCCCACGAGGACAAAGGCTATTTTAGGCTTAGGGGTTAGGTTTATGGTTATAATTAGGGTTAGGGCAGTGGTCACCAACCTTTTCTGTGTCTAGATCACTTTCTGAGTCAAAATGCAAGCGAAGATCTACCACTCTACCACTTTTTAAAAACATTACCAATTAAAACAGTTCTGTAGCAATGAGGTTTGTGCAGTAGGCTATGGGCCCAATACATTAAGTCTATCACTGTTTGCTACAGACCCCCCTCAGCCCCCAGCTGTGCCCTGGACACCATATGTGAATTGATTGCCCCCCATCTATCCTCAGAGTTCGTACTGCTTGGTGACCTAAACTGTGATATGTCTCCTGAGTGGCGCAGTGGTCTAAGGCACTGCTTCGCAGTGCTAACTGTGCCACTAGAGATCCTGGTTCGAATCCAGGCTCTGTCGCAGCCGGCCGCGACCGGGAGACTCATGGGCGGCGCACAATTGGCCCAGCGTCGTCCAGGGTAGGGGAGGGAATGGCCGGCAGGGATGTAGCTCAGTTGATAGAGCATGGCGTTTGCAACGCCAGGGTTGTGGGTTCGTTTCCCACGGGGGGTCAGTATAAAAATAAAAAAAATGTATTCACTAACTGTAAGTCGCTCTGGATAAGGGCGTCTGCTAAATGACTAAAATGTAAATGTAATATGCTTAATAATAATACGCCATTTAGCAGATGCTTTTATCCAAAGCAACTTACAGTCATGTGTGCATACATTTTTACGTATGGGTGGTCCCGGGGATCAAACCCACTACCCTGGCGTTACAAGCGCCATGCTCTACCAATGGAGCTATAGAGGACCACACTTAACACCCCGGCCATCCTACAATCTAAACTAGATGCCCTCAATCTCACACAAATTATCAAGGAACCTACCAGGTACAACCCTAAATCCGCTAACATGGGCACCCTCATAGATATCATCCTGACTAATTTACCCTCTAAATACACCTCTGCTGTCTTCAACCAGGATCTCAGCGATCACTGCCTCATTGCCTGCATCTGTAATGGGTCCGCGGTCAAACAACCACCCCTCATCACTGTCAAACGCTCCCTAAAACACTTCAGCGAGCAGGCCTTTCTAATTGACCTGGCCCGGGTATCCTGGATGGATATTGACCTCATTCCATCAGTAGAGGATGCCTGGTTGTTCTTTAAAAGTGCTTTCCGAACTAAGAACAGATATAGCCCCTGGTTTACCCCAGACTTGACTGCCCTTGACCAGCACAAAAACATCCTGTGGCGTACTGCATTAGCATCGAACAGCCCCCGCGATATGCAACTTTTCAGGGAAGTCAGGAACCAATATACACAATCAGTTAGGAAAGCAAAGGCTAGCTTTTTCAAACAGAAATGTGCATCCTGTAGCACTAACTCCAAAAAGTTTTGGGACACTGTAAAGTCCATGGAGAATAAGAGCACCTCCTCCCAGTTGCCCACTGCACTGAGGCTAGGAAACACTGTCACCACCGATAAATCTACGATAATCGAGAATTTCAATAATTTTGCTACGGCTGCCCATACTTTCCACCTGGCTACCCCTACCCCGGCCACCAGCTCTGCCCCACCCCCGCTTCTCCTTCACCCAAATTCAGATAGCTGATGTTCTGAAAGAGCTGCATAATCTGGATCCCTACAAATCAGCTGGGCTAGACAATCTGGACCCTTTCTTTCTAAAATTAGCAGCCGAAATTGTAGCAACCCCTATTACTAGCCTGTTCAACCTCTCTTAGGTATCATCTGAGATCCCCAGAGATTGGAAAGCTGCCGCGGTCATCCCCCTCTTCAAAGGGGGTGACACTCTAGATCCAAACTGTTACAGACCTATATCCATCCTGCCCTGCCTTTCGAAAGTATTTGAAAGCCAAGTTAACAAACAATTCACCGTCCATTTCGAATCCCACCGTACCTTCTTCGCTATGCAATCTGGTTTCCGAGCTGGTCATGGGTGCACCTCAGCCACGCTAAAGGTCCTAAACGATATTATAACTGCGATCGATAAAAGACAGTACTGTGCAACTGTCTTCATCGACCTGGCCAAGGCTTTCGACTCTGACAATCACTGCATTCTTATTGGCAGACTAAATAGCCTTGGTTTCTCAAATGACTACCTTGCCTGGTTCACCAACTACTTCGCAGATAGAGTTCAATGTGTCAAATCGGAGGGCCTGTTGTCTGGACCTCTGGCAGTCTCTATGGGGGTGCCACAGGGTTCAATTCTCGGGCCGACTCTATTCTCTGTGTATATCAATGATGTCGCTCTTGCTGCTGGTAACTCTCAGATTTACCTCTATGCAGACGACACCATTTTGTATACATCTGGCCCTTCATTGGACACTGTGTTAACAAACCTCCAAACGAGCTTCAATGCCATACAACACTCCTTCCGTAGCCTCCAACTGCTCTTAAACGCTAGTAAAACTAAATGCATGCTCTTCAATCAAACGCTGCTTTCACCCGCCCGCCCGACTAGAATCACTACTCTCGGCGGGTCTGACTTAGAATATGTGGACAACTACAAATACCTAGGTGTCTGGTTAGACCATAAACTCTCCTTCCAGACTCACATTAAGCATCTCCAATCCAAAGTTAAATCTAGAATCTGCTTCCTATTTCGCAACAAAGCCTCCTTCACTCATGCTGCTAAACATGCCCTCGTAAAACTGACTCTCCTACCGATCCTTGACTTCGGCGATATCATTTACAAAATAGCCTCCAACACTCTAAATTGGATGTAGTCTATCACAGTGCCATCCGTTTTGTCACCAAAGCCTCATATACTACCCACCATTGTGACCTGTACGCTCTCGTTGGCTGGCCCTCACTACATATTCGTCGCCAAACCCACTGGCTCCAGGTCATCTATAAATCACTGCTAGGCAAATACCTACCTTATCTTAGCTCATTGGTCACCATAGCAACACCCACCCGTAGTATGCGCTCCAGCAGGTATATCTCACTGGTCATCCCAAAAGCCAACACCTCCTTTGGCCGCCATTCCTTCCAGTTCTCTGCTGCTAAGGATTGGAACGAACTGCAAAAATCTCTGAAGCTGGAGACTCTTATCTCCCTCACTAACTTTACGCATCAGTTGTCAGAGCACCTTACCGATCACTGCACCTGTACACAGCCCATCTGTAATTAGCCCACCCAACTACTTCATCCCCATATTGTTATTTATTTTGCTCATTTGCACCCCAGTTTCTCTATTTGCACATCATCTTCTGCACATCTATCATTCCAGTGTTAATACTAAATTGTAATTATTTTGCACTATGGCCTATTTATTGCCTTACCTCCATAACTTGCTACATTTGCAAACACTGTACATAGATTTTCTATTGTGTTATTGACTGTATGTTTTGTTTTACCCCATATGTAACTCTGTGTTGTTGTTATTATCGCACTGTTTTGCTTTATCTTGGCCAGGTCGCAGTTGTAAATGAGAACTTGTTCTCAACTGGCTTACCTGGTTAAATAAAGGTGAAAAAAAATAAAAAATAAAGAAAGAAATTGCATATTGGCTATGCTTCAATTGCCCTGCCAATGTTGTTCTTCTCAGATCATTTAGAAATTATATTTAAAAAACGTAGGTATATGACCACACTGGTAATAGATAATTTGTTTTTATTACTTGCGAGGCACAGCTAAGTGAGATTAATTTACATTTTAGTCATTTTAGCAGACGCTCTTATCCAGAGCGACTTACAGTTAGTGAGTGCATACATTTTTCATACTGCCCCCCCGTGGGAAACGAACCCACAACCCTGGCGTTGCAAGCGCCATCTCTACCAACTGAGCTACAGGGGACTATCATTTGCTT
Organism: Coregonus clupeaformis; assembly: GCF_020615455.1. Taxonomy (NCBI): domain Eukaryota; kingdom Metazoa; phylum Chordata; class Actinopteri; order Salmoniformes; family Salmonidae; genus Coregonus; species Coregonus clupeaformis. The sequence goes on from NC_059199.1 coordinate 28,002,737, forward strand.
CTCTTTTTTTTACTGGACTGATGGCCTGCATCTGAAAGTGGGATACCTAGTCAGTTGTACAACTGAATGCATTCAACTGAAATGTTTCTTCCACATTTAACCCAACCCCTCTGAATCAGAGCGGTGCGGGGGCTGTCTTAATCGACATCCACGTTATCGGTACCCAGGGAACAGTGGGTTAACTTCCTTGCCCAGGGGCAGAAAGACAGAGTTTGGGGATTCGATCCAGCAACCGTTCGGTTACTGGCCTAACCCTCCTACCCGCCAGGCTAGGCTACCAACTCAAACATGAACTTACACATAAAAACAGCAGCTCTTTGCTTTATTCGTTGAGTCTCTAGTCATGGTTTTAAAAGTTCTGAAATCTCACAGTATCAACTTTGGTGTTCGTTCGAGGCTTCTTTTTACAGTCTATGGCTCGAGGAACACCTGCTTGTCGAACATCTCATTCCAAAATCATGGGCATTAATATGGAGTTGGTCCCCCCTTTGCTGCTATTACAGCCTCCACTCTTCTGGGAAGGCATTCCACTAGATGTTGGAACATTGCTGCAGGGACTTGCTTCCATTCAGCCACAGGAGCATTAGTGAGGTCAGGCACTGATGTTGGGCGATTAGGCCTTGTCGGTGTTCCAATTAATCCCAAAGGTGTTCGATGGGGTTTAGGTTCTGGCTCTGTGCAGGCCAGTCAAGTTCTTCCACACTGATCTCGACAAACCATTTCTGTATGGACCTCGCTTTGTGCACGGAGGCATTGTCATGCTGAAACAGGAAAGGGCCTTCACCAAACTGTTGCCACAAAGTTGGAAGCACAGAATCGTCTAGAATGTCATTTTATGCTGTAGCGTTAACATTTCCCTTCACTGGAACTAAGGGGCCTAGCCTGAACCATGACAAACAGCCCCAGACCATTATTCCTCCTCCACCAAACATTACAGCTGGCACTATGCATTGGGGCAGGTAGCATGCTCCTGGCATCCGCCAAACCCAGATTCGTCCGTTGGACTGCCAGATGGTGAAGCATAATTAATTACTCCAGAGAACGCGTTTCCACTGCTCCAGAGTCCAATGGCGGTGAGCTTTACACCACTCCAGCCGACGCTTGGCATTGCGCATGGTGATCTTAGGCATGTGTGCGGCTCCTCGGCCATGGAAACCCATTTCATGAAGCTCCCAACGAACAGTTCTTGTGCTGACGTTGCTTCCAGAGGCAGTTTGGAACTCGGTAGGGAGTGTTGCAACTGAGGACAGACGAATTTTACACACTTCAGCACTCGGCGGTCCCCTTCTGTGAGCTTGTGTGGCCTACCACTTCGCGGCTGAGCCGTTGTTGCTCTTAGACATTTCCACTTCACAATAACAGCACTTACAGTTGACCGGGGCCGATCTAGCAGTGCAGAAATTTGATGAACTGACTTGTTGGAAAGGTGGCATCCTATGACGGTTCCACGTTGAAAGTCACTGAGCTCTTCAGAAAGGCTATTCTACTGCCAATGTTTGTCTATGGAGATTGCATGTCTGTATGCTTAATTTTATACACCTGTCAGAAACGGGTGTGGCTAAAATAGCCGAATCCAGTCATTTGAAGGGGTGTCCACATACTTTTGTATATATAGTGTATCTGATTGGCCAGTGTTAGGCCTATAGGTGCACAATATTTGCTCTCTGGGCCTGACCGGTAGGCAGAGTTCTACCATCACACACATGAAATGGTTCAAAATTGGAACACTTTGCCTTCCCGGCACTAGGGCTGCTGAATCAAGTGCACCTACCGCCAACAGCGTTGGGTTTTTACAGAAATGATCGACTAGGAATGCCTTGGAGATCGACCAGTTGATTTTGAATATAAATAAATTGTAGGTCCCTACAAGGATAGTAATACCAAATATGTGTGTGTGTGTGTGTGTGTGTTGTTCCTGTTGCTATGGCTGTTCTGTCACCACCAAGCTTCTTTCTGTCAGGGGGGTGCAATGCTTTTTTTATGTGACATGCTGCATGAGAAGCACATGCTTTTTTATCACACACACTCAGAAACTCACACACACTCAGACACACACTCACATACACACACATACACTAGGAGACAAAGAGCACAGGAAGAGGGAGGGGATGGGAGTAGGAGGACTCTATGCACTCAGCACTATAGCTGCCTGTTAATGCCTACTAATTTGGTATAGTCAAATCTATATATCTCACCATATAGGGCCTATCTCATGGAAATGGTGGAAAAAGCACGGTGAAAACACTGCCACTTCATTCTTGGAGAAATCTCTTTAAAACATACTTAATTTAAACATTTTTAAGTTTAAAACATAGAGATCAGCCAGCAAATGGAGGTAGCTGAAGTCTGAATCCCATGAGGGTGAAAGACAGTCAACTGACAGACCTTTTGGGGAATGCTTGGCGACTTAGCTGGTTAGTGAGCCTAGCTATAAACTTAGCTAGCTAACTTGAATGGCAATAACAGAAACACCTAACCGCTAAAACATATGGACTCCTGTAGAAAGCCACGTAGTGGTGACAAAAGCATGGAGCCGAATTTATAAAAGAAAGAAAGTGCCCGGGGTCGTGAATGTGGATTGTGAGTCCGTGGAGGAGAAAGTGGCCCTGTTACGGAAGAAACAAAAGCTGCGAGGTCATTCTGATTATGACAAAGTCTTCCTTCGATCAGCCAAGGCCAACACCGACCGCCTTATAGAATTGAACTTCAAGATGCTGCTGAGGGAAATCCCAGGAGGAAAGGACAACTTCATCATGGGAAGCGGACGGGTCATGAAACGAGACCAACCAGAGGGACAACATGGACAAGGACATGGGGTGGACAGACCTACTACATACTGAGGGGCTTCCCATCCCCTACGGGACTTGGTTTCAATAGCGCATTGGAATGTTAATGGATAGATTACCTTTAACAATAAGTTACGAACAACAATATTACAATCCTTACGCCCAGACATGATCTCAATAAATGAAACGCATTTGCGTCGGCAAAAAACTATTGACATTGAAGGGAATGCATGGTATGGACACAACAGAAAAACTCATGTGAAACCCCCTAGGAGCTCTGGGAGAGTGGGGATACAGTGGCTTGCGAAAGTTTTCACCCCCCTTGGCAATTTCCTATTTTGTTGCCTTACAACCTGGAAATAAAATGGATTTTTGGGGTGGTTGTATCATTTGATTTACACAACATGCCTACCACTTTGAAGATGCAAAATCTTTTTTAGTGTGAAACAAACAAGAAATAAGACAAAAAACTTAAGTGTGCATAACTCCCAAGTGGCGCAGTGGTCTAAGGCACTGCATTGCAGTGCTAGCTGTGCCACTAGAGATCCTGGTTCGAGCCCAGGCTCTGTCGCAGCTGGTCGCGACCGGGAGACACATGGGCAGCGCACAATTGGTCCAGCGTTGTCCAAGGTAGGGGAGGGTTTGGCCGGCAGGGATGTGGGTTCGTTTCCCACGGGGGGCCAGTATAAAAAACAACAAAAAAACATGTATGCATTCACTAACTGTAAGTCGCTCTGGATAAGAGCGTCTGCTAAAAAAAATATAATAACTATTCACCCCCCCAAAGTCAATACTTTGTAGAGCCACCTTTTGCAGCAATTACAGCTGCAAGTCTCTTGGGGTATGTCTCTATAAGCTTGGCACATCTAGCCACTGGGATTTTTGCCCATTCTTCAAGGCAAAACTGCTCCAGCTCCTTCAAGTTGGATGGGTTCCGCTGGTGTACAGCAATCTTTAAGTCATACCACAGATTCTCAATTGGATTGAGGTCTGGGCTTTGACTAGGCCATTCCAAGACATGTAAATGTTTCCCCTTAAACCACTCGAGTGTTGCTTTAGCAGTATGCTTAGAGTCATTGTCATCGTCCCAGTCCCTGCCGATGAAAAACATGATGATGTTCTCGGGGTGATGAGAGGTGTTGGGTTTGCGCCAGACATAGCGTTTTCCTTGATGGCCAAAAAGCTCAATTTACCTTCTTCCATATGTTTGGGGAGTCTCCCACATGCCTTTTGGCGAACACCAAACGTGTTTGCTTATTTTCTTCTTTAAGCAATGGCTTTTTTCTGGCCACTCTTGTGACTTCTGAAGGTAATTGGTTGCACCAGATCTTATTTAGTGGCTTCATAGCAAAGGGGGTGAATACATATGCACGCACCACTTTTCCGCTATTTATTTTTTTAATTTCACTTCACCAATTTGGACTATTGTGTGTATGTCCATTACATGAAATCCAAATAAAAATCCATTTAAATTACAGGTTGTAATGCAACAAAATAGGAAAAACGCCAAGGGGGATGAATACTTTTGCAAGGCACTGTATGTGTAAGGTGTGAGATGATGAAAGCATATCAAATCAAAATTATCGATAAAGCCGTAGAATAAATAATTGGTTTGCGCTTTGAACATAGGGAGTCAGATTATTGTTTTGTTGTGTTTTCATACTATTTGCCACCTGAACAGTCCTCATGGGGTATAGATGTATCCTCCTTCTACAGTAATTTATTAAGCCAAGTATATCAGCCAAGCAGATGCCATTTAGATATGTGGGGATCTTAACTATCTAATACATGCACAGGGAAAGGTTTATCAACAGACACAGTAGGGATCCCTAAATTACGAGCATACTGGTGATCAATAAAATTCCCAGCAGCGCCTGAATCTACTAGCGCCTTATGCTGGGAATGGGGGGAAAACTCTGGAAAAACAATATCAATAAACAGATTAGCAACAGGGGGCTCTGGGTGAGTCGGGTGCCTACTCACCTGAGACGGTCGACCAGTGCTCTGCCTGCTGCCTTGACCTCCTGAGGACCCTCCCCAGCACCGACCAGCAGTGTGTCCTCTGCGGCCACAGTTGGTGCAGGGGACGGTCCCTCTCCCCGTCTCCCTAACCGCAGTACCTCCGAGCTCCATGGGGGTAGGCTCGGAGGTGCTGGGAGATGGAATGGACGGCCCCCGATCAGAATGTCCGTGGGCTGCCAACAGGTTATCCAACCTAATGGACATGTCCACCAGTTGGTCCAGGTTGAGATCGGTGTCCCTGCAGGCCAGTTCCCGACGGACGTCCTCCCTTAAGCTGCAACGATAATGGTCGATCAGGGCCCTCTCATTCCATCCCGCGCTGGCTGCTAAAGTTCTAAACTCCAGCGCAAACTCCTGCGTGCTCCTCATCTCCTGTCGTAGGTGGAACAGACGTTCACCCGCCGCTCTTCCCTCTGGTGGATGATCGAATACCGCCCGGAAGCGGCGGGTGAAATCCTCGTAGCGGACAGTTCTCGAGTCTATTCCTCCCCACTCGGCGTTGGCCCATTCAAGCGCCTTCCCCGATAGACAGGAGATGAGGGCGGACACGCTCTCGTATCCCGGGGGCGCCGGGTGAATGGTGGCCAGGTAGAGCTCTACCTGAAGGAGAAATCCCTGGCACCCGGCAGGTGTACCGTCATATGCCCTCGGGAGCGAGAGCCGAATCCCACTGGAGTGGTGACCAGTGTTGTAGGTGGTTGAGTGGTTGGAGATGGTGACGGGATACCACCTCTCTCCCATCGTCTGGAACACTCGTTCCATGGTGACACAGAGTCTGAATCATCATCTCTTGTTGTTGGACTCATTCCTCCATCGTCTCTGTAAATCTGGCTGTTCCTGCTGACTCCATATTGGTGCGTGTTTCTGTCATGAATGTCTGTGGAATGCGGTAGGCCAGAGTCAAGCGCAGGACACAGAATGAAATGAAAATCTACTTTATTGTATAGTAAAGAAACAAGCAAAACCTCCAACACAGGGAGGAGCAACCCGCTCACAAACGACACTCGTAACAAGTAACAAACACGCACAACACACAGTGGGAGCGAACAGGTTAAATAGGGAAGGACATAATACATAATGGGAAACAGGTGTGCAACACTAGACAACAACCAGATGAACATAGAAACATAAAACATAGATCGGCAGCAGCTAGTATTCTGGTGACGACGAACGCCGAAGCCTGCCTGAGCCAGAAGGAAGGGCAGTCTCGGCAGAATCCGTGACACCCTCAAGTCCAGGAGAGTTTACAAGCCTCATTGGAATGATGAGTTAAGGGACCTATGGTCTGTAATGCGCAAGGCTGAGCACTTATTTCTACTGTGTACAGATAGGAATACAAGATAACATTTTAGAAAGGAATTTAAGAAAAAATAGCATGTGTTTGATAAAAGACTCCGCTTATTCAAACAGAGATATCTGAGAGGGCATGTATTGCACCTTAAGGAGATACAGAAGAAATCTTCAACAGTTCTGAAACCAAATAAATAAGTTAGGACCAAAACGACATAAGACAATTCCAATGGAAGTCAGGGAAGAGCAGGGGGGCTGAACTCCGATATTACACAGGTACTTAATGAGTGGGAGAAGGGGTTTGCAAGTTTGTTCTCAGGTAAGAAAATGTGGCATATTTTGAAGAAATAATTTTATAAAGACACAGGTGATTGACGCTGCAAAAAATGTGAAAGTATTTGGCATGGATGAACTGCCTAATGAAGTCTTAAAATCCCCTAAATCCACTTAAGTTCTACATGGTTTGCTCCGAATTTGTTTTGAGTACAGAATACTGCCATCCACTTGGTATTAAGTCTATAGTGAATCCCATTCCCAAATCTTCAAAAACTGACCAGACAGTGCCACTGAACTATGGAGGCATAACTTTACTAAGTACAGTCTATAAATTATATTTAATCACTCCTCATCAGCAGGTTAATTACCTTTTTGGAGGATCAAAACATTCTGGTGGAAGAACAAAATGGTTTTTGTAAATCCAGAGCCTGTACCGATCAAATCTTCTCAATCTGCACAATAGTCAGAAATAGACTAGAGGAAAATAAGCCTACTTTTGCATGTTTCATTGATTTCCAGAAAGCTTTTGATTTTGTAAATAGGGATATTGTCACGATCGTCGTAGAGAGTAGACCAATGCGCAGCGTTGGTTGCGAACATACTTAACTTTATTATCTTAAGTGATAATATAACAACAAAACAATAAACGAAACGTGCAGTCCTACGGTTAACACAGAAACAAACCAAACGGAAACAAGATCCCACAAACACTAAGGGAAACAGACTGTTTAAATATGGCTCCCAATCAGAGACAACCAGCAACAGCTGACACTCGTTGCCTCTGATTGGGAGCCACTCTGGCCAACATAGAAATACCACAACTGGAACTCCCACACAGAACATAAACACATAGAATTTACACACCCTGGCTCAACATATAGAGTCCCCAGAGCCAGGGTGTGACAGTACCCCCAAAGGCGCGGACTGCGACCGCGCCTCAACAAACCCAAACAGGGGAGGGCTGGGTGGGCATTCCTCCTCGGAGGCGGTTCCGGCTCCGGGCTTGACCACCACCCTTCAATAATCCCCCCGTAGCGCCCCTGGTCCGGTCTGGCCCCGCTGGCTGGAGCTGGACTGGACATCAAAGGAGCGGATTGCTTAAGCTCCGTTGTGGAGCAGCTGACCGGTACCTGATCAGGCACCGGTGACCCAGGCACGGGTTGTGCCGGACTGACGACGCGCACCCCTGGCTTGGTGCGTGGAGCAGGAACGGACCGGACCGGGCTGACGATGCGCATCCCTGGCTTTGTGCGTGGAGCAGGAACGGACCGGACCGGGCTGACGATGCGCATCCCTGGCTTTGTGCGTGGAGCAGGAACGGACCGGACCGGGCTGACGATCGCACCCCCTGGCTTGGTGCGTGGAGCAGGAACGGACCAGACCGGGCTGACGATGCGCACCCCTGGCTTGGTGCGTGGAGCAGGAATGGACCGGACCGGGCTGACGATGCGCACCCCTGGCTTGGTGCGTGGAGCAGGAGCGGGCCGTACCGGGCTGACGACTCGCACCCCTGGCTTGGTGCGAGTGGCAGGAACAGGCCGGGCCGGGCTGGCGACGCGCACCGTAGGCTTGGTGCGAGTGGCAGGAACAGGCCGGGCCGGGCTGGCGACGCGCACCGTAGGCTTGGTGCGAGTGGCAGGAACAGGCCGGGCCGGGCTGGCGACGCGCACCGTAGGCTTGGTGCGAGGGGCAGGAACAGGCCGGGCTGGGCTGGCGACGCGCACCGTAGGCTTGGTGCGAGGAGCAGGAACAGGCTGGCTGGGCTGGCGACGCGCACCGTAGGCTTGGTGCGAGGAGCAGGAACAGGCCGGGCCGGGCTGGCGACGCGCACCGTAGGCTTGGTGCGAGTGGCAGGAACAGGCCGGGCCGGGGTGGCGATGCGCACCGTAGGCTTGGTGCGAGGGGCAGGAACAGGCCGGACCGGGCTGTGGAGACGGATAGGAGACCTGGAGCGAAGAGCGGCCACAACCCGTCCTGGCTGAATGCCTACCTTCACACACTCTGTGTGAGGCATCCGCACAGGATGCACAGGGCTGTGTACCCGTACTGGCATAACAGCACGTGACACTGGCGCAGGATATCCGGGACCGAGGAGAGGCACTGGAGACCACGAGCGCTGAGCCGGCACACTCCGTCCTGGCTGCATGCATACCTTCGCACGACACGTGCGGGGTGCTCGCACAGGACGTACCGGACTATGCCGGACCACTCGTGGCACAGTACGCCGCTCCGCATACCACGGAACCTGCCCAGTCCCATGCTGCCATGCCTGAGTACGGGAAGTTGGTTCCGCTCTCCATCCAGGCTCCGCCAACCTGCCTTCTGGCCTCCTCTCCAAATCTCCCAAATCGCCCTTTGGCAGCCTCCTGCTGCCCAGTCGCCCATGCCGTGTGCCCCCCCCTAAAAAATGTTTGGGGTTGCCTCTCGTCCGACCGACGACGACACTGTTTACGCCGTTGCTCCTCTCTCCGTCGCGCCTCTACCGTCTCCTTCCATGGCCGGCGATCCCGGCCTGGATTTCCTCCCAGGTCCAGGACCCCTGCCCGTCCAAGATCTGCTCCCACGTCCAGGCTGCCTGCTCCTGGACACGCTGCTTGGTCCTGGTATGGTGGGATCTTCTGTCACGATCGTCGTAGAGAGTAGACCAATGCGCAGCGTTGGTTGCGAACATACTTAACTTTATTATCTTAAGTGATAATATAACAACAAAACAATAAACGAAACGTGCAGTCCTACGGTTAACACAGAAACAAACCAAACGGAAACAAGATCCCACAAACACTAAGGGAAACAGACTGTTTAAATATGGCTCCCAATCAGAGACAACCAGCAACAGCTGACACTCGTTGCCTCTGATTGGGAGCCACTCTGGCCAACATAGAAATACCACAACTAGAACTCCCACACAGAACATAAACACATAGAATTTACACACCCTGGCTCAACATATAGAGTCCCCAGAGCCAGGGTGTGACAGATATTTTACCCTCCTCAAAAAACCTACACTCGATCCCTCCGATTTCAACAACTACAGACCAGTATCCCTTCTTTCTTTTCTCTCCAAAACTCTTGAGCGTGCCGTTTCTAGCCAACTCTCCTGCTATCTCTCTCAGAATGACCTTCTTGATCCAAACCAGTCAGGTTTCAAGACTGGTCATTCAACTGAGACTGCTCTTCTCTGTGTCACGGAGGCTCTACGCACTGCTAAAGCTAACTCTCTCTCCTCTGCTCTTATCCTTCTAGACCTATCTGCTGCCTTTGATACTGTGAACCATCAGATCCTCCTCTCCACCCTCTCCGAGTTGGGCATCTCCGGCGCTGCTAACTCTTGGATTGCGTCCTACCTGACAGGTCACTCCTGTGGCGTGGCAAGAATCTGTCTCCGCACCACGTGCTCTCCCCACTGGTGTCCCCCAGGGCTCAGTTCTAGGCCCTCTCCTATTCTCTCTATTCACCAAGTCACTTGGCTCTGTCATATCCTCACATGGTCTCTCCTATCATTGCTACGCAGACGACACACAATTCATTTTCTCCTTTCTCCCTTCTGATAACCAGGTGGCGAATCGTGTCTCTGCATGTCTGGCAGACATATCAGTGTGGATGTCGGATCACCACCTCAAGCTGAACCTCGGCCAGACGGAGCTGCTCTTCCTCCCGAGGAAGAACTGCCCGCTCCATGATCTCGCCATCACGGTTGACAACTCCATTGTGTCCTCCTCCCAGAGTGCAAAGGACCTTGGCGTGACCCTGGACAACACCCTGTTGTTCTCCGTTCTCGGTGACCCGATCCTGCAGGTTCATGCTCTACAACATTCGAGAGTACGACCCTACCTTACACAGAACTCCTAATCCAGGCACTTGTCATCTCCCGTCTGGATTACTGCAACTCGCTGTTGGCTGGGCTCCCTGCCTGTGCCATTAAACCCCTACAACTTATCCAGAACACTGCAGCCCGTCTGGTGTTCAACCTTCTCATGTCACCCCGCTCCTCCGCACATTCCAATGGCTTCCAGTTGAAGCTCGCATCTACTACAAAACCATGGTGCTTGCCTACGGAGCTGTGAGGGGAACGGCACCTCCTTACCTTCAGGCTCTGATCAGACCCTACACCCAAACGAGGGCACTACGTTCATCCACCTCTGGCCTGCTAGCCCCCCAACCTCTACGGAAGCACAGTTCCCGCTCAGCCCAGTCAAAACTATTCGCTGCTCTGGCACCCCAATGATGGAACAAGCTCCCCCACGACGCCAGGACAGCGGAGTCACTGACCACCTTCCGGAGACAATTGAAACCCCCCCCCATAAAAATAAAAAAATAAAAAAATAAAATATTTGGGTGGTTGTCCCACTGGCTATCATTTGAATGCACCAATTTGTAAGTCGCTCTGGATAAGAGCGTCTGCTAAATGACTTAAATGTAAATGTAAAAGTTAATGTGTTAATGATTATCGTACAGATTGGTGTCACGCCCTGACTCAGGGGACTCTTATATGTTGAGTCAGGGGTGTGAATGTTCTATGTTGTATTTTCTATGTTTGTGATCTAGTATGTATAGTTCTATGTTGGCCAGTGTGGTTCCAAATCAGAGGCAGCTGTCGCTCGTTGTCTCTGATTGGGGACCATACTTAGGCAGCCTATTGGCACTGTCTAGTTGTGGGTTCTTGTTCCGGTTAAGGTTTGTTGTGTGTCTACCTTAGGACTTCACGTTTCGTTTCCTTTGTTGTTTTGTTGTGTGTTTATAGTTCAATAAACATGTACGCATATCACGCTGCACCTTGGTCTGACCCGTCATTCAACGAACGTGACAGAAGATCCCACCAAACAAGGACCAAGCAGCGTGCCGAGAAGGAGCAAACGCCTGGGACTCAACAGGAGGTAACATTAGTAGATGTCCTCCTCGGTTGGGGGAGAATTACAGAGGAGGAGGCCGTCCGTTATCGGAAGGCGATGAAGGAGGAAGCCCGGGTAGGAGAGGAGAAACGGCACCAACAGTGCCGACAACGGAGACCCGAGAGGCAACCCCAAGAAAAAAAAATTGGGGGGCACACGGTGTGGATGACGAGGCAGCAGGAGGCCGTGAAAGGGCGGATCTGCAGGTTAGGAGAGGAGGCTACCATGTTACGGGGGCTGTTGGCTCAGAGGGAGCAGGAGTTATTCGGTCAGAGGGAGGCGCTACAGGAGGCTAAAAGGAAGAAGGAAAAAGTAGAGGCACGGCGAGAGGAGTTGGTTAGGCAGCAGAAGGAGCAGGGGTTAATGAAGGAACTCAGTCCTGCTCCTCGCACCAAGCAAGTGGTGCGCGTCGCCAGTCCGGCCCGGCCCGTTCCTGCTCCTCGCACCAGACCAGTGGTGCGTGTGTCCAGTCCGGCACGGCCCGTGCCCGTTCCACCGGTGCCTGGTCCGGCACCGGTCAGCTGCTCCACTCCGGAGCCAGAGCAGTCCGCTCCACCGGTGCCTGATCCAGTTCCGGTCAGCTGTTCTATTCCGGAGTCAGAGCAGTCCGCTCCACCGGTGCCTGATCCAGCTCCGGTCAGCGGCTCCAGTCTGGAGCCTGAGCAGTCCAGCTCCGGTCAGCGGCTCCACTCCGGAGCCAGAGCAGTCCGCTCCACCGGGGTCCAGTCCAGCTCCGGTCAGCTGCTCCACTCCGGCGCCAGAGCAGTCCGCTCCACCGGTGCCTAGATCAGCTCCGGTCAGCGGCTCCAGTCCGGAGCCTGAGCAGTCCGCTCCACCGGTGCCTGGTCCAGCTCGCTCCAGACCAGACCAGGGGCGCAACAGGGAGGCGGAGAGTAAGAGGTCGTCACGCCCGGAGCCGGATCCGCCTCCGAGGCGGAAATACCCACCCGGCATGTTTATGTTGTGCGGTCGGAGTCCGCACCTTTGGGAGGGGGTACTGTCACACCCTGACTCAGGGGACTCTTATATGTTGAGTTAGGGTGTGAATATTCTATGTTGTATTTTCTATGTTTGTGATCTAGTATGTATAGTTCTATGTTGGCCGGTGTGGTTCCCAATCAGAGGCAGCTGTCGCTCGTTGTCTCTGATTGGGGACCATACTTAGGCAGCCTATTGGCACTGTCTAGTTGCGGGATCTTGTTCCGGTTAAGGTTTGTTGTGTGTCTACCTTAGGACTTCACGTTTCGTTTCCTTTGTTGTTTTGTCATGTGTTTATAGTTCAATAAACATGTACGCATATCACGCTGCACCTTGGTCTGACCCGTCATTCAACGAACGTGACAATTGGTTTCAACACCCTCGGGTGCATAACAAGGAGACGCCTTGCTATGTTTATTAATAATTTGGCAAAATAAATTAAACAGTTAAATATTGGAGTAAGACACTGTATGATGATGATACGCTAAGTATCCTCTTATATGCTGATGATATTACTTTAACGGTAGAAACTGAACAAGACCTGCAGAAAATGTTATTATGTACAGTCAATTGGTGCAAAAGATGGAGACTCATCCTCAATCAGAAAAAAACACAGATAATGCATTTTAGATACTAAGAGAAGTGTTTTTCAGTTTTGTTTTCGTTAAGAAATTCTTGAGTTTACCAGCAATTGTAAATATTTGGGTCTTTATTTTGATGAACATATTACCTTTCTATACGACACATCTGCCCTGGCCGACTCAGCTCATGGGGGAGTTATAGGAAAAAACAAAAACACTCAAATATATTGTTTATGCCTGTTATGTCTACGCCGGGAGTCAGAAAGCAGGTTCAGAAGGTGAGTTTTAATACTGAACAGATACAAAATAACAAACATGGGACGCGTACTGAAGGTGAGAGAAAAACCAATAACACCTAAGGACTGATGACGACATAGGGCTAAATAAAAGGGAAGTAATCAGTGAAGTGATGAAGTCCAGGTGTGCCTAATGATGAGGCGCATGTGTGCGTGATGAAGGTTGCCAGGTGTGCGTAATGATGGGTTGCCAGGTCCGGTGGTTAGTAGACCGGCGACGTCGAGCACCGGCGGAGGGGAGTGTGAGTAGACGTTGATGTAAGGATTCAGAACTTTTGTGAAACATCACAGTACAGTTGAAAAATATATGGCAAATAGAAATCCAAAATGGACGGTGTTAAGAGATAGATGGGAGGTGTTGAATGGAGCTGAAGGATGGGACTAATGACAACAACTAATAACAACAAGATAACTAATGTAAAGCATACTGTGTCCATATTAAGTATATAGGTTATAGGTTGAGAGCTTTTGTTCAGGAGTAAAAACAAACACATTAAATTATTGTCAAATTGACTGTGTCCATAAAATTGATATAGTCTGAATAAACTGGAAGTAGAGGCCTAAGCATTGTTGTTCACTAGTTTAGGGGTGGTGGGGTTGGAAAGTAGTCCCCTGTTGCTTAGTTGGTAGAGCATGGCGCATGCAACTGTCAGGTGTTGCTGTAGATTGGTGTGGTGTGGAATCAGGCGCAGGACGCAGAAGTTAAGTCCAACAAAGACTTTTAGTAGAGCACACAAAAATACAATCCAAACAGCCCGGAGGCGAGAAAAGCGCACCCAGGCGTAAACAAACGAGCGCACAAAACATGTGCGAAAATCCTCTCCTAAAATAAACAAGGAGGAAAGCTACAAATAGCGCACCGAAACGGGTAGCGCAACAACACGACAACGGGAACAATTACACACAACACCTAAACTCACAACAAGGAACTAAATAGGGTGCTTAATGAGACATAACACAAAACAGGTGTGACAAACAGACAAAACCAATCAAACATGAAACATAGAACGGTGGCAGCTAGTACTCCGGAGACGATGACCGCCGAAACCTGCCCGAACAAGGAGGAGGGGCCGCCTCGGCCGAAACCGTGACAGTACCCCCCCCTTGACGCGCGGCTCCAGCCGTGCGCCGCCCCCGGCCTCGGGGACGACCAGGAGGACGCGGAGCAGGGCGCGTAGGATGACCACGATGGAATTCGGTCAGAAGGGACGGGTCCAGAATGTCCCTCCTCAGCACCCAGCACCGCTCCTCCGGGCCGTACCCCTCCCACTCCACGAGATATTGGAGACCCCCCATCCGGCGTCTCGATTCCAGGATGGTCCGAACAGTGTACGCCGGAGCCCCCTCGATGTCCAACGGGGGCGGAGGAGTCTCTTCTATCTCAAAGTCCTGGAGTGGACCAGCTACCACCGGCCTGAGGAGAGACACATGGAACGAGGGGTTAATATTCTTGTAATCAATGGGCAGTTGTAACCGGTAACACACCTCGTTCAATCTCCTCAGGACTTTAAAAGGCCCCACAAACCGCCGACCCAGCTTCCGGCAGGGCAGGCGGAGGGGCAGGTTTCTGGTTGAGAGCCAGACTCGATCTCCAGGTGCGTACACTGGCCCCTCACTGCGGTGGAGGTCGGCGCTCGTCTTCTGTCGATGGATGGCTCGCTGCAGATGGACGTGTGCAGCGTTCCACGTCTCCTCCGAGCGCCGCACCCACTCATCCACAGCAGGGGCCTCGATCTGGCTCTCATACCAAGGTGCCAGAACCGGCTGGTACCCTAACACACACTGGAAAGGGGTTAGTTTAGTGGAGGAGTGGCGGAGAGAGTTCTGTGCCATCTCGGCCCAGGGCACATATCTCGCCCACTCCTCCGGCCGGCCCTGACAATATGACCTCAGAAACCTACCCACATCCTGGTTGACTCATTCGACCTGCCCATTACTCTCCGGGTGGTAACCCGAGGTAAGGCTCACCGAAACCCCCAACCGTTCCATAAAGGCTCTCCAGACTCTGGAGGTAAACTGGGGGCCTCGATCAGACACTATATCCTCGGGTACCCCGTAATGCCGGAAGACGTGAGTAAATAGAGCCTCAGCGGTCTGTAGGGCAGTAGGAAGACCCGGCATGGGAAGGAGACGACAGGCCTTCGAGAACCGATCCACAACGACCAGGATGGTGGTATTCCCTTGTGAGGAGGGAAGGTCGGTAACAAAATCCACCGAGAGGTGAGACCAGGGTCGTTGTGGAACGGGCAGGGGTTGTAATTTACCCCTGGGCAAGTGTCTGGGTGCCTTACACTGGGCACACACTGAGCAGGAGGAGACATAAATCCTCACATCCCTGGCTAACGTTGGCCACCAGTACTTTGTACTAAGGCAGTGCACTGTCCGGCCAATACCTGGATGTCCAGAGGAGTGTGACGTGTGAGCCCAATAAATCAGCCGATCCCGGACCTCGGCGGGGACGTACGTCCGACCCACCGGACACTGTGGAGGGCTAGGGTCGGTGCGTAATGCCCGCTCGATCTCCGCATCGACCTCCCATACCACCGGTGCAACCAGACAAGACTCCGGTAGTATGGGAGTGGGTTCCACGCACCTCTCCTCCGTGTCATACCGCCGAGACAGGGCATCTGCCTTCCCGTTCTGGGACCCAGGGATGTAAGTGATCTTGAACACAAACCGGGCGAGAAACATAGTCCATCGAGCCTGGCGAGGATTCAGTCTCCTAGCTGCCCGAATGTATTCCAGGTTACGGTGGTCAGTCAGAATGAGGAAAGGGTGTTGAGCCCCCTCAAGCCAATGCCTCCACACCTTTAGGGCCTGTACTACGGCTAACAGCTCCCTGTCCCCTACGTCATAATTTCGCTCCGCCGGACTGAGCTTCTTAGAATAAAAAGCACAGGGGCGGAGTTTAGGTGGTGTGCCGGACCGTTGTGAAAGAACTGCCCCGATACCGGCCTCAGACGCGTCTACCTCTACTTGGAAGGGTAAAGTGGGATCCGGGTGCGCCAGCACTGGAGCCGAGGTAAACAGGTCCTTCAGTCTCCCAAAAGCCCTGTCCGCCTCAGCCGACCACCGCAAGCGCACAGGACCCCCCTTCAGAAGAGACGTTATGGGAGCTGCCACCTGTCCAAAACCCCCGGATAAACCTCCGGTAGTAATTTGCAAAACCCAAGAACCGCTGCACCTCTTTAACCGTAGTTGGGGTTTGCCAATTACGCACGGCAGACACACGGTCAACCTCTATTCTCACCCCTGACGCAGACAACTGATAACCCAAAAAAGGAGACTGACTCCTGAAAGAACAGACATTTCTCGGCTTTGACATACAGGTCATGCTCCAACAATCTCCTCAATACCCTGCGCACCAGGGCTACATGCTCGGCCCGAGTAGAACTGTATACTAGAATATCATCTATGTACACCACTACTCCCTGCGCCTGCATGTCCCGGAAAATCTCATCTACAAAAGATTGGAAGACTGATGGAGCATTCATTAAACCATATGGCATGACGAGATACTCGTAATGGCCGGAGGTAGTACTAAATGCTGTCTTCCACTCATCGCCCTCCCTAATGCGCACCAAGTTATATGCGCTCCTGAGGTCCAATTTTGTGAAGAACCGTGCCCCGTGTAAGGACTCCGTCATGGTCGCAATCAGCGGGAGTGGATAACTATATTTCACAGTCACCTGATTGAGACCGCGGTAATCAATACACGGACGCAAACCTCCATCCTTTTTCTTCACAAAAAAGAAGCTCGAGGACGCGGGAGAAGTGGAGGGCCGTATGTATCCCTGTCTCAGAGACTCGGCAATGTATGTCTCCATTGCCCCTTTCTCCTCCTGTGACAAAGGATACACATGGCTCCGCGGAAGCGCAGCTCCTGCCTGGAGGTCTATCGCACAATCCCCCTGTCTATGAGGCGGCAACCGTGCCGCTCTAGTCTTACTAAACACGAGTGCCAAATCCTCATACTCAGGCGGAATGTGCAGTGCTGGCATCTGGTTCGGACTCTCCACCAGAAGGGAAGGCGGCGGGGGAGCGTCTATTCTACCTCCGGCAGGGGATGAGGAGCGCTCAAGAGTTTGCGCTGGAGTTCCGGACTCTAGCGGCAGATGCAGGGTGGAATGAGCGGGCCCTCATAGACCACTTTAGATGCAGCCTTCGGGAGGACGTCCGCAGAGAGTTAGCGTGCAGGGATACTACACTATCATTTGACCAGTTGGTGGGTGCTCCTGCTGATTCCATGCGATGGTGTGTAATTCTGTCAGGTGTTGCTGTAGATTGGTGTGGTGTGGAATCAGGCGCAGGACGCAGAAGTTAAGTCCAACAAAGACTTTTAGTAGAGCACACAAAAATACAATCCAAACAGCCCGGAGGCGAGAAAAGCGCACCCAGGCGTAAACAAACGAGCGCACAAAACATGTGCGAAAATCCTCTCCTAAAATAAACAAGGAGGAAAGCTACAAATAGCGCACCGAAACGGGTAGCGCAACAACACGACAACGGGAACAATTACACACAACACCTAAACTCACAACAAGGAACTAAATAGGGTGCTTAATGAGACATAACACAAAACAGGTGTGACAAACAGACAAAACCAATCAAACATGAAACATAGAACGGTGGCAGCTAGTACTCCGGAGACGACGACCGCCGAAACCTGCCCGAACAAGGAGGAGGGGCCGCCTCGGCCGAAACCGTGACAGCAACGCCAGGGTTGTGGGTTTGTTTCCCACGGGGGGCCAGTATGAAAGTCTATGCACTCACTAACTGTAAGTCGCTCTGGATAAGAGTGTCTGCTAAATGACTAAAATGTAATAAAGGGAAATATATATTTCAAAAAGGATATTGTTAATGCTGTAAATGGCTATTGTAGCTGGAAACAGCAGATTCTTAATGGAATATCTACATAGGCGTACAGAGGCCCATTATCAGCAACCATCAGTCCTGTGTTCCAATGGCACAGACGCCTCACAGGTCCTCAACTGGCAGCTTCATTAAATAGTACCCACAAAATACCCATCTAAACGTCAACAGTGAAGAGTCGACTCCAGGATGCTGACCTTCTAGGCAGAGTTGCAAAGAAAAAGCCATATCTTTTCTTTTTATTGGCCAGTTTGAGATCTGGCTTTTTCTTTGCAACTCTGCCTAGAAGGTCAGCATCCCGGAGTCGCCTCTTCACTGTTGACGTTGAGACTGGTGTTTTGCGGGTACTATTTAATGAAGCTGCCAGTTGAGGACCTGTGAGGCATCTGTTTCTCAAACTAGACACTCAAATGTATTTGTCCTCTTGCTCAGTTGTGCACCGGGGCCTCCCACTTCTCTTTCTATTCTGGTTAGCGCCAGTTTGTGCTGTTCTGTGAAGGGAGTAGTACACAGCGTTGTACGAGATCTTCAGTTTCTTGGCAATTTCTCACATGGAATAGCCTTCATTTCTCAGAACAAGAATAGACTGACGAGTTTCAGAAGAAAGTTATTTGTTTCTGGCCATTTTGAGCCTGTAATCGAACCCACAATTGCTGATGCTCCAGATACTCAACTAGTCTCAAGAAGGCCAGTTTTATTGCTTCTTTAATCAGCACAACAGCACAACAATTGTAAAAGGGTTTTCTAATGATCAATTAGCCTTTTAAAATGATAAACTTGGATTAGCAAACACAACGTGCCATTGGAACACAGGACTAATGGTTGCTGATAATGGTCCTCTGTACGCCTAGGTAAATATTCCATTACAAATCAGCCGTTTCCAGTTACAATAGCCATTTACAACATTAACAATGTCTAAACTGTATTTCTGATCAATTTTATGTTATTTTAATTGACAAAAAAATTGCTTTCCTTTCAAAAACAAGGACATTTCTAAGTGACCCCAAACTTTTGAATGGTAGTGTATATATTTGCGAGAAAATAAAAACATATGGGGGATTGGAAGTGATGCAGACAATTACATTGATGGAAGTTACAATCTATCTGCAATATTAAAGCTGATCTACCCCCCCAAAAAAAAAGAAGCCGGCCGCGACCGGGAGACCCATGAGGCGGCGCACAATTGTCCCAGCGTAGTCCGGGTTAGGGGAGGGTTTGGCCGGCCGGGATGTCCTTGTCCCATCGCGCTCTAGCAACTACTTGTGGCGGGCCGGTCGCATGCACGCTGACTTCGGTCGCCAGTTGTACAGTGTTTCCTTGGACACATTGGTGCAGCTGGCTTCCGGGTTAAACGAGCAGTGTGTCAAGAAGCAGTGCGGCTTGGCAGGTTCATGTTTCGGAGGACGCACGACTCTTGACCTTTGCCTCTCCCGAGTCCGTATGGGAGTTGCAGCGATGGGACAAGACTGTAACTACCAATTGGATATCACGAAATTGGGGGTAAAAAGTAAAGAACAGTACCAGTCAAAAGTTTGGACACACCTACTCATTCAAGGGTTTTTCTTTATTTTTACCTTGTAGAATAATAGTGAAGACATCAACACTATGAAATAACAGATATGGAATCATGTAGTAACGAAAAAAGTGTTACACAAATCAAAATATATTTTATATTTTAAATTCTTCAAAGTAGCCACCATTTCCCTTGATGACAGCTTTGCACACTCTTGGCATTCTCTCAACCAGCTTCATGAGGTGGTAAATAAAGGAGAGTGAGATCTGGTAGTTAGTGGGGAGCTGTAATCGGTAAGTTACCTCATTGACCCTCCGGAGGACTATGATTGGCCACACAAACCGGGGGCTCAGCTTCTGGCAGGGCAGGTGGAGTGGGAGGTTCCTGGTAGAGAGCCAGACGCAATCACCAGGATGGAATACGGGTGCCTCACTGCGGTGGTGGTCCGCCTGCTCCTTCTGGCAGCGGACGGCGCGTTGGAGCCTCACGTGGGCAGCGTCCCAAACCTCCTCTGCGCGCCGGAACCACTCGTCCACCGCAGGGGCTTCGGTCTGGCTCGGGGTCCACGGGGCCAGGGCTGGCTGGTACCCCAGGACACACTGGAAGGGAGTCAGCCCGGTGGAGGAGTGACAAAGTGAGTTCTGGGCGTACTCCGCCCAGGGGAGGAACCGGGCCCACTCTCCCTGCCGGTCCTGGAAGTGACTCCTCAGGAACCTCCCCAGATCCTGGTTGGTCCTCTCCACCTGCCCGTTGGACTGAGGCTGTTACTCGGATGCGAGACTGACCGTGACCCCCAGCTTCTCCATGAAGGCTCTCCATACCCGCGATGTGAATTGGGGACCACGGTCGGAGACGATGTCCTCCGGAAGGCCATAGTGCCCGGAAGACCTGCTGGAACAGTGCCCGTGCCTGGAGTGCGGTAGGGAGACCAAAGAGAGGGATAAAACGGCAGGATTTGGAGAATCTGTCCATAACAACCATAACAGTGGTGAAACCATCAGACAGGGGAAGATCAGTAACAAAATCTATGGACAGATGGGACCAAGGCTGCTGAGGCATGGGGAGGGGAAGGTGTTTCCCTGCTGGAGCGTGCCGTGGAGATTTGGATTGGGTACATATGGAGTATGAGTTGACATAGTGGGCGACATCCTGCACCAAGGTGGGCCACCAGTACTTCTCGGAGAGGGATTGGATGGTGCGGGTGATACCTGGGTGTCCAGCAGCGAGGGATGTGTGTGCCCAGGTCAACAGCCTATCTCTCACACCCGTAGCCTGGCGGATGTCCACATCTACGTCCCAAAACACGGCCCCAACAATATGGGAGGACCGATTGATGGGCTGGTGGGCACTCACAGGACTCTCAACCGGTGTGGAACCACAGGGTATGGGGAAGTAGGTCCTTTGATATCCTGGTCCCCAGGCGGTGATTTTCATGCACGACCATGAGATGGTGGGGTTGTGACGTTGGAGCCACGGGAGCCCGAGGATTTCCTTGTGTACGGGTGTGGTGGTGATTAAGAAGAGAAGACTTTCCTGGTGCATGGGTCCCATGGTGAGGGTGAGTGGTGCTGCGATGTGCGTAATTGTGCCGGATCCCAATGGTCGCGTATCTAGGGCTTGGACAGGAAAAGAAGAGGAGAGTGGGTATGAGGTTAAGTTAAGGGAGGAGGAGAGGGCCTGGTCGATTGTAACGATCCCGGCAGTCTGAGTCGGGTCCTGTCTGTGGACTAGTTTTTCTGCTCGTGATCTCCAGTTTCCCGAGGGTTCTGGAACGCTCCGGGGAGCTCTCTTGATTTCCGCACCTGCATCCCATCAGCAATCTGCACACCTGGTCCTGATCATCACCCTTCTTAGGCTCTGGCCTAACATCCATTCCCTGCCGGATCGTTAGCCATGAACAGTAGGTTTACCAGAGTATCAGTCTTAGAGCTTCTAGCGTTAGTTTTGTTGTTTTTGCACCTTGTTGGTTTGTTGTTTACTTACCTCCGTTTTGTTCCACCTGCAGTCACTCGTCCGGAACCTTCATCCAACCTCTGCCTGGTGGTCGGCGGCTGCCGAGCCATGATGGGATCAACCACTGCACCCCCAACAACTAATCAACGCCGCCCGCTCTGTTCCCTGGATTATTCAGCACCACTCTTGAATTTGTAAATAAACACTCACCTTCGTTTCAACTTACCTTGTCCTGGTCTGCTTCTGGGTTCTGGCTTTGTAACTCGTGACAGAACGATCCGGCCAGTAATGAACCCAGCGGACCTGGACTCTGTTCGCCATGCCATTACCCATCAGGAGAAGATGTTGGGCCATCATAGCACGGTACTACAGGAGATCGCGTTGTCAGTTCGGAACCTTTCTACCGGTCTGACGGAGGTCCAGAACCAACGCAAGTTTCCGGTGGAGGATCCACTACCGGTTTCACCCATCTCGCCTGCCGCTTCTGGAGCTGTGTCCTTCCGTGAGCCCAAGGTTCCGACGCCGGATAAATATGAGGGGGAGCTGGGAAGATGCCGTTCCTTCCTTATGCAGTGTGGGTTAGTGTTCGATCTACAGCCCTACTCTTATGCCACAGACAAGGCTAGGATAGCCTTTGTGATTGAGTTGCTGCGTGGTCGAGCGCTGGAGTGGGCTTCAGCCGTTTGGGAACGACAAGACCCCTGCATGGCTTCATACCAGGGGTTCACGGCCGAGATGAGGAAGCTCTTCGACCATTCCGTCCGAGGGAGGGACGCAGCTAGGCGCCTGTTTTCGCTTCACCAAGGAACTCGCAGCGTGGCCGACTTCGTGATCGAGTTCAAGACGTTGGCTGTGGAGAGTGGGTGGAATGAGGAGTCTCTGCAAGCGGCCTTTTACCAGGGTCTGTCGGAGCAGCTCAAGGATGAGTTGATCTCCTATCCGGAGCCTAGTGACCTGGACAGCTTGGTAGCCTTGTCTATTCGGGTGGATAATCGAGTCCGAGAGCGAAGGAGGGAGAAGCAATGGGGTCCGTCCAATCGATCAGCTTCTCAGTTCCCAGTCGGGTCGGGTGGTGGACCAGAACACGGCGATCATTCTCCACCACAAAGGATTAGTGGAGAGGTCCTCTCTCCCGATTCTGAACCCATGCAAGTGGGGCGGCACGGGTTAACCAAGGAGGAGCGTCAACATAGACGTAAGACCAACTGCTGCCTCTACTGTGGTAGCTCGGGACATTACATCTCCACTTGTTCCCGGCGGTCGTCAAACTGCCCGGCTCGCTAAAGTTGGGAGGACTTTTAGCGAGCCAGTTTCAACCTCTCAGTACCTCTGTCAGACCCCGTTTCCCGGCTACCCTTGTGAACAGGAATCAGAGCTTAGCGATTAACGCTTTTATCGATTCAGGTGCCGATGGAAGCTTTCTTGATGCCGAGTTGGTGGAACAGCTGGGGCTTTCCAAGGAGCAATTGCCGGAAGCCATTGAAGCGACCACTCTGAACGGCAGTAGTCTGGCACGTATCACGATGAGGACTGAACCGGTTAAGATGCTGTTGTCGGGGAATCATTCGGAGATGATTTCATTCTTCATTCTGCCGTCTTCCCATGTTCCTCTGGTCCTTGGATACCCCTGGCTGAAGGAACACAATCCCACGTTCGATTGGGTGACGGGCAAGGTAACGAGTTGGAGCCTTGATTGTCATGCTAACTGTCTCAAGACTGCCTGTCCCCATTCGGTTCCCAGTCAGGTGATTGAGGCTAAACCCCCAGATTTGTCCCTGGTTCCCGAGACATATCACGATTTGGGGGAAGTGTTCAGTAAGCAGAAGGCTCTGTCACTCCCTCCCCACCGACCATATGATTGTGCCATCAACCTGTTCCCTGGAGCTGTCTACCCCAAGGGAAGGTTATACAGTATCTCCCGCCCTGAACGTGAGGCTTTGGAGACCTACAGTGGGGAAAAAAAGTATTTAGTCAGCCACCAATTGTGCAAGTTCTCCCACTTAAAAAAATGAGAGAGGCCTGTAATTTCCATCATAGGTACACGTCAACTATGACAGACAAATTGAGAAATAAAAATCCAGAAAATCACATTGTAGGATTTTTAATGAATTTATTTGCAAATTATGGTGGAAAATAAGTATTTGGTCACCTACAAACAAGCAAGAATTCTGGCTCTCACAGACCTGTAACTTCTTCTTTAAGAGGCTCCTCTGTCCTCCACTCGCTACCTGTATTAATGGCACCTGTTTGAACTTGTTATCAGTATAAAAGACACCTGTCCACAACCTCAAACAGTCACACTCCAAACTCCACTATGGCCAAGACCAAAGAGCTGTCAAAGGACACCAGAAACAAAATTGTAGACCTGCACCAGGCTGGGAAGACTGAATCTGCAATAGGTAAGCAGCTTGGTTTGAAGAAATCAACTGTGGGAGCAATTATTAGGAAATGGAAGACATGCAAGACCACTGATATTCTCCCTCGATCTGGGGCTCCACGCAAGATCTCACCCCGTGGGGTCAAAATGATCACAAGAACGGTGAGCAAAAATCCCAGAACCACACGGGGGGACCTAGTGAATGACCTGCAGATAGCTGGGACCAAAGTAACAAAGCCTACCATCAGTAACACACTACGCCGCCAGGGACTCAAATCCTGCAGTGCAGACGTGTCCCCCTGCTTAAGCCAGTACATGTCCAGGCCCGTCTGAAGTTTGCTAGAGTGCATTTGGATGATCCAGAAGAGGATTGGGAGAATGTCATATGTCATATGGTCAGATGAAACCAAAATAGAACTTGTCGTGTTTGGAGGACAAAGAATGATGAGTTGCATCCAAAGAACACCATACCTACTGTGAAGCATGGGGGTGGAAACATCAAGCTTTGGGGCTGTTTTTCTGCAAAGGGACCAGGACGACTGATCCGTGTAAAGGAAAGAATGAATGGGGCCATGTATCATGTGATTTTGAGTGAAAACCTCCTTCCATCAGCAAGGGCATTGAAGATGAAACGTGGCTGGGTCTTTCAGCATGACAATGATCCCAAACACACCACCCGGGCAACGAAGGAGTGGCTTCGTAAGAAGCATTTCAAGGTCCTGGAGTGGCCTAGCCAGTCTCCAGATCTCAACCCCATAGAAAATCTTTGGAGGGAGTTGAATGTCTGTGTTGCCCAGCGACAGCCCCAAAACATCACTGCTCTAGAGGAGATCTGCATGGAGGAATGGGCCAAAATACCAGCAACAGTGTGTGAAAACCTTGTGAAGACTTACAGAAAACGTTTGACCTGTGTCATTGCCAACAAAGGGTATATAACAAAGTATTGAGAAACTTTTGTTATTGACCAAATACTTATTTTCCACCATAATTTGCAAATAAATTCATAAAAAATCCTACAATGTGATTTTCTGGATTTTTTTTCCTCATTTTGTCTGTCATAGTTGACGTGTACCTATGATGAAAATTACAGGCCTCTCTCATCTTTTTAAGTGGGAGAACTTGCACAGTTGGTGGCTGACTAAATACTTTTTTTCCCCACTGTACATCAAGGAGTCCCTAGCTGCTGGTCTCGTTCGTCCCTCGTCATCACCCCTGGGGGCAGGATTCTTCTTTGTGGGTAAGAAGGATGGCTCTCTTCGACCGTGTATTGATTATCGGGGGTTGAATGACATCACGGTCAAGAACAAGTATCCCCTGCCCTTGATGAGTTCTGCCTTCGACTCCTTACAGGGTGCTACGGTGTTCACCAAGCTAGACCTACGCAATGCGTATCACATGGTCCGGATCAGAGAGGGAGACGAGTGGTTGACGGGTTTCAATACACCGATGGGTCACTTCGAGTATCAGGTGATGCCGTTTGGACTGACCAATGCTCCAGCGGTATTCCAGAGTATGGTGAACGACGTCCTGAGAGATATGATCGGTCTCTTTGTGTTTGTTTACCTGGATGACATTCTGATCTTCTCGAAGGAACCTTCCGACCACGTCCAGCATGTCCGGCAGGTTCTGCAGCGATTGTTGGAGAATCGCCTGTTCGTGAAGGCCGAGAAGTGCGAGTTTCACGCCCACACGACATCCTTTCTCGGGTACATCATCTCCAGGGGAGAGATTAGGATGGACCAGGAGAAGGTTAGAGCGGTTCTGGAATGGGCCCAGCCCGGTACGAGATTGCAGCTCCAGAGATTTTTGGGGTTTGCGAATTTCTACCGCAGATTCATCAGGGATTACAGCCGTGTGGCCGCTCCGTTAACGGCCTTGACTTCCAGTATCAGGAGCTTCAAGTGGAATCCGGAGGCGGATCGAGCGTTTCTGGATTTGAAGAGGCGATTCACCAACGCACCGATTCTCTCTCAACCGGACACGGCCCGTCAGTTCGTCGTTGAAGTGGACGCGTCTGATGTGGGAGTTGGCGCCATCCTGTCGCAGCGATGCTCCACGGACAGTAAACTCCATCCCTGCGCCTACTACTCTCGTCGCCTTTCGCCTGCGGAGAGGAATTACGATGTGGGTAACCGGGAGCTTCTCGCGGTGAAACTTGCCTTGGAGGAGTGGCGCCACTGGTTGGAGGGGGCGGAGCAGCCGTTTATTGTCTGGACTGACCACAAGAATCTTGCTTACGTGCAATCGGCTAGACGTCTCAACTCCCGTCAGGCCAGGTGGTCGTTGTTTTTCGGACGATTCAATTTTTCCCTGACGTTCCGACCTGGATCTAAGAACGGCAAGGCGGACGCCTTGTCTCGGATGTTCTCCAAGACGGAGGAGAGTGGGTCCAAGACCGAGACAATTCTCCCCCGGAACTGCGTCGTGGGAGCTGTTAGGTGGAAGATTGAGGAGGAGGTGATGGCGGCTCTTCGGACGCAGCCCGGTCCCGGTAACGGTCCACCCGGTCGGTTGTTTGTGCCTGAGTCGGTTCGTCCTGCGGTCCTCAAATGGTCCCACGCCAGCAAGATGGCTTGTCACCCTGGCGTGGCTCGGACGATGGCGTTTCTTCGCAGACGTTTTTGGTGGCCTGCCATGGCCGAGGATACTCGGGGTTATGTTGCTGCCTGTCCAGTGTGTGCGCAGAATAAGAGTACCAATCGGCCCAGCTCTGGACTACTTCACCCCCCTTCCTATTCCCCGGCGACCATGGTCGCATCTGGCCCTGGACTTTGTCACTGGGTTGCCCGCTTCTGAGGGGAACACGGTCGTTCTGACTATCGTGGACAGATTCAGCAAGTTCGCCCCACTTTGTGCCAATTGCCAAGCTTCCCTCTGCCTCGGAGACGTCCGAGATCCTGGTTAGGGAGGTTTTCAGGGTCCACGGGTTGCCCAGTGATATCGTTTCCGACCGTGGCCCTCAGTTTACCTCTGCTGTCTGGAAGTCCTTCTGTTTGGCCATTGGAGCTACAGTCAGTCTCACATCTGGTTTTCACCCCCAATCTAATGGTCAGGCGGAGAGAGCCAACCAGAAGATGGAATCCACGCTACGCTGCCTGGCCTCTTCCAACCCCACCTCCTGGGTCTCTCAGTTGCCTTGGGTTGAGTATGCCCACAATACTCTCCCTACATCTGCCACTGGGATGTCTCCCTTCCAGTGCCTGTATGGCTACCAACCTCCCTTGTTCCCTTCTCAGGAGAAGGAGCTCTCAGTGCCTTCTGTTCAGGCCCATATTCGTCGTTGCCACCGGACCTGGCATCGGGCCAGAAAGGCACTCCTTAGAGTTTCGGACCGGTATCAGCTCCAGGCGAATCGTCGCCGGATCCCCGCTCCCACCTACACCATCGGAGATAGGGTCTGGTTGGCCACACGGGATCTTCCTTTACGGACTGAGTCTAGGAAGTTGTTACCGAAGTTCATTGGTCCGTTTGTGGTGGAGAAGGTGATCAATCCGGTGGCAGTTCGACTCAAACTCCCGAGGACGCTCAGAGTCCATCCCACCTTTCATGTCTCCTGCCTCAAGCCTGTTTTCCTCAGTCCTCTGTTGCCTCCTCCGCCTCCTCCTCCTCCTCCTCGGATGATCGGAGGTGGTCCTGCCTACACGGTGCGACGCATCATGGATTCCAGACGGCGGGGCCGGGGTTTCCAGTATCTCGTGGACTGGGAGGGTATGGTCCTGAAGAGAGGAGTTGGATTCCGCGGCGACAGATCCTAGATGCTGACCTCATCCGTGACTTCTACCGCCTCCATCCTGGCGCTCCGGGAGTCCGCCCGGTGGCGTTCGTCGGAGGGGGGGTACTGTAACGATCCCGGCAGTCTGAGTCGGGTCCTGTCTGTGGACTAGTTTTTCTGCTCGTGATCTCCAGTTTCCCGAGGGTTCTGGAACGCTCCGGGGAGCTCTCTTGATTTCCGCACCTGCATCCCATCAGCAATCTGCACACCTGGTCCTGATCATCACCCTTCTTAGGCTCTGGCCTAACATCCATTCCCTGCCGGATCGTTAGCCATGAACAGTAGGTTTACCAGAGTATCAGTCTTAGAGCTTCTAGCGTTAGTTTTGTTGTTTTTGCACCTTGTTGGTTTGTTGTTTACTTACCTCCGTTTTGTTCCACCTGCAGTCACTCGTCCGGAACCTTCATCCAACCTCTGCCTGGTGGTCGGCGGCTGCCGAGCCATGATGGGATCAACCACTGCACCCCCAACAACTAATCAACGCCGCCCGCTCTGTTCCCTGGATTATTCAGCACCACTCTTGAATTTGTAAATAAACACTCACCTTCGTTTCAACTTACCTTGTCCTGGTCTGCTTCTGGGTTCTGGCTTTGTAACTCGTGACATCGATGAAGTTCCCAGCGGCACCAGAGTCCACTACAGCTGTAGAGACAACACTTGAGTGACAGCCAGCCAGTGAAATACGAACCATAAAGGGTTAGGCGTAAAACGATGATACTTGAATACTCACGCCTACCCTGGAAGACGGAATGTCATGGGGCCGCCCCTCTGCTCTAGTGGACCCCGGGTTATGGCGCACCGTAACATATACGCCTGGAGTCAGAAACCAGGTGTAGAAGGTGAGTTTTAATACTGAACAGATACAAAATAACAAACATTTGTCATTTAGAGCGTCTGCTAAATGACAAAAAAACTTAATAATAATAATAAAGTGAATGGCACTAATCCATACAGTGAGGGGAAAAAAGTATTTGATCCCCTGCTGATTTTGTACGTTTGCCCACTGACAAAGACATGATCAGTCTATAATTTTAATGGTATGTTTATTTGAACAGTGAGAGACAGAATAACAACAAAAAAATCCAGAAAGATGCATGTCAAAAATGTAATAAATTGATTTGCATTTTAATGAGGGAAATAAGTATTTGACCCCTCTGCATTAGTGAGGTCAGGCACTGATGTTGGGAGATCAGGCCTAGTCGGTGTTCCAATTCAACCCAAAGGTGTTCGATGGGGTTTATGTTCTGGCTCTGTGCAGGCCAGTCAAGTTCTTCCACACCGATCTCGACAAACCATTTCTGTATGGACCTCATCGAACACCTTTGGGTTGAATTGACCAAAAACATGGGCATTAATATGGAGTTGGTCCCCCCTTTGCTGACATAGCAGCCTCCACTCTTCTGGGAAGGCTTTCCACTAGATGTTGGAACATTGCTGCAGGGACTTGCTTCCATTCAGCCACAAGAGCATTAGTGAGGTTGTGCACTAATGTTGGGCGATTAGGCCTGGCTCGCATTCAGCGTTCCAATTCATCACAAAGGTGTTCGATGGAGTTGAGGTCAGGGCTCTGTGCAGGCCAGCCAAGTTCTTCCACACCGATCTCAACAAAACATTTCTGTTTGGACCTCGCTTTGTGCACGGAGGCATTGTCATGCTGAAACAGGAAAGGGCCTTCCCCAAACTGTTGCCACAATGTTGGAAGCACAGAATCGTCTAGAATGTCATTTTATGCTGTAGCATTAACATTTCCCTTCATTGGAACTAAGGGGCCTAGCCTGAACCATGACAAATTATTATTATGACACATTATTCCTCCTCCACCAAACTTTACAGCTGGCACTATGCATTGGGGCAGGTAGCATTCTCCTGGCATCCGCCAAACCCAGATTCATCCGTTGGACTGCCAGATGGTGAAGCGTAATTAATCACTCCAGAGAACGCGTTTCCACTGCTCCAGAGTCCAATGGCGGTGAGCTTTACACCACTCCAGCCGACGCTTGGCATTGCGCATGGTGATCTTAGGCATGTGTGCGGCTCCTCGGCCATGGAAACCCATTTCATGAAGCTCCCAATTACAGTTATTGTGCTGACGTTGCTTCCAGAGGCAGTTTGGAACTCGGTAGGGAGTGTTGCAACCGAGGACAGACGATTTTTACACACTTCAGTACTCGGCGGTCCCCTTCTGTGAGCTTGTGTGGCCTACCACTTCGCGGCTGAGCTGTTGTTGCTCTTAGACATTTCCACTTCACAATAACAGCACTTACAGTTGACCGGGGCCGATCTAGCAGTGCAGATTTGACGAACTGACTTGTTGGAAAGGTGGCATCCTATGACGGTACCACGTTGAAAGTCACTGAGCTCTTCTGAAAGGCTATTCTACTGCTAATGTTTGTCTATGGAGATTGCATGGTGGTATGCTTAATTTTATACACCTGTCAGAAACGGGTGTGGCTAAAATAGCAGAATCCAGTAATTTGAAGGGGTGTCCACATACTTTTGTATGTATACTGTATCTGATTGGCCAGTGTTAGGCCTATACAGTGAGGGAAAAAAGTATTTGATCCCCTGCTGATTTTGTACGTTTGCCCACTGACAAAGAAATGATCAGTCTATCATTTTAATGGTTGGTTTATTTGAACAGTGAGAGACAGAATAACAACAAAAAAATCCAGAAAAACGCATGTCAAAAATTTTATAAATTGATTTGCATTTTAATGAGGGAAATAAGTATTTGACCTCTCTGCAAAACATGACTTAGTACTTGGTGGCAAAACCCTTGTTGGCAATCTGTCACAGATTCAGCCGAGGCTGCTCCTCCTCCTTGCTCGGGCAGGCTTCGGCGTTCGTCGTCCCCGGAGTACTAGCTGCTACCGATCGATGTTTCGGTATTTGTCTTGTTTGGTCTTTATTGTTCACACCTGTTTCCCATTATGTTACATTGTATTCCCTATAAAAAACCCTGTCTCTCATTGTTTGTTGTGTGTGATTATTTTCAGTGAGGTCGGCAGTTGTTGTTGTGTTCCTCCCTGTTTGGAGGTTTTGTTTTGTATGTTCTTTTACTGTGCAAGTAAAGTACGTCTGCCAGTAGCTCGGTGTCCTGCGCTTGACTTCGTTCACCGCATACACGTCACCTTGACAGAATCACACACCACACATGGAGTCAGCAGGAGCGGCGGTGCCAGCTGGATCAATGGAAGAACGCGTCAAACAACAAGCGGCCATGATCCAGGCTCTCTGCACCACATTGAACAGGTGGTGAGCACTATGGAGCGATGGGAAAGAGGGGGTCTGCCTACACCTCCTCCGACGATACCACCACCATCGGCGATGCCCATCGCTTCACCTCCGTGGTCCAGTGGGATTCAGCTCTCGCTCCCGAGGGCTTATGATGGCACAGCTGCCGGGTGTCAGGGTTTCCTGCTCCAGGTTGAACTCTACCTGGAAACCATCCACCCGGTGCCCTCGGGATACGAGAGCGTGTCCGCCCTCATCTCCTGTCTGTCCGGCAAGGCGCTGGAGTGGGCCAATGCCGAGTGGGGGGGAATAGACGCCGCTACTGTCAACTATGCAGAGTTCACCCGCCGCTTCAGGGCAGTATTCGATCATCCACCAGAGGGTAAAGCGGCGGGTGAGCATCTATTCCACCTCAGACAGGGGAGGAGGAGCGCACAGGAGTTTGCACTGGACTTCCGGACGCTGGCTGCCAACGTGGGATGGAATGAGAGGGCCCTCATCGACCACTACAGATGTAGCCTGAGGGAGGACGTGCATCGGGAATTGACCTGCAGGGACACCAACCTCAGCTTCGACCAACTGGTGGAGATACCCTGTTGGCTACCCGCGGACGTCCGGATTCAGGGCCGTCCATTCCATCCCCCAGCACTTCCGAGCCGACCCCTATGGAGCTCGGAGGTGCTGGTGCTAGGAAGACCAGGAGAGAGACCAGGAGAGAGGCCATCCCCTGCACCAACTGTGGCCGCAGAGGACACACTGCTGGTCGGTGCTGGGGAGGGTCTCCTAGGAATCGAGGCAGTAGGCAGCGCACTGATGAGTCATTCCAGGTGAGTAGGCACCCAACTCACCCAGAGCTCTCTGTTGCGCATACGTGTATTAAAGTTGTGGTTCCCGAGGTTTCTCCTCACTCCCAGCATAAGGCGCTAGTAGATTCAGGCGCAGCTGGGAATTTTATTGATCGCCAGTTCACCTATAAGTTAGGGATTCCTATTGTACCAGTTGATGTGCCCTTCCCCATCCATGCCCTAGATAGCCGCCCTTTGGGGTCAGGATTGATTAGGGAAGTCACAGCGCCTCTCAGGATGAAAACGCAGGAGGGCCATGAGGAGATAATGCGTTTGTATTTGATTGATTCTCCTGCGCTTCCCGTGGTGTTGGGGCTTCCCTGGTTAACATCTCATGACCCCAACATTTCATGGCAACAGAGGGCTCTCAAGGGATGGTCCGATCAGTGTTTCGGGCAGTGTGTAGGTGTTTCCGTAGGGGCAATGACGGTGGAAAGCCCGAACCAAGTTCCCACCATGCACATTCCACCTGAGTATGCCAATTACCACCTCATCGACAGGGGGATTGTGCGATAGACCTCCAGGTAGGCACTGCACTTCCTCGTAGTCATGTGTATCCTCTGTCTCAGGAGGAGACGGCGGCTATGGAGACATATGTCACCGAATCTCTGAGACAGGGATACATACGGCCGTCCACTTCCCCTGCGTCATCAAGTTTCTTTTTTGTGAAGAAGAAGGATGGGGGTTTACGCCCGTGTATCGATTACCTTGGTCTCAATCAGATCACAATCAAATACAGCTATCCTCTCCCTCTGATTGCTAGTATGACGGAGTCATTACACGGGGCGCGATTCTTCACAAAATTGGATCTCAGGAGCACGTACAACCTGGTGCGCATTAGGGAGGGAGATGAGTGGAAGACAGCATTCAGTACCACCTCGGGTCACTATGAGTACCTCATTATGCCATACGGTTTAATGAATGCTCCTTCAGTCTTCCAATCGTTTGTGGACGAGATTTTCCGGGACTTGCATGGACAGGGTGTAGTGGTGTATATTGATGACATTCTAATATACTCCGCTACACGAGCTGAGCATGTGTCCCTGGTGCGTCGGATGCTTGGTAGACTGTTGGAGCATGACCTGTATGCGAAGGCGGAGAAATGTCTGTTCTTCCAGGAGTCCATCTCCTTCCTGGGACATCGGTTGTCCGCGCCAGGGGTGGAGATGGAGATTGACCGCGTTTCAGCCGTGCGTAATTGGCAGACTCCCACCACAGTGAAGGAAGTGCAGCGGTTCTTGGGTTTTGCCAATTACTACCGGAGGTTTATCTAGGGCTTTGGACAGGTAGCAGCTCCCATTACCTCCCTGCTAAAGGGGGGTCCGGTGCGTCTGCAGTGGTCGGCTGAGGCGGACAGGGCTTTTAGACATCTGAAGGACCTGTTTACCTCGGCTCCAGTGCTGGCACATCCGGATCCCTCTTTGGCGTTCCAAGTTGAAGTGGATGCGTCCGAGGCTGGGATCGGTGCTGTGCTGTCTCAGCGCTCGTGTACGCCACCAAAACTCTGCCCCTGTGCTTTCTATTCTAAGAAGCTCAGTCCGGCGGAGCGCAATTATGACGTGGGGGACAGGGAGCTGTTAGCTGTGGTTCAAGCCCTGAAGGTGTGGAGGCATTGGCTTGAGGGGGCTAAACACCCTTTTCTCATTTTGACTGACCATCGTAACCTGGAGTACATCCGGGCAGCGAGGAGGCTGAACCCTCGCCAGTCAAGGTGGGCTATGTTTTTTACCCGATTTGTATTTAAGCTCACCTATAGACCAGGGTCACAGAACGCTAAGGCAGACGCCCTGTCCCGACTATCTGACACAGAGGAGAGGTCCATTGAGCCCACTCCCATACTTCCGGAGTCTTGTCTGGTGGCACCGGTGGTGTGGAAGGTTGATGCGGACATCGAGCGGGCGTTACGTACCGATCCTACTCCCCCACAGTGTGCAGAGGGTCGGAAGTACGTGCCGCTCAAGGTTCATGATCGATTGATATATTGGGCTCACATGTCACCCTCCTCTGGTCATCCTGGTATTGGTCGGACAGTGCACATGCTGCGCATGTCCATCTGCAATGGGCTATCAGGCTGCAAAAGGCGAGCGCCGACCGCCACCGCAGTGAGGCTCCGGTGTATGCACCGGGAGATCGGGTCTGGCTCTCGACCCGAAACCTGCCCCTTCGCCTGCCCTGCCGGAAGCTGGGTCGGCGGTTTGTGGGGCCATTTAAAGTCCTGAGGAGATTGAACGAGGTATGTTATAGGTTACAACTGCCCATTAATTAACGCATTAACCCCTCGTTCCATGTCTCTCTCCTCAGGCCGTTAGTAGCTGGTCCACTCCAGGAGAGTGAGGTACGAGAGGCTCCTCCGCCCCCACTGGACATCGAGGGGGCTCCGGCGTACTCAGTCCGGTCCATCTTGGATTCGAGGCGTCGGATGGGGGGCCTGCAGTATCTCGTGGAATGGTAGGGGTACGGTCCGGAGGAACGGTGCTGGGTCCCTAGGAGGGACATCCTAGATCCCTCCATGTTGAGGGATTTCCGCTGGAGTCATCCGACTCGCCCTGCTCCGCGTCCTCCTGGCTGTCCCGAGGCCGGGGTCGGCGCACGGCTAGAGCCGCGCGTCAAGGAGGGGGTACTGTCACGGATTCAGCCGAGGCTGCTCCTCCTCCTTGCTCGGGCAGGCTTCGGCGTTCGTCGTCCCCGGAGTACTAGCTGCTACCGATCGATGTTTCGGTGTTTGTCTTGTTTGGTCTTTATTGTTTACACCTGTTTCCCATTATGTTACATTGTATTCCCTTTAAAAAACCCTGTCTCTCATTGTTTGTTGTGTGTGATTGTTTTCCGTGAGGTCGGCAGTTGTTGTTGTATGCGAATAGTGTTCCTCCCTGTTTGGAGGTTTTGTTTTGTATGTTCTTTTACTGTGCAAGTGACACAATCACAGAGGTCAGACGTTTCTTGTAGTTGGCCACCAGGTTTGCACACATCTCAGGAGGGATTTTGTCCCACTCCTCTTTGCAGATCTTCTCCAAGTCATTAAGGTTTCGAGGCTGACGTTTGGCAACTCGAACCTTCAGCTCCCTCCACAGATTTTCTATGGGATTAAGGTCTGGAGACTGGCTAGGCCACTCCAGGACCTTAATGTGCTTCTTCTTGAGCCACTCCTTTGTTGCCTTGGCCGTGTGTTTTGGGTCATTGTCATGCTGGAATACCCATCCACGACCCATTTTCAATGCCCTGGCTGAGGGAAGGAAGATTTGACGGTACATGGCCCCGTCCATCGTCCCTTTGATGCGGTGAAGTTGTCCTGTCCCCTTAGCAGAAAAACACCCCCAAAGCACAATGTTTCCACCTCCATGTTTGACGGTGGGGATGGTGTTCTTGGGGTCATAGGCAGCATTCCTCCTCCTCCAAACACGGCGAGTTGAGTTAATGCCAAAGAGCTCCATTTTGGTCTTATCTGACCACAACACTTTCGACCAGTTCTCCTCTGAATCATTCAGATGTTCGTTGGCAAACTTCAAACGAGCCTGTATATGTGCTTTCTTGAGCAGGGGGACCTTGCGGTCGCTGCAGGATTTCAGTCCTTCACGGCGTAGTGTGTTACCAATTGTTTTCTTGGTGACTATGGTCCCAGCTGCCTTGAGATCATTGACAAGATCCTCCCGTGTAGTTGTGGGCTGATTCCTCACCGTTCTCATGATCATTGCAACTCCACGAGGTGAGATCTTGCATGGAGCCCCAGGCCGAGGAAGACTGACAGTTCTTTTGTGTTTCTTCCATTTGCGAATAATCGCACCAACTGTTGTCACCTTCTCACCAAGCTGCTTGGCGATGGTCTTGTAGCCCATTCCAGCCTTGTGTAGGTCTACAATCTTGTCCCTGACATCCTTGGCGAGCTCTTTGGTCTTGGCCATGGTGGAGAGTTTGGAATCTGATTGATTGATTGCTTCTGTGGACAGGTGTCTTTTATTCAGGTAACAAGCTGAGATTAGGAGCACTCCCTTTAAGAGTGTGCTCCTAATCTCAGCTCGTTACCTGTATAAAAGACACCTGGGAGAAATCTTTCTGATTGAGAGGGGGTCAAATACTTATTTCCCTCATTAAAATGCAAATCAATTTATAACATTTTTGACATGCGTTTTTCTGGATTTTCTTGTTGTTATTCTGTCTCTCACTGTTCAAATAAACCTACCATTAAAATTATAGACTGATCATTTCTTTGTCAGTGGGCAAACGTACAAAATCAGCAGGGGATCAAATACTTTTTTCCCTCACTGTATATGGCAATGGTCTGTTTGATTATAAGCCTTCTGCAGCTCTGCTTGGTTATGGTGCACCGGTCTGTGTAGAGTATGGGCCTGAGTCACGCCTGTTAATGCAATGGAATCCTACTCCGATGCGCTTTGCCTACAACAAAATCTCTTGCATAGTTTGTTTTGTTTCTGTATGTTGCATTGAAAGTGGCTAATATTGCGTTGATTCGATCACAATTCACACAGTAAAGGGAAACGTTGATAGTGTTAACGGGGAAAACTCTAGAAAGTTGAGTGAAGTTCAATCTTATGCTCAGGCTGATATTTCTACTGTGCGGCAGTCCCGGGGGAGCGGCAGCTTAGTGGGAACCCATGCTCAGTTTAGAGGGAACATTGATCGCTATGTGCACAGGTAAGACCAGGAATATTGCCCCTGCATATTGAAACAGGTCGGTATAATGGTGAAATGGAAGAGGAAAGTCTATGTAACTATTGTGACCTCGAAGAGATAGAGAATGACATTTGTTTTATCCTCTATTGCCCTTTCTCCCACGATATACGTTGGTCCATATTCCGGAAAGCTACCAGATATACCCTGGCATTATGTGGCTGAGCGGTAAGGAGAAACTGAAATGTTTTTTTGTCCATTGTGTATTTCCGTTTGCAGAATCTTTAGATAAAGCCTGGAATACAAGAAAAAGGGTGACCTATAGGCTAATTAAATTATACAAAATATTTATCTCCAGATATATAATAAAGGTCACGTACTGTATGTAGCCTATATAGATTGTGTGTAGGCCTGTCTCTTCTCTTCTCTTTATGCCAGACTGGGTTAAAACGCCTTCCGTTTCATTTTTATGTATTTATTTATTTATCATTCATTTTTATTCATTTTTATACTTTTTACTTCTCTAGGGTTATTGTTATTGCTTAGATAACCTTATTTACTATTATGTATTAATGTATTATTCATTCTTTATGTGCTGCGCACTGCACAGAACACTGGAAGAATTATCACTGAATTATCACTGTGAATTATTATTTGTTTATGTGTCAATTA
This sequence comes from Coregonus clupeaformis, assembly GCF_020615455.1. Classification (NCBI taxonomy): domain Eukaryota; kingdom Metazoa; phylum Chordata; class Actinopteri; order Salmoniformes; family Salmonidae; genus Coregonus; species Coregonus clupeaformis. Next base: position 28,039,719 of record NC_059199.1, read on the forward strand.
ATTCCGTAAAGGATGGGTTGCCAACTGGCAATTTGACACAAAAATAAAATGTCATTCGTCATTCATATATAAAATAGTCTACTAAGAACCTCGGAATCTCTTAGATATTAAAGGAAATAAATAACTTAATCTATTACAATCACTTCCATCACCAAAGACTCCACCATCACCATTTTTGCTAAGAAAGATATTGGGCTTAAGACACAGACACATATATGTATATACGCAAGCAATTTACTCATCTCCCTCTGAAAGCTGGAGAGGGAATTTCCTGTTAATCTCTCTTCTCCTCTCTTCTCCTACTCTCTCCCTCGATAAGAATCCATGATAAGACACTGGTAAATAACGAGAGAGAAAAAACAAAAAACAAAAAAAAGAACGAGAGGCCCAGACTCACCAGTTTACAGTGTCACCAGACACCAGGGAATCCCCAACAGGGACTAACAAAGGCAGCGATAAATAACAGTGCGCAGTTGACTCCTAAGACACAACCGACACAACACAAGACTTGAGAATTAATCACAAAACGCTGTGCAGCTGGGTCCCGTTGCCAGAGCCTCTGCAGTATGCAGTGGTGACTACAGTAGCATTAGTCTCAGGGTACTTCCAAAATGGCACCCCATTACACAGCCTCAGTATACATGTGTGAGTGATGGTGGGACAGAGTCTCAGGTGAGGTATCTGTACTGCTTTATAAACTCCACACGGACCTCATGTGACACCAACTAATAGCGTGTGACCCATTTCCTCCGCAGCTCTGTGACATGATACATGGGAAACGTATTCCACAAGGATCCTACAGCTACATGCACACACACACACACGAGGATGCATAGTTTATGTGTGTACGGTACATATCAATACACACAGGATAGATTAAGACAGTGGCACAAATCATAGAAACACATAGATGCCAACAACCGTAATGTAAGTATGTGCAAGAAGAGAAATATAGAATAAATATCCATATGCCAGTGCATTTTGTTCATTCCTTGGCACCTTAAACTAATATGATCCACAAACAAGTACACTGAGTGTACAAAACATTAGAAACACCTTCCTAATATTAAGTTGCACTCCCTTTTGCCCCCAGAACAGGCTCAATTTGTCGGGGCATAGACTCTACAAGGTGTCGAAAGCGTTCCACAGGGATTGTGGCCCATGTTGACTCAAGTTGGCTGGACCATTCTTGATACACACAGGAAACTGTTGAGCGTGAAAAACCTAGCAGCGTTGCAGTTCTTGACACACTTAAACCGGTTTGCCTGGCACCTACTACCATAACCCGTTCAAAGGTACTTAAATATTTTTTCATGCCCATTCACCCTCTGAATGGCACACATACACAATCCATGTCTCAATTGTCTCAAGGCTTAAACATTCTTCTTTAGCCTGTCTCCTCCCCTTCATCTACACTGATTGAAGAAATTCCGCTTTGTTAACAGAACAGCGCCGGAGAAGATGGCTGCCGTTTTACAGCCCTCTAACCAATTGTACTATTATGTGTGTTTTTCCGCGTTATTTGTAATTTATTTTGTACATAATGTTTCTGCCATCGTCTCTTATAACCAAAAATAACTTCTGGATATCAGGACAGCGATTACTCACCTCGTATTGGACGAAGATTTTTTCTTCAACGAGGCGGCGCGAAGGATATCATACAGACACCCGACAAGGCCCAAATCCCCGTCATTCGCGTGAGGAAGAGACGGAGATATCGCGAGGCGTAGATCGGGGTGCCTTGTAAGGATCCGACGGCGGCGAGTAAACTGCCTCTTCCTTCAATCCTATTAGCCAACGTTCAATCTTTTGAAAATAAAGTGGACGATTTAAGATTACGGTTATCCTACCAACGGGACATTAAAAACTGTAATATCTTATGTTTCACGGAGTCGTGGCTGAACGACGATAATGATAACATTCAGCTAGCAGGCTATACGCTACATCGGCAGGACAGAACGGCTGACTCCGGTAAGACAAGGGGTGGCGGTCTGTGTATATTTGTAAACAACAGCTGGTGCACAAAATCAAATACTAAGGAAGTCTCGAGGTTTTGCTCGCCTGAGGTAGAGTATCTTATGATAAGCTGTAGACCACACTATTTACCAAGAGAGTTTTCATCTATATTTTTCATAGCTGTCTATTTACCACCACAAACCAATGCTGGCATTAAGATTGCACTGAATGAGTTGTACAAGGCCATTAATCAACAGGAAAACGCTCATCCAGATGCAGCGCTCCCTAGTGGCCGGGGACTTTAATGCAGGGAAACTTAAATCCGTTCTACCTAATTTCTACCAGCATGTTAAATGTGCAACCAGAGGGAAAAAAAACTCTAGACCACCTTTACTCCACACACAGAGACGCATACAAAGCTCTCCCTCGCCCTCCATTTGGCAAATCTGACCATAACTCTATCCTCCTGATTCCTGCTTATAAGCAAAAACTAAAGCAGGAAGCACCAGTGACTTCGGTTAATAAAAAAGTGGTCAGATGACGCAGATGCTAAGCTACAGGACTGTTTTGCTAGCACAGACTGGAACATGTTCCGGGATTCTTCAGACAGCATTGAGGAGTACACCACATCAGTCACTGGCTTCATCAATAAGTGCATCGATGATGTCGTCCCCCACAGTGACCGTACGTACATACCCCAACCAGAAGCCATGGATTACAGGAAACATCCGCACTGAGCTAAAGGGTAGAGCTGCCGCATTCAAGGAACGGGACTCTAACCCGGACGCTTATAAGAAATCCCGCTATGACCTCCGACGAACCATCAAACAGGCAAAGAGTCAATACAGGTCTAAGATTGAATCATACTACACTGGCTCTGACGCTCGTCGGATGTGGCAGGGCTTGAAAACTATTACAGACTACAAAGGGAAGCACAGCCGCGAGCTGCCCAGTGACACAAGCCTACCAGACCAGGCTAAACCACTTCTATGCTCGCTTCGAGGCAAGCAACACTGAAGCATGCATGAGAGCACCAGCTGTTCCGGATGACTATGTGATCACGCTCTCCGTAGCCGATGTGGGTAAGACTTTTAAGCAGGTCAACATTCACAAGGCCGCAGGGCCAGACGGATTACCAGGACGTGTACTCCGAGCATGTGCTGACCAACTGGCAAGTGTCTTCACTGACATTTTCAACATGTCCCTGACTGAGTCTGTAATACCAACATGTTTCAAGCAGACCACCATAGTCCCTGTGCCCAAGGACTCTAAGATAACCTGCCTAAATGACTACCGACCCGTAGCACTGACGTCTGTAGCCATGAAGTGCTTTGAAAGGCTGGTCATGGCTCACATCAACAGCATTATCCCAGAAACCCTAGACCCACTCCAATTTGCATACCGCCCCAACAGATCCACAGATGATGCAATCTCTATCGCACTCCACACTGCCCTTTCCCACCTGGACAAGAGGAACACCTACGTGAGAATGCTATTCATTGACTACAGCTCAGCATTCAACACCATAGTGCCCTCTAAGCTCATCACTAAGCTAAGGATCCTGGGACTAAACACCTCCCTCTGCAACTGGATCCTGGACTTCCTGACGGTTCGCCCCCAGGTGGTAAGGGTAGGTAACAACACATCTGCCACACTGATCCTCAACACGGGGGCCCCTCAGGGGTGCGTGCTCAGTCCCCCTCCTGTACTCTCTGTTCACCCATGACTGCATGGCCAGGCACGACTCCAACACCATCATTAAGTTTGCCGACGACACAACAGTGGTAGGCCTGATCACCGACAACGATGAGACAGCCTATGGGAGGAGGTCAGAGATCTGGCCGTGTGGTGCCAGGACAACAACCTCTCCCTCAACGTGACCAAGACAAAGGAGATGATTGTGGACTACAGGGAAAAAAAAGAGGACTGAGCACGCCCCCATTCTCATCGACGGGGCTGTAGTGGAACAGGTTGAGAGCTTCAAGTTCCTTGGTGTCCACATCACCAACGAACTATCATGGTCCAAACACACCAAGACAGTCGTGAAGAGGGCACGACAAAGCCTATTCCCCCTCAGGACACTAAAAAGATTTGGCATGGGTCCTCAGATCCTCAAAAAAATTCTACAGCTGCACCATCGAGAGCATCCTGACTGGTTGCATCACCGCCTGGTATGGCAACTGCTTGGCCTCCGACCGCAAGGCACTACAGAGGGTAGTGCGTACGGCCCAGTACATCACTGGGGCAAAGCTTCCTGCCATCCAGGACCTCTATACTCAGGCGGTGTCAGAGGAAGGCCCTCAAAATTGTCAAAGACTCCAGCCACCCTAGTCATAGACTGTTCTCTCTGCTACCGCACGGCAAGCGGTACCGGAGTGCCAAGTCTAGGTCCAAAAGACTTCTCAACAGCTTCTACCCCCAAGCCATAAGACTCCTGAACAGCTAATCATGGCTACCCAGACTATTTGCACTGCCCCCCCCACCCCATCCTTTTTACGCTGCTGCTACTCTGTTAAGTATTTATGCATAGTCACTTTAACTCTACCCACATGTACATATTACCTCAACTACCTCAACTAGCCGGTGCCCCCGCACATTGACTCTGCAACGTTACCCCCCTGTATATATAGCCTCCCTACTGTCACTTTATTTTACTTCTGCTCTTTTTTTTCTCAACACTTTTTTTGTTGTTGTTTTATTTTTACTTTTTTGTTTAAAATAAATGCACTGTTGGTTAAGGGCTGTAAGTAAGCATTTCACTGTAATGTCTGCACCTGTTGTATTCGGCGCATGTGACCAATAACATTTGATTTGATTTGATTTGATTTGATCATAGCTTTCACCTGGATTCACCTGGTCAGTCTATGTCATGGAAAGAGCAGGTGTTCCTAATGTTTTGTACACTCAGCGTATGTACTTGGAGAGGTTGTCGGGAGAGGTCGTGTTTTTCTCTAGCTGGAGGTAAGCAGGAGGTAAGCTTCTCATATGGTGTTGAGTAAAGCTTAACCATGTATTAGATCGTAGGTAGGTAGTTAGCTGTAGTTAGGTATTGTATTTATTATAGGTTAGTATTGTTGTTATTGTAGGTTTCCGTAGGTAATTGTAGGTTAGTATCGAAGCACGAGGCTAGCTAGCTAGCGGGTAGCTACTGGTAAGGATTAGCAACGCTGGAGAGCTGTTTCCAATGTTAATGTAGTGCTAGCCAACGTTTAATTTTTTGCTTAACCATGTATTAGATCGTAGGTAGGTACTTAGCTGTAGTTAGGTATTGTATTTATTATAGGTTAGTATTGTTGTTATTGTAGGTTTCCGTAGGTAATTGTAGGTTAGTATCGAAGCACGAGGCTAGCTAGCTAGCGGGTAGCTACTGGTAACGATTAGCAATGCTGGAGAGCTGTTTCCAATGTTAATGTAGTGCTAGCCAACGTTTAATTTTTTGCTTAACCATGCATTAGATCGTAGGTAGGTAGTTAGCTGTAGTTAGGTATTGTATTTATTATAGGTTAGTATTGTTGTTATTGTAGGTTTCCGTAGGTAATTGTAGGTTAGTATCGAAGCACGAGGCTAGCTAGCTAGCGGGTAGCTACTGGTAACGATTAGCAACGCTGAGAGCTGTTTCCAATGTTAATGTAGTACTAGCCAACGTTTAATTTTTTGCTGCGTTATGCGTTATGAAAGGAACTAGACACGGACTTGAATTATCTGTTTAGTGTGCTAACACACTCTTGGCAGTTTGTTGTAACCAAGTATTGATGCTAAATTGTGTGTTAATGGATGCTAGCTTGCAAGTTAGCTACGGCGTCATAGCTAGGCATCGTGGGTTGTTGTGGGTAGTTACTGTGTCTTGGCAGTGTCCTCGGCCGTGCCGGCTGTAGCACGAAGCTAGCTAGCTAGCCGTTCTTCAAACAAAGTCAACACAGTGGCCATTGCTAGCTACCCAACACGACCAGCTAGCTGTACTGTAGTAGCTAACTACAATATACTTGTCCTAGCTAGCCAACGTCTAATCATTGCTGCGTCATGAAAGGAACTTGACACAGACACGAATGATCTGTTTAGTGTGTTATCACACTATTGGTGGTTTGTTGTGACCAAGTGTTGGTGCTAAACGGTGTGTTATTGTTATTGGATGCTAGCTTGCTAGTTAGCTATGGTGTCATAGTTGGCTAGCTGAATAAAGTGGGTTGAGTCTATTCCTTTAAACATTGAACCGCTGTGGTTCACAACAATTCTGATTTCTAAAGGCGGAAGTTGGGAGAGTTTTTGTTCGGGTGGTTCAGTGAAACAATTTTAGTTTCTGAGGTAGAAGTTTTTGGTGAGGAGGCCCTGCTCTCTCCGCTCCCAGATGCTTAGCTCATTTCATTCCGATCTCCTCTGCATTTTTGTAGCCATTTGCTACAGCCTGTCAACTATGCCTCTGCCTATCCCTGTTCTCTCCTCTCTGCACAGGCTACACAAACGCACCACACCGCGTGGCTGCTGCCTCTCTAACCTGGTGGTCCCTGCACGCACCACCCACGTGGAGTTCCAGGTCGCAGGCAGCCTCTGGAACTGCCGTTCTGCTGCCAACAAAGCTGACTTCATCCCAGCCTATGCCAACCTCCAGTCCCTCGACTTCCTGGCGCTGACGGAAACATGGATCACCACTGAAAACACTGCTACTCCTACTGCTCTCTCCTCGTCTGACCATGTGTTCTCGCATACCCCGAGAGCATCTGGTCAGAGGGGTGGTGGTACAGGAATCCTCATCTCTCCCAAGTGGACATTCTCAATTTTTCCCCTAACCCATCTGTCTATCTCCTCATTTGAATTCCATGCTGTCACAGTCACTAGCCCATTTAAGCTTAATATCCTTGTCATCTATCGCCCTCCAGGTTCCCTTGGAGAGTTCATCAATGAGCTTGACGCCTTGATAAGTTCCTTCCCTGAGGATGGCTCACCCCTCACAGTTTTGGGGGATTTCAACCTCCCTATGTCCACATTTGACTGATTTCTCTCTGCCTCCTTCTTTCCACTCCTCTCCTCTTTTGACCTCACCCTCTCACCGTCCCCCCCTACTCACAAGGCAGGCAATACGCTTGACCTCATCTTCACTAGATGCTGCTCCTCTACTAATCTCACTGCAACTCCCCTCCATGTCTCCGACCACTACTTTGTTTCCTTTTCTCTCTCGCTCTCCTCCCACACTACTCACTCTGCCCCTACACAGATGGTAATGCGCCGCCGCAACCTTCGCTCTCTCTCTCCCACTACTCTCTCCTCTTCCATCCTATCATCTCTTCCCTCTGCTCAATCCTTCTCCCTCCAATCTCCTGATTCTGCCTCCTCAACCCTCCTCTCCTCCCTTTCTGCATCCTTTGACTCTCTGTGTCCCCTATCCTCCCGGCCGGCTCGGTCCTCCCCCTCCAGCTCCGTGGCTTGATGACTCATTGCGAGCTCACAGAACTGAGCTCCGGGCAGCGGAGCGGAAATGGAAGAAAACTAAACTCCCTGCCGACCTGGCATCTTTTCACTCCCTCCTCTCTACATTTTCTTCATCTGTTTCTGCTGCTAAGGCCACCTTCTACCACTCTAAATTCCAAGCATCTGCCTCTAACCCTAGGAAGCTCTTTGCCACATTTTCCTCCCTCCTGAATCCTCCCCCTCCTCCTCTCTCTGTGGATGACTTCGTCAACCACTTTGAAAAAGAAGGTTGACGACATCCGATCCTCGTTTGTTAAGTCTAATGACACTGCTGGTCCTGCTCACACTGCCCTACCCTATGCTTTGACTTCTTTCTCCCCTCTCTCTCCAGATAAAATCCTGCGACTTGTGACTGCAGGCCGCCCAACAACCTGCCCGCTTGACCCCATCCCCTCCTCCCTTCTCCAGACCATCTCCGGTGACCTTCTCCCCTACCTCTTCTCGCTGATCAACTCATCCTTGACCGCTGGCCATGTCCCTTCCGTCTTCAAGAGAGCGAGAGTTGCTCCCCTTCTCAAAAAACCAACACTCGACCCCACTGATGTCAACAACTACAGACCAGTATCCCTTCTTTCTTTTCTTTCCAAAACTATTGAGCGTGCCGTCTTTAGCCAACTCTCTTGCTATCTCTCTCAGAATGACCTTCTTGATCCAAACCAATCAGGTTTCAGGACTGGTCATTCAACTGAGACTGCTCTTCTCTGTGTCACGGAGACTCTCCGCACTGCTAAAGCTAACTCTCTCTCCTCTGCTCTTGTCCTTCTAGACCTGTCTGCTGCCTTTGATACTGTGAACCATCAGATCCTCCTCTCCACCCTCTCCGAGCTGGGCATCTCCGGCGCGGCTCACTCCTGGATTGCGTCCTACCTGACCGGTCGCTCCTACCAAGTGGCGTGGCGAAAGCTGTCTCCGCACCACGTGCTCTCACCACTGGTGTCCCCCAGGGCTCAGTTCTAGGCCCTCTCCTTTTCTCCCTATACACCAAGTCACTTGGCTCTGTCATATCCTCACATGGCCTTTCCTATCACTGCTACGCTGACGATACACAACTAATCTTCTCCTTTCCCCCTTCTGATAACCAGGTGGCGAATCGCATCTCTGCATGTCTGGCAGACATATCAGTATGGATGACGGATCACCACCTCAAGCTGAACCCTGGCAAGACGGAGCTGCTCTTCCTCCCGGGGAAGGACTGCCCGTTCCATGATCTCGCCATCACGGTTGACAACTCCGCTGTGTCCTCCTCCCAGAGTGCGAAGAGCCTAGGCGTGACCCTGGACAACACCCTGTCGTTCTCCGCCAACATCAAGGCGGTGACCCGCTCCTGCAGGTTCATGCTCTACAACATTCGGAGAGTACGACCCTGCCTTACACAGGAAGCGGCACAGGTCCTAATCCAGGCACTTGTCATCTCCCGTCTGGACTACTGCAACTCGCTGTTGGCTGGCCTCCCTGCCTGTGCCATTAAACCCCTACAACTCATCCAGAATGCCGCAGCCCGTCTGGTGTTCAACCTTCCCAAGTTCTCTCACGTCACCCCCCTCCTCCGCACACTCCACTGGCTTCCAGTTGAAGCTCGCATCCGCTACAAGACCATGGTGCTTGCCTATGGAGCAGTGAGGGGAACGGCACCTCTGTACCTTCAGGCTCTGATCAGTCCCTACACCCAAACGAGGGCATTGCGTTCATCCACCTCTGGCCTGCTGGCTCCCTTCCTCTGCGGAAGCATAGCTCCCGCTCAGCCCAGTCAAAACTGTTCGCTGCTCTGGCACCCCAATGGTGGAACAAGCTCCCTCACGACGCCAGGACAGCGGAGTCACTCACCACCTTCCGGAGACATTTGAAACCCCACCTCTTTAAGGAATACCTGGGATAGGATAAAGTATTCCTTCTAACCCCCCAAATTGTAAAGTGGTTATCCCACTGGCTATAGGGTGAACGCACCAATTTGTGAGTCGCTCTGGCTAAGAGCGTCTGCTAAATGACGTTAATGTGCCCTTGAGCAAGGCACTTAACCCTAATTGCTCCTGTAAGTCGCTCTGGATAAGAGCGTCTGCTAAATGACTAAAATGTAAAATGTAAAATGTATATGGATGGTAGCTATATTATTATTTTATGGTTTATTATTGTTTTGGATTTGGGCAGCCTGCGGTATTATTTATCTTTGATGGGAGAATATAATAATTCAGTGATAAACAATGTCGTCTTCTCTCCAATATCTGGGGCACTGTTTGAGAACCAGATTACGCTATGCAAATTCAGGATACTTTATCAGTGACACAAAGCTCCAAAGCTGAGGTGCAGAGAAAGAAAATCACTCAGCGGCCAAAACATGGAGGATATAAAGCAAAGACCATCCATTTTGCATGTGATAAACAAAAGAAGGAAGAATCCAGAAAGACTCATGTGAAGGTGAAATTACAGAGGAGGAACTTCTGGATGCAATTAAAGACTTTAAGTCCGGGAAAACTCCAGGGTTGGATGGCATACCAATCGAGGTATACCAAACCTTTTTTGATATACTAAGAGGACCGTTATTAGCATGTTTTAACCACTCCTATGTAAATGGTAGATTATCTGACACTCAAGAAGAAGGTCTGATCTCATTATTACTGAAACAGGATACAAGTGGAAAATATAAAGATCCAGTCCATTTACAAAATTGGAGGCCCCTTACACTTCAGTGTTGTGATGCAAAAATCCTAGCAAAATGTATAGCGCATAGAATTAAAAAGGTATTGTCGGATATTATTCATTCTAATCAGACAGGTTTTTTACATGGAAGATACATTGGAGATAATATAAGGCAAGTATTGGAAACAATAGAACACTATGGAAAATATGGGAAACCAGGCCTGCTATTCATAGCAGACTTCGAAAAGGCATTTGATAAAGTTCGACTGGGGTTTATATATAAATGCCTGGAGCATTTCAATTTTGGAGAATCTCTTATAAAATGGGTCAAAATCATGTATAGTAACCCTAGGTGTAAAATAGTAAATAATGGCTATTTCTCAGAAAGTTTTAAACTGTCAAGAGGAGTGAAACAAGGTTGTCCACTATCGGCATATCTATTTATTGTGGCCATCGAGATGTTAGCTATTAAAATCAGATCCAATAATAATATCAGAGGATTAGAAATACAGGGCTTAAAAACAAAGGTGTCATTGTACGCAGATGATTCATGTTTTCTTTTAGATCCACAACTAGAATCCCTCCACAGCCTCATAGAGGATCTAGATACATTTTCTAACCTCTCTGGATTAAAACCAAATTATGACAAATGTACTATATTACGTATTGGATCACTAAAAAATACAATTTTTACATTACCATGTAGTTTACCAATAAAATGGTCTGATGGTGATGTGGATATACTCGGAATACATATCCCAAAGGAAATAAATGATCTCACTTCAATAAATTTTAATAGAAAGTTAGCAAAAATAGATAAGATCTTACTACCATGGAAAGGAAAATACCTGTCAATTTGTGGAAAAATCACCCTGATTAACTCTTTAGTATTATCCCAGTTTACCTATTTGCTTATGGTCTTGCCTACGCCTAGCAAACAGTTTTTTAAATTATATGAGAAAAAAATATTCAATTTTATTTGGAACGGCAAGCCAGACAAAATTAAAAGAGCATATTTATATAATGAATATGAATTCGGAGGACAGAAATTATTAAATATTAAAGCATTAGACCTATCACTAAAATCTTCAGTCATCCAAAAGTTATACTTAAATCCGAACTGGTTCTCAAGCAAATTAGTAAGATTGTCTCACCCACTGTTCAAGAAAGGCCTTTTTCCCTTTATTCAGATTACAACCTCTCACTTTCAGTTATTTGAAAAGGAAATAATCTCCCAAATGTCACTATTTCTAAAACAAGCCATAGAAAGTTGGTTGCAATTTCAATTTAATCCTCCAGAAACGACAGAACAAATAATGCAACAAATATTGTGGTTAAATTCAAATATACTAATTGACAAAAAACCTTTATTTTTTGACAGAATGTTTAAAAAAGGTATAATCTTCGTAAATGATATCATCGGTAGGACTGGTGGAGTTATGTCGCACATGCAGCTAACAAAAACATATGGAAATGTCTGCTCTACCCAAAATTACAACCAAATAATTGCAGCCTTACCGCAAAAGTGGAAGAGGAAAGTTGAAGGGGGAGAAAGTAAGGAACTTGTCTGTCGGCCTTGCATTAAAGAACATAAATGGTTAAGGAAAACTGTGATAAATAAAAAAGTATATCAGTTTCACTTAAGGACCAAAGGATTGACAGCCGTCCCATATAGATAGCAAAATAGTTGGGAAGAGATCTTTGACGTACCGATCCCATGGCATAGTGTTTATGAACTGACACGCAAAACGACACCGGATTCAAAAAATAGAATCTTTCAATTTAAATTATTATATAAAATTCTTGCTACCAATATAATGTTATTTATATGGGGGATACAATCTTCCCAGCTCTGCAGATTTTGCTGTGAAGAGACAGAATCATTAGATCATTTGTTTTGGTTCTGTCCATTTTGTAGCTTGTTTTTGGACACAGGTCCAGGAATGGCTAAAGGATTGCAATATTTACCTGGAACTAACCTTGCAGATAGCATTACTGGGTGATCTGAAAAGTCATAGTCAATCAATCAATAATATAATAATACTTTTAGCAAAAATGTTTATTTTTAATTCACAATCTGTAGAAGCAATGAGAATAGATAGGTTCAGAACTTTTGTAAAACATCACAGTACGGTTGAAATATATATGGCAAATAGAAATCCTATATGGATGGTGTTAAGAGATAGATGGGAGGTGATGAATAGAGTTGAAGGATGTGACTAATAACAAATAACAACAAATAATAACAAAGATAGCTAATAATGTAAGCATACTGTGTCCATAATAAGTATATAGGTTGTATGTTGGGAGCTTTTGGGAAAGAGCACAGTTAGAAAGATATGGCATTTAGAAGCAAACCGGATGGACATCATGAAGATGATCGGAGAGGTTGAGAGTAGAAGAAGTTCAGGAGCAAAAAAATAAATAAATATATATATATATATATATATATATATATAGAATTATTGTAAAATTAACTCTGTCCATAAGGTGTAGATAGTGGGTATGGACCGGAAGTGGAGGCCTGGGCATTGTTGTTCACTGATTTACTCCAAGTAGGGAAAGGATGGTGGGGTTGAAAAGTAATAAAGGGGAATATATATATAAAAAATAAAAATAAACATGGGGGATTGGAAGTGATGCAGACAATTACATTGATAGAAGATACAATCTATCTGCAATATTAAGCTGATCCATTCCCCCCCAAAGAAAAAAACAAAAACAAAAAAAAAGGTGCTTCGGTCTCAGTCCCCTCTTTGAGCCATACTGTGCATGCTACATTTTTATTTTATTTTACTTTATTTCACCTTTATTTAACCAGGTAAGCCAGTTGAGAACAAGTTCTCATTTACAACTGCGACCTGGCCAAGATAAAGCAAAACAGTGCGATAAAAACAACAACACAGAGTTACATATGGGGTAAAACAAAACATAAAGTCAAAAATACAACAGAAAATATATATACAGTGTGTGCAAATTTAGCAAGTTATGGAGGTAAGGCAATAAATAGGCCATAGTGCAGAATAATTACAATTAGTATTAACACTGGAATGATAGATGTGCAAGAGATGATGTGCAAATAGAGATACTGGGGTGCAAATGAGCAAAATAAATAACAATATGGGGATGAGGTAGTTGGGTGAGCTAATTTCAGATGGGCTGTGTACAGGTGCAGTGATCGGTAAGGTGCTCTGACAACTGATGCTTAAAGTTAGTGAGGGAGATAAGAGTCTCCAGCTTCAGAGATTTTTGCAGTTCGTTCCAGTTATTGGCAGCAGAGAACTGGAAGGAATGGCGGCCAAAGGAGGTGTTGGCTTTGGGGATGACCAGTGAGATATACCTGCTGGAGCGCATACTACGGGTGGGCGTTGCTATGGTGACCAATGAACTAAGATAAGGCGGGGATTTGCCTAGCAGTGATTTATAGATGGCCTGGAGCCAGTGGGTTTGGCGACGAATATGTAGTGAGGACCAGCCAACAAGAGCGTACAGGTCACAGTGGTGGGTAGTATATGGGGCTTTGGTGACAAAACGGATAGACTGTGATAGACTACATCCAATTTGCTGAGTAGAGTGTTGGAGGCTATTTTGTAAATGACATCGCCGAAGTCAAGGATCGGTAGGATAGTCCGTTTTACAAGGGCATGTTTGGCAGCATGAGTGAAGGAGGCTTTGTTTGCGAAATAGGAAGCCGATTCTACATTTAACTTTGGATTGGAGATGCTTAATGTGAGTCTGAAAGGAGAGTTTACAGTCTAACCAGACACCTAGGTATTTATAGTTGTCCACATACTCTAAGTCAGACCCGTCGAGAGTAGTGATTCAAGTCGGGTGGGCGGGTGCCAGCAGCGTTCGATTGAAGAGCATGCATTTAGTTTTACTAGTGTTTAAGAGCAGAGGGAGGCTATGGAAGGAGTGTTGTATGGCATTGAAGCTCGTTTGGTTTGTTAACATAGTGTCCAATGAAGGGCCAGATGTATACAAAATGGTGTCGTCTGCGTAGAGGTGGATCTGAGAGTCACCAGCAGCAAGAGCGAAATCATTGATATACACGGAGAAAAGAGTCGGCCCAAGAATTGAACCCGGTGGCACCCCCATAGGGACTGCCATAGGTCCAGACAACAGGCCCTCTGATTTGACACATTGAACTCTATCTGAGAAGTAGTTGGTGAACCAGGCGAGGCAGTCATTTGAGAAACCAAGGCTATTTAGTCTGCCAATAAGAATGCGGTGGTTGACAGAGTCGAAAGCCTTGGCCAGGTCGATGAAGACGGCTACACAGTACTGTCTATTATCAATCGTGGTTATAATATCGTTTAGGACCTTGAGCTTGGCTGAGGTGCACCCATGACCAGCTCGGAAACAGGATTGCATAGCAGAGAAGGTACGGTGTGATTCGAAATGGTCGGTGATCTGTTTGTTAACTTGGCTTTCAAAAACGTTCGAAAGCCAGGGCAGGATGGATATAGGTCTGTAACAGTTTGGATCTAGAGTGTCACCCCCTTTGAGGGGGATGACCGCGGCAGCTTTCCAATCTCTGGGGATCTCAGACGTTACGAAAGAGAGGTTGAACAGGCTAGTAATAGGGGTTGCGACAATTTCGGCGGCTACTTTTAGAAAGAAAGGGTCCAGATTGTCTAGCCCAGATGATTTGTAGGGGTCCAGATTTTGCAGCTCTTTCAGAACATCAGCTGTCTGAATTTGTGTGAAGGAGAAGCGGGGGGGGGGCATGGGCAAGTTGCAGCGGAGGGTGCAGAGCTGGTGGCCGGGGCAGTGGTAGCCAGGTGGAAAGCATGGCCAGCCATAGCAAAATGCTTGTTGAAATTCTCGATTAGTGTAGATTTATCGGTGGTGATAGTGTTTCCTAGCCTCAGTGCAGTGGGCAGCTGGGAGAAGGTGCTCTTATTCTCCATGGACTTTACAGTGTCCCAAAACTTTTTGGAGTTAGTGCTTCAGGATGCACATTTCTGTTTGAAAAAGCTAGCCTTTGCTTTCCTAACTGCTTGTGTATATTGGTTCCTAACTTCCCTGAAAAGCTGTATATCGTGGGGGCTGTTCGATGCTAATGCAGTACACCACCGGATGTTTTTGTGCTGGTCAAGGGCAGTCAAGTCTGAGGAGAATCAGGGGCTATATCTGTTCTTAGTTCTGAATTTTTTGAATGGGGCATGCTTATTTAAGATTGAGAGGAAAGCACTTTTAAAGAACAACCAGGCATCCTCTACTGATGGAATGAGATCGATATCCATCCAGGATAGGATCAATTAGGAAAGCCTGCTCGCTAAAGTGTTTTAGGGAGCGTTTGACAGTGATGAGGGGTTGTCGTTTGACCGTGGACCCGTTACGGACGCAGGCAATAAGGCAGTGATCGCTGAGATCCTGGTTGAAAACAGCGGAGGTGTATTTAGAGGGTAAGTTAGTCAGGATGATATCTATGAGGGTACCCATGTTTACGGATTTAGGGTTGTACCTGGTAGGTTCCTTGATAATTTGTGTGAAACATCTAGTTTGGATTGTAGGATGGCCGGGGTGTTAAGCATATCCCAGTTTAGGTCACCAAGCAGTACAAATTCTGAGGATAGATGGGGGGCAATCAATTCACATATGGTGTCCAGGGCACAGCTGGGGGCTGAGGGGGGTCTGTAGCAAGCGGCAACAGTGAGAGACTTATTTATGGAAAGGTGGATTTTTAGAAGTAGGAGCTCAAACTGTTTGGACACAGACCTGGATAGTATCTCTACAGTGATTGCAACTCCACCCCCTTTGGCAGTTCTATCTAGATGGAAAATGTTGTAATTGGGGATGGACATTTCTGAATTTTTGGTGTCCTTCCTAAGCCAGCATTCAGACACTGCTAGAACATCAGGGTTGGCGGAGTGTGCTAACGCAGTGAATAACTCAAACTTAGGAAGGAGGCTTCTGATGTTAACGTGCAGAAAACCAAGGCTTTTACGGTTACAGAAGTCAACAAACGATAGCTCCTGGAGAGTAGGAGTGATACTGGGGGCTGCAGGGCCTGGGTTAGCCTCTACATCACCAGAGGAACAGAGGAGGACTAGAATAAGGATACGGCTAAAGGCTTTAAGAACTGGTCTTCTAGTGTGTTGGGTACAGAGAATAAAGGGGGCAGATTTCCGGGCATTGTAGAATAGATTCAGGGCATTATGTACAGACAAGGATATGGAAGGATATGAGTACAGTGGAGGTAAACCTAAGCGTTGGGTAACACTAACAGAGATAGCATCACTGGAGGCACCGATTGAGCCGGTATCGGCGTGTATGGGGGGTGGAACAAAGGAGCTATTTGAGGCAGTTTGAGAGGGACTTGGGTTCTACAGTGAAATTGTATAATAAAAACTAACTGGAACAGCAATAGGCAAGGCATATTGACATGGGAGAGAGGCATAAAGCAATCACAGGTGTTATTAGAGAGAGCTAAGACAACAACTGGTAATGGCGATTAAAGTTTGGGCTGAGGCTAAACAGATAAACAGGACAGGAAATGGCATCCTATTCCCTACATAGTGCACTACTTTTAACCAGAGCCCTATGGGCCCTGGTCAAAAGTAGTGCCCTAAATAGGTATTAGGGTGTAATTTGGGAGTCAGCCCTAGCCCTAAACGTTGTATTACAGAGACAGTGCTGGGTCCTGTTAATTTGGCCTCCTTACAGTGGCCCTTACAGGCTGCCAGGGCTGCCAGTGTTTGCCTATCTGTCCAGGAGGACAGAATCCTATCACTGGAGCGTTTGGGCTAATCCCGCTAATCCCAGCTCTCCCCGTGGGCGCCTCGTGGCGCTTGGCTCCCCTCCTTTGATCCGAGGCTGCAGTAAAAAGTGCACGTCTTGTCCACAACTAAGGGGCTCTTCCCACTTCTGCCAGTTATTCTCGACACGCGGGTCCGAAGGGAAAAGAGGAGCTTGGCAGTAGCCACCTTTCTCTCTCCTCTCTAATCCTCCTGGAGCAGATAGGAAGGGAATAAGGGAATGGTACAAGTTGTCTTCCAAGGTAGAATATTGGATTCTGCTCGATGCCCATTTCAATCCCATAGAGCCTTGGTTTGAAGAGTAATCAAGTCTAAACTGAGTGGAATTTTACTGGAACTCTTGAGGACAGCCTTCTTGACTGATGAAATTCCATACAATCAATGATAAACAATATCAGTTGAATTAGGGTCACAGAAGCTTAAAGCTTCTACTTTGAAAGACTGCTGTTTTTCTCCATTTAAAGACTAAGGCCTTAAAGAATGAATACTGGGACAACTGTATGTTATTGCCAATAACTTGCATCTACACATTTTGTAAATAAACAAAAACCACTGAAATTTCATTTCAAAATGCAGTAATTGGCTAGGGTTGTAAGACATAGATATTGAGCGTATTGTGTTGTTCAGGCTCCTGCCAGATCAATGTTTACACGTGGATCAGGCTTAGCATTTTCAGCTCATTTTGACAACAGGATTTAACAGGAATTATTTATCATCATTCCTATCAATTGGCAAAATCGAATTATGGTTAACCTTTTGCACTGTTAATATGATCATTGCACATTTATGCTAATGGATTGTGTGTGTTTAAAAAAAATGTTTGTGTGAAATTGGATGCGTCGGCCTATTTGTATATTAGTGTGTATATATTAGAGTGTGTGCATATATGTGTGTGTGTGTGTGTGTGTGTGTGTGTGTGTGTGTGTGTGTGTGTGTGTGTGTGTGTGTGTGTGTGTGTGTGTGTGTGTGTGTGCGTGCGTGTGTAGATGTCATTCAAAGAACGGACTGGTGAATGTTGTGAGGCTGCGATAAGCATAAAGATCTGATTTCACTTCTTAGTATGCCACCTGCTTTAGAATTGTTAACATAATTAATAACAAATCTTGTAAACATGACATCCTGTTGTTTCTCGTTTCCTGTTCATTCTGAATGATCTAAAGGTGCTTCTTTCTCCTCTGTACCTCACTGTCAAACTTCAAGGAAATTACCTGGAAGGGGTTGGGTTTGACCTTTCCTTGTCTAGTTCTCCCCAGCAAGCTGTCAATCACAATGATGACAGTAATGTAATATCCAAAGAATATTAATGAAAACAACAGAAATTAGAAATTGGCTACAATATATGCAAATTAATAAATAAAAAAATCTGTTTTGTTTTCTATCATGTTAAACTCTTAATATTATAGTATCTCCTACCACAGAGCACCCATGTCGGTCCAACAACAAAACATTTCACTAATAAGCACTTGAACTGTCATTCTCATTTTTCTCTGATTCCACCATAAGTGTTCCCTTTCAATTGACACCATGATTATAAGTGTCTCATATTTGCAAACTTAAAAGCCTTTAAATGTCCATATGGTAAAAAAAAAAACTACTTCTTATTCCCTTTATGTGTCATTCATGAATTATGCTTTCATATTTTTCCGAAAACCTTTACACCTTTTAAATGAAGAGGTACTCCCAGTTTCACACTGCATAAAACCATGCTCCTGTGACGCAGAGGAGTGTACAGTATAATGTGCCACCAGCTGCCTGCTGTGAATAGGCCCCCTCAAAGCTTCCTGTCCCCTTGGCTGCCGGTGCTCAGTGAATCGTCATGGGCCCTTCTCTCCCTCGCTCCTTCTCTCTCTCCTCTCCATATTCTCCTTCATTTCCCTCTTCTAATTTTCCTCCCTCTTCTTTTTTGTCTCCTTCTTTCTGCTCTCCTTCTCCTCCTCTTCTCTCTCTCTCTTCCTCTTCTTTCTCCTCTCCTCTGTTCCTTCCTCTCTCTCAGACTGCAGACTCGCGGCCCCTGTCAGTGTCACCCTCTACAGCTGCTGTGTTTGCTCAGGGCTTTCTGTGGTTAAGCAAAGCACGACTCCTGCTCCTCGCCCTGCTTCATGGTGCCCCGTGTGAGGAGTGTCTTTATCAGGATTAGGCCCCTGATAATGACGAGCATGGGGAATGGCTCGGCCCGGAAGCTGTGTTAGAACAGCGCTGGGACAAATTAACGCAGCACATAAGTGTTTGGTCGTGCCGCAATACTGTGTTTAAGAATCAGAAGCATAAAAACATAAAAAATAATAATATGTAGATATTCCGAAGGGTTCTGTATATGGTATTACTATAGGGAAGAGCTCAGTAGGACTTGCTCTATTCCAAACAGGCTTCTTAAACCGAACATGAGCTAGGCCTACATCTCGTCAACAAAAATTATGGGGGCATCAGATATAAATCAAAAACAAATATGTAGACGTTTGGAGGAGTTATGTGTATGGTATCCATGCTGTGTTACTCAACAGTAATTATATATGCCATATACAGTACTCACTAGTGTTGCACAGTATACTGAAACTTCTGTAGTTTTTCGATACTAGAAAATAAAAACCGGTTCGATACTAGAAGTTTTGTGACTTACTTCTGTCAAATGTGTCTCATGGATCACGTCTGTCTATCAGCGCAGCCGATGTCCCCCTTATAGTGTGAGCGCACCGTGCCTACTCCACTTAGCCTGCACTGGGAGTCTGGACTGCATCGTGTTAGCTCACCACTCATGCTGCAGAGAAGTTAACACACTTGAATAATGCAACATGGCACATAGAAATGTTGAAACTGTTAATTACTGTTCGCAAAACAATGTCCATACAGGCTAGAACACTTTACAACGCAAGAAGATACCGGTAGCTTCTAGCTTTGAAGGCTAACTTTCCTCGCTATCTTACAGCTAAAGCTATAAAATAATTTCAAAGCTGATTACTACCAAAACTTTATTCATTCACTTAAGTCTCTATCCCGTCCAGTGGCGACCCGTCATTCAGGGCTGCCCCACCTGTTTTGAGCCCCACATTTTTAGCTTTTTTGGCTTGCCTGTTTTGCATGTTATTTTGGCATTAATACGTGTCACATATCAGTTTGCAAACAATGTAAAAAAATTAATAATAATTTAGTTAATACAGCCGCATACAAACATGGTCTCTTTTTTGCTTTATTGAGTAAGGCAGCTCCAAAATGCAGGTGTTTCAGCCTAGCTCAGTGCTTTCTGTGGTGGTGGGGCAGCCAGCAGGAAAATACGGAGCGTAGGTGTTGGTAATGTTCTCTAGTTGCGCCGTGATGGGCTCAGTGTTCTGTCACTCATGGGGACACAACGTCACCGCCAAGTCTAAGGGTAGAGCTCGAAAATTCAAGCCCCTTGGGTGCTGCCATAGAGTTACATTAGAAGTGCCCATCCAAGAAGGCTCAAGGTCATTGGCCACAGATAGAATGACGTCAAATCACGTTATATCTACAGTAGCTTTGATTGGACTGATCATGTCAACATCATACTTTCAAAATCTTAGCTAGCAGTCATCATCATGAATCATGTTTTGATAATCTACTGGCAAATCATTTTGAATCCTTGTCATATGAAGAGAAATAATGAAGATAAATTATAGATAAAACGTATCGGTGCTCATCGGCCATTGGACATAAACATTACACAACAAGTTGGAAATTCAACAATGAGTGGTTTAGAAGGAATCAGTGGCTAACTGCAAGCATTGCAAAGCAATCACTAGCCTGATATTCAGTGGAGTGGCTGTGTGGTCCAAAGTCTGGGATTAAGGGTCTCTTTTCCAAGCTTAAAATTATAAACATTTAACATTGGTCATGCTGTCAACGAAGCATGATTTGTGCCGCGCTCAAAAAAACTGTTAACTCAGAATTGCATAATCTGACTTCAGTGACTTCAGAGTTCCCAGTTGTCTTGAAAGCACCATAAATCCAGAGAATTCCAGACTTCGATGACAAAGTTTGATGACAAAATTTACCCACGAAGGACAGCCGCGCCACCTTCCAGTTCAAGTGAGCACAGCACAACAAGGTGAGTCCAAAAATGTATTGTATGCTGCTGCACAAATGATGTAATATGCCAGGGAGATATGTATACTGTAGCTAAGAAAGTAATACTAAGTGTATGTTGTGTAGTAAGCTGTTAGCAGCCCACGTGCCTCACCCTAATAATTTGGTCTACTGTTCTGACTTGGTGGTGCACATGTAGCCTATAACTTGATTTAGAGAAATATAATAATAGAATACTGTAAGAGCTTTCATTGTCTACTTATATGCCCCCCTTATTTATCCTACGGTTCTAACTTGGTGTACAGGGAGAACACTGTAAGAACGGCCCATGTTCTGAATTCTGTCGCTGTACATTTCAAAAGTGCTGATCAAATAGTTATATTGACTATGTCTGTCCTAGCTTGTTCATGTCTTAATCAGAATGACGGATTGCCTCTTATCCGCTTGTCGTCCCCTTATGCCATAGTTTGTACATCTTAATTGCCAGTAGAAACCACATTTGTTTAAGCAACCCAGCCATATCAGCTATGTTTTTTTTAAAGGCTGAATGAACAGTTTTGCTGCCAGACAAGGCTCCGCTGATAGCCAGGTGTACCAGTGGTAGTGTGTTGACTGCTGTTGGGACTCTGCTGTTGGGACAGCTTTATGTAGGCCCTAACAGTTTGTGGGCACCGTTTATCACCGTTATAGTGCAATTAATGCATTGTTGTCACGATCGCTGAAAGGAGCGGACCAAGGCGCAGCGTGGAATGTGAACATACTTTATTAATATTCACCACACGAACAAAAACAACAAAACGATACGTGAAGTCCATGGTCAAATACACAAACCAACACGGAACAAGATCCCACAAATCACAAGAGAACACAAGGCTGCCTATGTATGGTTCCCAATCAGAGACAACAAGCAACAGCTGATTCTCGTTGCCTCTGATTGAGAACCACCCCGGCCAACACAGAAACACATGAACTAGATACTGAAACATAGAACACAAAACATAGACTCTACACACCCTGTGTCACGCCCTGGCTCTGGGGACGCTGGTATATTGAGCCAGGGTGTGAGTGTTCTTTATGTTTTGTGCTCGTTGCGTCCGTTCTAGTAGTTGTATTTCTATGTTGGCCAGTGTGATTCTCAATCAGAGGCAACGAGTGTCAGCTGTGGCTGGTTGTCTCTGATTGGGAACCATATTTAAACAGTCTGTTTTCCCATAGTGTTTGTGGGATCTTGTTCCGTTTGGTTTGTTTCCGTGTCGGTTGTGTTAGACCGAGGACGTCACGTTTTCGTTTTGTTGTTTTGTTCGTGCATTCATTATATAAATAAAATATGTTTGCAACTAACGCTGCGCATTGGTCCTCTGTTCCCGACGATCGTGACACCCTGGCTCAACATAAAAGAGTCCCTAGAGCCAGGGCGTGACAATTGTTTAGTGTTGTGTTGTGTTGTGCAGTGGCTTTGCTGGCATGCATCCCACTTTTTTTTTTTTGCCCCACCAAGATTTACATGCTAAAATCGCCACTGATCACGTCTCTCCCAAAGATGATCTATTGCCTCAGCGAACTGATTGTGGTGTGAATAGGGCTCCGACAGGCGACCCCCCTCTTGCCTTGTGAATGTAGTCATTGATGGATAAAGAGACAGCGCACACTTTTATAAAATAAGCTACTTCTATGAAAATGTTGTTGATCAGTACAATAAAATAAGTCCCAAATGTAAGGGAAACAGATTTTGTCATCTGTAGCCGCATGAAATCAGCCAACAAACTCAATAATTTAATGCATGCACACACTCCTATGGAATATGCATTCACCTGTATTGTGAATAGGTCTAGGCTACATCTTGATTTACCCAGTTTATCAATAGAGATTTACCATTCAACTAAATGATTACCATTGTTGTTATGTAGTTAAATGGGTAGAAATAAAGTCAAATTGATTGTATGATTGTATAATTGATTTATTAATGCATACAGATAGCTGTCTCTTAATGCATACACATGTAAAATGTTTCAAATGTAATGATATTGAACTCAAAAGATGCCCAACAATTGAACAGAGCAGTAGCTGAGTTTATCTGTCTGAATAAAGTCCCATTCATATGCCTTGTTTTTTTTTTACCGTGGTATCGTTTTGATATTGTTTTGGTATTGTTTTGGTATCGAGTATCATGATGATATCAAGTATCGTGATACTAAACCTGATAAAAATCTGGTATCGTGACAACACTAATACTCGCATTAATGCTACACACATTAGAGTTAACTCCCCTCAGAGCTCTGTGATAGATACCTGAGACAGAAAGAAAAGATTGTGTGGCAGAAAGAGGCACCTGGGTCCCAAAAATCAGGTGCAACCCTAATAAATATCGAGTTGTACAGCAACAGAATAACTGTCCACTTGAATTGCACATTTTCTCACCGTAATTGCCTGCATAATTAAGACTCTGAGGAGCCTCTGAAACCATGTGTGCAGGTAAGAGGGGAATGTCCAAGAGGAGAGAGAGAAGGAAGGGATGAGAAAGAGAAAGATGCACTAATTAGTTTAGCCATGGACAGTGTTCGTTGTGGAAGAATTACATAGTTTGCCAGACTACCGACATGTCCCCTAGACACCGAAAGCCTCAAGCAGTCTCAGCCCATCAGTTTTTGGAGCCAATGGAGTTTAGAAAAGTTGGTTATTCAACAGTCTCTCTCTCTCTCTGAATGTGTGTGTGACTTACCTTTGTTAATTCAATTTAGAAGACAAACACAGAGGCACAGCAGACAGCTAGAGGTTACCCAGAGCGATATGGAGAAAACTTAAGGAGAGAAAAATATCTGTTTTTATGTCATTATTCAATGAGACTCTATTCTTTACATAACTCTCTCCGATACTGTTCATTGGGTTTAGGAGAATATACATTACTCCCATAATAAAGTGAGGAAGATGGGACCAACAGGTGAGAAAACACATAAAAAAAGGAATGGGAGGGGGCAGTCAACAGACCTTGGCCGTGTCCCAAATGGCACACCGTATTCCCTATATAGTGCATTTCTTTTGACCAGGGCCCTGGTCAAAAGTAGTGCACTATATAGGTAATAGGGTGCCATTTGGCACACAGATCTCAACTCCCACAACAACAAGCTGGTCCCTGAGGTAAAAGAGAGATGAGAGGAGCCATCAAGACCATTGGGAGGGCTAGAATACATTACTGTCATTCCAGAACACAGATTCGGAGACTCAAAGGATGGAGAGTAGTGGTAAAAGAATGTAGCAAATGAGTAGGTAGCAAAAGAATGTGGAAAATTCTGAAAGATTACTGTAGTGCTGTATCTGTCAATGTTATTGTAGCAAGACTGATATTGGGAGTTGTAGTGTAAGACTGATATTGAAATGACAGACATCTACAATATATGTAACCGAAGTTATGGCACAGACATACAGGAACCATTCAGAGCATGTCAAGGCTAACACAGGGGAAAAAGTTGGATGTAATGTAGTACAACAACAATGCAGTACAACACAGGTGATATCACTCTTACCATGTTCTCCATATACTTTTCACATGTTTTCAAACTGACTGAGCAAGGTAAATCATATTTTCATAGATGAATCCATTTGTATTGTTTAATAAGCACCTTATGCGGAGGTGAGAAAAAAAATTCATGATAATTTGTCATATATGATGTAATTTATGATGATAGATCAGATTTTCATTATAAATGATTGGTTCAATATGTATGGTAAAACAAGTCCCAGAACACATACGTTAACATAGTGTCACGCCCTGGCTCTGGGACTCTGTTATGTTGAGCCAGGGTGTGTAGTTTCTATGTGTTTGTGTTCTAGGTTCTTTATCTAGCTCATGTGTTTCTGTGTTGGCCGGGGTGGTTCTCAATCAGAGGCAACGAGTGTCAGCTGTTGCTTGTTGTCTCTGATTGGGAACCATACTTAGGCAGCCTGTTTTGCCACAGTGTTTGTGGGATCTTGTTCCGTGTATGGTTTGTGTCTGTTACCAAGGACGTCACGTATCGTTTTGTTCGTGTGGTGTAATAGAATAAAGTATGTTCTCATTCCACGCTGCACATTGGTCCACTGTGTTCGACGATCGTGACACATAGTGGATAGAACGCTTACAATGAACCAGATTACTGTCCACTGTCACTTTTCAAATTAGTCATATCATGGCTCTCTCAAGGCTTTTAAATAGACCATAATGAGATATAGCTTTCAAGGCATCATCTTTTTGATAATTGCATTCTGCACAGGAAGGCCCTCCTTTAATTTAACAATTATGTGTCTCTGAGACTCTAAGTGGCATATTCTTTGAATGCGTCCCAAATGGCACCCTATTCCATATGGGCCCTGGTCAAAAGTAGTGCACTATGTAGGGAATAGTGGGTCATTTGGGATGCGACCGTCAGAGTGAGTTATATTTGGTCCAGTTTTCTTCTCCTTTCCTCAGATCTAAAAAGGCTCTGACGAGAAGGATAGGAGGCCTGCGAAGTCTCTGAAGCAATTGTGAATTTTAGAATTTGTAAAGGAGTGTGGGGAGAAGGAGAAAAGGGAAGGAGTGAGTATGTAACAAGAGGAATGGATAGAGAAATAGCGTGAGAGAGACAGTGTGTTTAGGAGAAAGAGGGTAGGGGAAGAGGGAGTGAAGGAGTGAAGGAGAGAGGGAGGGAGACAGAGAGAGAGAGTACAGTTCCACCCTGTGAGAGCAGAGTGCAGTGACCGTGAAAGTGCTTAAATAAACACTGCAAGAGAGTAGGAGAGGGAGAGGGCCACTCAGAGGAAGAAAGAGAGCAAAGAGAGTGAGAGAGAGAGAGAGCAGGTCATCCTTACGGGCAGGGGAGAAGGATAGGGAGAGTGCCCACATATAAGGAGGGAGGGAGAGAGAGAGAGAGAGAGAGAGAGAGAGAGAGAGAGAGAGAGAGAGAGAGAGAGAGAGAGAGAGAGAGAGAGAGAGAGAGAGAGAGAGAGAGAGAGAGAGAGAGAGAGAGAGAGAGAGAGAGAGAGAGAGAGAGAGAGAGAGAGAGAGAGAGAGAGATGAAGAGGAGAGAGAGAGAGAGAGAGATGAAGAGGAGAGAGAGAGCGAGAGAGAGAGAGGGAGATGGAGGAGGTAAGAAGGGAGGGAGAGAGGAAGAGACACATTGTGAGAAAGGGAGATGGAGAGAGAGAGAGGTTGAATCCCAAATCACTCCCTTCCCCTCGCCCCTTGGCCCTACATTTGCGCATTCACGCGTGCCTCCGCCATATGCACAAGTGTCCCAAAAATGAGGGAGTGTAAATTTTAGAGGTTGTAGGGGCTAATTACACCCTCCGAGGCTTCAGAGCGAAGTGCTATCCCGATAAGCACCGCGATTTGTTTGGAGTTGCGCAATGTAATACAAAAGAATGGAAAGGCGTGACTAATTATATGCCACATATATATCTTTATGTCTGATTTCAAGACTTGACACATGTAACAGATGAAATACCTCCCAAATTAAATGTGTATGTCCTTACCTACTATTGTACAGAATACTACAGTGCAGAGACACCTGATGAAACATAGCAGAGATAGCTTTAATATACTAGTCTTCAGACAGTGCAGACTACAGGATAGTCAGCTTTCTAAGAAGTGAAAGTGCAGGTGTGGTGTGTGTTTGCATGTGTCTGTGTGTTACATGTGAGATTACATCATATGTATGTGTGTGTGAGAGATATGCATTTATGGGTCCCGCTTTAAACGATGTGCAGCTTATAAAGGCTTCATAAAGCCTTCATAAACACTACATAATGTGTCACAAATCATCAATAACCATATGACATCCTCTATAAAGGGTTCATAAATGTGGCATAACTGTGTGATGTAAATGTAAAATGTGACATAACCCACTATGTCAAATATGACATAAGCCTGTGCTTTATAAAGGGTGGCATTAGCACCGCTTAATAAAGGCTTTATAAATCATCTTAAATTGAGGCTTCACAAAGTGTTTATAACCTTGTCATGCATCTTGGTATTGCATTGCAACGCCAGGATAGTGAGTTCGATTCCCAGGACCACCCATACGTAAACATTTATGCAAGCATGACTGTAAGTCTCTTTGGATAAATTGTATATGTTATATTACTCTAAAACATTTCTAGGATGGCCCAACCTCTTTCCCTCTTGGGTGCATAGCCAATATTGGACCTGACCTTAACTTTCCCCAAAATGCTGTGCTGCAGGATGACACACACTCTAAAGTGCAGTTATGCACAGCAAAAGACGTTGGTAGGGTCTTCTTTTTTCAATTTTCTCGGTTTAGTTTTTCAGGTTTGGGATTTCCCCCTTTTCCTTCTGGTTTCCCCCCAATTTTTCACACTTTTTTTAATAGAAAGACAACACAATTTGATTTCTTTGTTCACAAAAATGTTAAACCACATCAGGGGACGACTTTTGATATCTGGGAAAAATCTAACTCAATCAAGTTTGATGCTTTGGTCCACCAGACCTTCCCTACATTTGGGCGAAAGTGTCTGGGAACGAGATTAGGTGTAATGTGACTAACATGACTTCAATGTAGAACGTGTGCCATCCTTCAGCACAACATGTCACCCTTTATAAAGCACATGTTTATATCATATTCTATATAAGTCGGTTATGTCACATTTGACATTGGTGATTATGTCACACAGTTATGCCACATTTATGAACCCTTTATAAAGCATGACATACAGTTATAGATGCTTTGTAATACATTTATGTAGTGCTTATGAAGGCATTAGAAAGGCTTTATGAAGCCTTTATAAGTTGAACGTCATTTAAATCGGTATTTGGTCATGACCAATTACAGACATGGGGATTAATAGGTATACACAGTGTTCTACACTCAGTGACCAGTTTATTAGAACCCCCGAGAGTCGTTGTCTGCGCCCCCGCGAAAAATCTTATAGCATAATACAAAAATCCCCATCAAAATCTCACTGTTTAAGCTAGAGATATCTGTTGTTTTGCATGGGCTGCATCTCAATCCACCGCATCCGACAATGGTGGGCTTCTGCATCTGCGGTGGAAGGTGGTCGAGCTACAGCGGTGTTTGTCAGACCATGAGACATCACGAAAATTGGTCTTCTCACGAAAACGCCCACAAGCCTGACAAGCCTCACAAGCCTTGTCTGAAGGTAGCCCAGTACCAGTTAAAAAAATTGATGGAAGTATAGATGCAAGTAGTTCATCTTAAGGATTAGGTACACCAAACTGTTCACGAAAATGGTTGGCTCCTACAGACAGTGAGTCATGTGGCCGTGGCTTGCTATATAAAGCAGGCAGACAGGCATTGAGGCATTCAGTTACTGTTTGATTGAACATTAGAATGGGAAAAACGAATGACCTATGTGACTTTGAGCGTGGTATGATCGTCGGTGCCAGGCGCGCCGGATCCAGTATCTCAGAAACGGCCGGCCTCCTGGGCTTTTCACGCATGACAGTGTCTAGGGTTTACCAAGAATGGTGCGACAAACACAAAACATTAAGTCAGCGGCAGTCCTGTGGGCAAAAACAGCTCGTTGATGAGAGAGGTCGAAGGAGAATGGCAAGAATCATGCAAGCTAAGAGGCGGGCCACAAACAGGCAAATAACGGTGCAGTACAACAGTGGTGTGTAGAACGGCATCTCAGAACGCAGAACTCATCGGTCTTTGTCACGGATGGGCTATTGCACCAAACCGGGTTCCATTCCTTTCAGCTAAAAACAACAAGAAGCGGCTCCAGTTGGCATGCGATCACCAACACTGGACAACTCAGGAGTTCCTGGTTCCTGTTGCATCATGCTGATAGCAGAGTTAGGATTTGGCGTAAGCAGCATGAGTCCATGGCCCTGTCCTGCCTGGTGTCAACGGTACAGGCTGGTGGCGGTGGTGTAATGGTGTGGGGAATGTTTTCCTGGCACACGTTAGGTTCCTTGGTACCAATTGAGCAACATTTGAACGCCACACCTTGAAGAATCCATACCCTGAAGAATTCAGGCTGTTCTGGATGCAAAGGGGTGTCGGACCCGGTACTACATAGGTGCACCTAATCAAATCAAATCAAATTGTATTTGTCACATGCGCCAAATACAACAGGTGTAGACCTTACCGTGAAATGCTTACTTACGATCCCTTAACCAACAATGCAGTTCAAGAAATAGTGTTAAGAAATTATTTACCAAATAAACTAAAAATAAAAAGTAACACAATAAAATAACAATAACGAGGCTATATACAGGGGGTACCGGAACCAAGTCAATGTGCGGGAGTACAGGTTAGTCGAGGTAATTTTCACATGCAGGTAGGGGTAAAGCGACTATGCGTAGATAATAAACAGCGAGTAACAGCAGTGTAAAAACAAAAGGGGAGGGGGGGGGGGGGGGTCTCAATGTAAATAGTTTGGGTGGCCATTTCATTATTTTTCAACAGTCTTGTGGCTTGGAGGTAGAAGCTGTTAAGGAGCCTTTTGAACCTAGACTTGGCGCTCCGGTAGCGCTTGTGGTGTGGTAGCAGAGAGAACAGTCTATGACTTGGGTGACTGGAGTCTTTGGAAATTTTTTGGGCCTTCCTCTGACACCGCCTAGTATATAGATCCTGGATGGCAAGAAGCTTGGTCCCAGTGATGTACTGGACCGTACGCACTACCCTCTGTAGCGCCTTATGGTCGGATGCCGAGCAGTTGCCATACCAGTCGGTGATGATGCTCTCGGTGGTGCAGCTGTATAACTTTTTGAGGATCTGGGGACCCATGCCAAATCTTTTCAGCCTCCTTAGGGGGAAAAGGTGTTGTCGTGCCCTCTTCACTACTGTCTTGGTGTGTTTGGACCATGATAGTTTGTTGGTGATGTTGACACCAAAGAAATGGAAACTCTCGACCCGCTCCACTACAGCCCCGTCGATGTGAATGGGGTGCGTGTTCAGCCCTCCTTTTCCTTTAGTCAACGATCAGCTCCTTTGTCTTCCTCACTGCCAGGTCTCTGACCTCCTCCCTATAGGCTGTCTCATCGTTGTCAGTGATCAGGCCTACCACTGTTGTGTCGTCAGCAAACTTAATGATGGTATTGGAGTCATGCTTGGCCATGCAGTTGTGGGTGAACAGGGAGTACAGGAGGGGACTAACCAGCATGGCAGATGTGTTGTTGCCTACCCTTACCACCTGGGGGCAGCCCGTCAGGAAGTCCAGGATCCAGTTGCAGAGGAAGGTGGTTAGTCCCAGGGTTCTTAGCTTAGTGATGAGCTTTGTGGGCACTATGGTGTTGAACGCTGAGCTGTAGTCAATGAACAGCATTCTCACATAGGTGTTCCTTTTGTCCAGGTGGGAAATGGCAGTGTGGAGTGCGATTGAGATTGTGTCATCTGTGGATCTGTTGGGGCGGTATGCGAATTGGAGTGGGTCTAGGGTTTCCGGGATGATGGTGTTTGTGTGAGCCATAACCAGCCTTTCAAAGCACTTCATGGCTACCAACGTGAGTGCTACAGGGCGGTAGTCATTTAGGCAGGTTACCTTCGCTTTCTTGGACACAGGGACTATGGCGGTCTGCTTGAAACATATAGGTATTACAGACTCGGTCAGGGAGAGGCTGAAAATGTCAGTGAAGACACTTGCCAGTTGGTCAGCGTATGCTCTGAGTACACATCCTGGTAATCCGTCTGGCCCCGCGGCCTTGTGAATGTTGACCTGTTTAAAGGTCTTGCTCACATCGGCTACGGAGAGAGTGATCACACAGTCATCCGGAACAGCTGGTGCTCTCATGCAGGCTTCAGTGTTGCTTGCCTCGAAGCGAGCATAGAAGTGATTTAGCTCATCTGATAGGCTCGCGTCACTGGGCAGCTCGTGGCTGGGTTTCCCTTTGTAGTCCGTAATAGTTTGCAAGCCCTGCCACATCCAACGAGCGTCAGAGCCGGTGTAGTAGGATTCAATCTTAGTCCTGTATTGACGCTTTGCCTGTTTGATGGTTCGTCTGAGGGCATTGTGGGATTTCTTATAAGCGTCCGGATCAGTGTCCCGCTCCTTGAAAGCGGCAGCTCTAGCCTTTAGCTCGGTGTGGATGTTACCTGTAATCCATGGCTTCTTGTTAGGATATGTACGTACGGTCACTGTGGGACGATGTCGTCAATGCACTTATTGATGATGCCGGTGACTGAGGTGGTATACTCCCCAATGCAATTGGATAATTGGATGAATCCCAGAACATATTCCTGTCTGTGCTAGCAAAACAGTCCTGTAGCGTAGCATCCGCGTCATCTGACCACTTCCGTATTGAGCGAGTCACTGGTACTTACTGCTTTCGTTTTTGCTTGTAAGCAGGAATCAGGAGGATATAATTATGGTCAGATTTGCCAAATGGAGGGCGAAGGAGAGCTTTGTATGCATCTCTGTGTGTGGAGTAAAGGTGGTCTAGAGTTTTTTTCCCTCTGGTTGCACATGTGACATGCTGGTAGGAATTAGGCAAAACGGATTTAAGTTTGCCTGCATTAAGGTCCCCGGCCACTAGGAGCGCCACTTCTGGAAGAGCATTTTCTTGTTTGCTTATTGCCTTATACAGCTCGTTGAGTGCGGTCTTAGTGCCAGCATCGGTTTGTGGTGGTAAATAGACGGCTACGAAAAATATAGATGAATTCCCTCTTGGTGGATAATGTGGTCTACAGTTTATCATGAGGTACTCTACCTCAGGTGAGCAATACCTCGAGACTTCCTTAATATTAGTCATCGCGCACCAGCTGTTATTGACAAATAGACACACAGTATATCCTTTGCGTCGGACTCATTAAAGAAAAAGTCTTCGTCCAGTTCAAGGTGTGTAATCGCTGTTCTGATATCCAGAAGCTCTTTTCGGTTATAAGAGACGGTAGCAGCAACATTATGTACAAAATAAGTTACAAACAATGCAAAAAGCCACACAAAATATCACAGTTGGTTACGAGCCCGTAAAACGGCAGCCATCCCCTCCAGTGCCATTGTCTACACAAGCCACTGAGTGTATATGTAATTCTATAGTTTATGTATATGACACTTTGCTTTGAGAAGGCACCAGCTGTTATCTCTCACTTAGTACAGGAGGTTGGTGTACATCGTCTGGGTCTGGGATCAAAGGTCAGATATTCAACTGTCACGTCTAGTCACAAAGTCTGCACTGTGTTATCTGTGTGTGTTTGTGTGGTTCAAGCCCTGCTGACGCTGTACGACCTTCCCATGTGAGATGCATGTGGGCTGAAGAGAGAGTGACAGCATTGGACAAGGGATGGCAGACGACAGACAGAAAGGTCATGCAGCCATGGGGCCATGGAGAGCGTCACCGGGACGGAATAAACATGGGAAGGGTGGTGAAGGATAACTGGTAGAGGGGGGGAAATGTTCCTCTGCCCTGGCCTAGCATTCATGTCTCTGTCTCTCGCTCTCTGTCATTTTATTTGCCTCCTCATTCATCCTACCCTGTCTCTGCCTCTCTCTTTCTCCATCTCTCTCTCTCTCTCTCTCTCTCTCTCTGTCTGTCATTTTCTCTGTCTCCTCCTACCTCTTACCCTGTTTCTGCCTCCTCTCTCTCCCTCCCTCGCTCTATTGCTCCGTTGGCTCTAGGCGATGCTGTCCGTTCCCCTCTCTCACTCTGTGATGGAGGGATGGCCTGTGGAGTGAGAGGGCAATGAAGCGATGGAGGCCCTCGTGGAAAAACGGTATCGAAGGATAGAGAGATGCAAGCACTCATCCTTTCCCTCTGCCACCTGCCTCCTCCTGTACATCTTCTCTCTCTCCATCACCCTTTCTCAATACCCATCCCTCCATCCTTCCATATTCTCTTGGTCTACTGCAGTAAGACAGAAATCGCTCTGTACATTAATGAACAGGTCATTAACAATGACAAGTTACTTACAGGCAATAAGTAAGTACCTATTCAAATATTTAAATTAGTATATAACAACTAGCTTATCCCTAATTAAAACACACTGGAGAAGGTCACCATTGTGCTGCACTCCTCTACTTCCATTCAACAAGGCTGCATCCCAAAATGGCACCCCATTCCCTATATAGTGCACTACTTTCGATCAGAGCCCATAGTGCACTAAATAGGGAATAGGGTGGCATTTGGGACACACCCCATTTCTACAGGTTTCCAACATGCTTCATTATATCCTCTCCCACCTTAATGAGCCATTTCTGCATATTGGACCAATTAGTCTTGGTTATCTAGTCAATTTAGCCATTCACCTTTTCCTCAGGGTTTTCACTGCTGTCAACGCGTGCTAGCAGCTCCCCATCCAGAGGTTTGTGGCGCTAGGCACTAGATATCACAATGGTGTATTACTTCTCCAATGATTTTACAGGCTCCACACACTGTCAACACCTTAGGTAAGGAGAAGTATCACTTAGCCTTGATAGAAGTGGCTCTGTTGTGGAGCCACGGACTTCCTCACCCAGCTCCTCTCCTTGGCATCATCATTTAATTGCAGGTATAGCAGGTAAAGGGTGAGCAGGGTGATATCCCTGATGTGGAGTTATGTGCAGCTATAACTCTGTATCATTGTTACTGTCCAAACCATTAGGAAAGCCATACATAATGGTATTGATCCCCGCACCCCATTTACATTGAACACACTGTCTAATCATTCTGGCTTAATTGCAATTGTAGAATATTTTGCTGTCTCCCGTGACCCCAGCATTGTGATTTAAGTGCTTGACCCTTACTGTGCCTCATTATATGGTGACGTCTCTGCATGCACAATCAGAATAACTCCAATCTAGTGCAATTAGCGTCTACCTATAATTAAGTGACTTCTCATTGTATGCCTGGTGGAGCTTTCTGTCGGATTGTGTGTACGATTCGCGTTTTGGAAGGCGACCTCAAGTCATCACCCCACCTCTCTGCCTCTCTGAGAACTAACTTTGTTTCTGCTTCTCAGTAAGCTGTGCACATACTGTTGCAGCAGAGTTTATTTGCCAACAACAACAGTGGCTTCGGACTGACACAAAGGATAGTGGTGAGAGCTTTTTGTAGACAACAGCTATTTCTGCAACACAAGATTTTTCAAATGTGTTCCAGTTCAGATGTATTTCTTATACATACAACACTGCATGGTTGTGCCGATATTATAAAATGGCTAGCCCCCCATCCAATTGGGTCACAGTTAACATTGGTATGTGTCCTTGTTGCTGTAGTGACACCATCATGCACTCTTTGCATCACTCTGATGTGCATAAATGAGTTTCTTTATAAATGAGTACACCTGCACAATGAGGAGTTAATGGAGATACAGTGCCTTTGTCTTGGACTGAATGCACTAACATCGCATAGACCGCACTGCCTTATACATGTCACATTTGACTGAGCATGATCAATTCTGTCCTGGCACTTTGATTGATCACCAATATACTGTCACATGTATCGACCAGGCCGATGGTTAGAGTAAACCTGTTGTTCTTCGAACTGTAGAAGAGGAGAGGTCCAAAGTTGCTGAGCTGTTTTGATTTCCCTGGAGTTTACACACACACAAACACACATGCACACATACAGTATAGTGTATACACACAATTTTCTTTCTTTCTTTGTAATTATTTTCTTCTCCTTGTCAATTTTTTCACAGTAACTTACAGGTAACTGGCTGTCAGTAAGTTACCGTAAAAACAACAGGATTTTTTTTACAGTGTGGGAGAGGCTTTAGAAACATGACAAGGAGAAGAAAATAATTATAATAAGAAAATAAATAAATATATATATTTTTTTTTACAGTGCAGCTCTCCTCTGTGCATATGTGAATTATTCATTTCTCCACACTTCTGTCTCTCTATATCCACAGTTTTGACTCCATCCATCTCTGTCTCTCACCTCCCTCTTCCCTCTCCCTCATCTATCTCTCTCATTTGCCCATCGATATCCTTAGAGCTTTCTCTCCACTCCATACTGTGTCATGGCAACTGTCTCTCTCCCCTTCACTCTATCTTTGCAGCCAATACACACAACACACACACAAGCACGAGCGAGCGCACGCACACACACACTGCCAATACACACACAGACCTGTTCACCCCTCTCTGCCCCTCTTCCTCTTTCCCCCTTTCCTCAGAGCGGGGCCAATTAAAGAACATCCCAGTTTCATCCCTGGCTCTACCAAGGACCTCTCCAGGGCCGCTAATTAAACACAAGCTCTCTCTCTCTCTCTCTCTCTCTCTCTCTCTCTCTCTCTCTCTCTCTCTCCTCTCTACCCGCTCCCCTGCACTTGTCGGGTGAGCAGCTGGGATGAGCAGCTGGTCTTTACAGTGAGTCTGTAGTCTCTGTACAAAGTGCAGGACTTGTTCCTCCTATGGACGGTGTTAACCATGCAGTGTGACCTCAGCCGTGTTCACTTTAGCTGGATGTACAGTTCTGACAGTTCTGGCTTCTCTCTTACAATACTCCTGATGCTGCAGCTGAGACTGTCATCTAGCTCATTGCTAATGGGGTTGTATCCATAGAAACCCTCTGTGTGAACTCGCTAAGGGCACAGCTGAAAAATACATGAATGTATTCAGGGCTAAAATAGGCACACTTATAACCAAAGCAACCTCCTAGGCAAATGACGACATTTGCCATAACTTCAGGCAACAGGGATTATTGAGTGTGTTGCCCTTTTAATAATGGAGTATGGTGCCGTCTGCCATGCCATAACTTCACCAAAATGTCTGGACAGCGCATAATTCAATAAAGTTTGGGTTGCTTTTACCTGACCTACGTCAATCACTGTTCCCTCAGGGTAAATGATGCCACTGAAAATATATGTATCAGTGTGGTACTACTGACTTCCTGCCATTTCACTGATGTAATTCTTAGGAGTCTTTGTACCGTTTTATCAACATTTACTCTAGTAATGCCACTTTCTCCTGCCAGGAAGATAGTAGCTACACAAAGAGCAGTTGTGTGGCAGGAAAGCAGATGCCGCTAGTCTTACTAGAGACAGCAACTGATTGATAACAGGTTTTTTGTTTTTATGATCCAACCAAGATCACCCAACTCTTGCTCCATCTTTCAATTCCGCGTCCCTGTAGCAAAACTAATCCTAACTAAACTCCTAGGATTCCTTCCCTCTCCCATCCCACTCCTCTTTCTCTCTCATGTTCTGTCGTTCCTGAAGTGGCACTAATCCTCCCCCCTCTCTGTTTCATCTCTTCTTTCCTCCCTCTTGATTTTATGATTTGTCGTTACCGGAGCAAAACTAATCTCCCCCCCCTTTCCATGGCAGCTCTGTCTCTTTCTCATCCCCCCCTCCTCCTGTCCCTTGTTCTCTCTCTCTTTCTCCCTCCCGCTCTCCTCTTTCTGCTCCTAACATTTATTCACCTCTGCCTGTAATGGTATTTACCTACCTCTCTCCTCCCCAGTACTTCTCTTCTGTCCCCTCTCCTCTCTTCGGGTGAAGCTACATGGACCACTGTGGAACTGTTTAAAGTAAGAAGTAAACCATTGGAAGTATGGTCTGTCAAATCGTACTCTCCTCATATGTTCTGAAGAAAGATGTGAAACAAATAGAATTGATGTGACATTTAAACAGCATATCCAGAGGTTAAACTGGGAGAGGATTTTTTTATACTTTATTTGGGCCAAATACTTACATAATTAAAACAATCTTTATTTCATTTTAACAGACTAGAAAGTTAAAAGCAAACCCCCCGCACATAGAACCCCCCTGACGCCCCACACCCCTACAGACGGTTCACCAGCCCCCCATATATATGCTCCAGTTTTAGCTGAGCCCACCAGCCTCAGCAACACAGCTCTGGGGTCCCTACATCCCGCCCCAAGAATCTCATGCTTCCTCGTCTTCCATATTGATATTTTTGCCTGCCCCACCAGGTAGTTTACCAGGCAATCCCTACACCTATTAGCTACAGTATACCGAGGCCACCCAACATATAGGTTCACAGTCAACCCCAAACCTAGGCCTGTGCACCACCACCCCAGGAAAGAAAACACCCCTAACAACCTCGTCCACATTTTTTTTTTTTTAATCTGCACCGTCTCCTCCTCCCCACAGAAAATACACCCCCTCCCCACTGATGTATCAAGGTGCGACTAGGGTTGCTGCAGTGACCGTATTACCATATTACCGCCACACTGGCAGTCATGAGTCATGACCGCAGTAAAATTCCACGTGACCGTTCACGGTAATCTCCTTTTATGCACTCTGGACATGCGTTGGTAGTACCCAACTCGCTAATGACCATCAGGTCGCTAATGGCCTGGTACTCAGTGCTCTATTGTCCCTCTAATCACTCTGACATCAATGCAAATGCAATCAAAAATCACATCAAAACTGTATCATGCTTTTAAAACTCGCCTCACTTTGATCAATTTGAAGAAAGAAGTTCAACAACAGGTTGAAACTGAATGGAAAACATGGTCATTGTGGATATTGTTTCAAAGCCTAACACAACGAAATGGACAGCACTTTCTAAGGTGATGATTAATTCAAAACACCCATACATTGTGGCAGATCAGGGGGTTGGGTCAAGACGTTTACACAGATCAGACACGGACAGAGTATGATTAGCTTGGTTTCAAGGGTGTTTATTAATAAAATAATCAAAAGAAAAGGTTAGGTCTCCCCCATGAGATCCTCTCCAGGATACCGTCTCCAACTACACGGAAGTTACCTTACTTCCCCCAGAGCCACCGCCTTGTGATGTATACTCCATCTGTTACCAGGCCTCGATGAGTCTCCCCCTGGTGGCTGACCTGCTGTACGCCACAACATATTAGAGCTTATGTATACCCATAGGCCCATATGTGAGGCCAAGCCCACACCAAAAAAACGGAATTGAAAAAAAGCTTGTGCCATTATACAATACATAGCCTACCACATATTACGCACAGTAGAATTATATATATATAAATAAAAATAAAGATTTAAGATGTCTTTGGTACATAATTGGTCTAACCTATTCTCCAAAATTAAACAAATGATCGTAATCACCTTTGAGTGTGGACTGTATTATTATGCATACTGGATGGACTGGTTACCTTATGCTACGCTCCAAACGTTCTATTCATGAGTCTGGGAGAGAACGTATATGCCTAGGCGATGCTGTTTGTTCATTGATTGTGAACAAGCCTATAATTATAGAGATTTTTTATTTGATTTTGAATAGCCTAGTAATAGGGAATTTTTAATATTTTCATAATTAATAGGTTGACACATTACCTTTAGCTACGGAATATCTCACCGCTGTGAGTTTCCATTTTCTCCTCTCTCTTTCCTTTCTCCAGCGCGCAGAGAGAGGGGCTGTCAACAGTTTAATTAAATATGTTTCGTTGTGAAAACATGTTACTATCAATGCTCCCAAACAGATTTCACTAGGTTTCCCAAATTAAGCACTGGGTAAATGCAGGAACACGGTTGGAGAGCCCATGGCATACAGAGTTTGGGCAGAATATCACCTGTTGCACAACGGCATACTCCTCAAACAGTGGATGATGCATGGAGTGAAATAACCAGAGTAAAGAACCAGCAGGAAAGCGGCCTCCATTCAATATTCCAGTGCATACGGATGACATGTATTTTTTCCCCTGTCCCTGTTCCTGCCCATTTATTATGGGCCATTCGATATAAATATAAACAATTTTTACATATTAGTAAAGACAAGAATACATTGAGAATAGTGAAAATATGATCACTCGATGAGAGAACAGCGTGTGCAGCCTGAGGCAAGGAACAGGGCACAAGCTTTTTTTGTGACTTTCTCAAATCATCAATAGCCTATAGTCACATCATGCAGCCCATATATGTTTTGATTTCTAAGACATCCTAAGGTTTGTATCATTCACAACTAAAGCAGCCAAATAACTCTGCATCTAGTTTATAGGACCTGTTTCAAATGATCACTTTTACGCTCAACATGGGAAAAATGTCATTTTTATTTTATTCAGCTAACTTCAATTATATTTGTCTTACTTTAAAATCATATAATACAAAATTACGGCATGAGAATTATAAGCATATCTTGTCTGTGTCACGATCGTCGAAGGAAGAGGACCAAGGCGCAGCGTTGAAGGCAAACATACTCTTTTTATTAATAGAGATAACACGAACAAAACAACAAACGATACGTGCAGTCCTACGGTACAAACCAAAAGGAACAAGATCCCACAACTACTGTGGGAAAACAGCCTGTCTAAATGTGGTTCCCAATCAGAGACAACCAGCCACAGCTGACACTCGTTGCCTCTGATTGAGAACCACACTGGCAACATAGAAATAGAACAACTAGAATCTACAACATAGAACATAAACACATAGAATTTACACACCCTGACTCAACATATAGAGTCCCCAGAGCCAGGGTGTGACAGTCTGCTAAATGAACAAGCCTACAGCCTATGGCATGGAGCATAACCAGATAAAATACAGTAGGCCAACTCCTATTCTGTTCTTCTGAAATACATTTTCTTCATATCATAATGTTTCTTTAGACATGCCTAATAAAAAGCATGAGCTGGCGCACACCCAGAGAAAATTATTTAGTGTAGAGGTGCTGACTAACGGGGAATAAACTGTAAGCTATAAAAAACCTCCCAGTAATTTATTGGGTCAAAAAGATGCCTAAAATAAAAAATGGATTTATTGCGACGGTGTATATTACATTGATTTATTCAACTTTTTTTATGTAAATGTTCCAAAGGTGCTTATCAGCGGCTTGTATGCGTGGAGGCCTGGAAATGCTTAACGGTTTATGTTAATTAACGGTCAATTAGCCGGCTGACAAAATGTAATGACCGCCACAGCCCTAGGTGCAACACATATCTGTTCGAAGCGATAGCCCCGTGAATAATCCTCCACTGTAGATCAGCAATACGCTTCTCTGTGGGAGGCTTATACAGAGAGCGCCAACATCCTCTCAGAGAAGAGCACGGTCCCAAACCCTCTGGCCACCGCGTTGCCTTCAGCCCATGCAGCTAGTCCTTCAGAGCCACCTTCACAGCCACTGCATACAGAGCCTTTTTGCTGACTGTGCAAAAGGCCCCCAGCTCCGGAGTCTTGAACGATAAGATCATTCCCTCACCCTCTTGGTATTCCTCCGCAGCGAAAGCAATGGTGAAAGGAGGTAGGTCAGTGTCATTCGTAGTTAGACAGTCCAGTCTCTGCCTATTCCCCAGCAGCTCTCTGAACGAGCCTGGTAGTGCAGCTCGGACCCACCACCTGCTGAAGCAGCCTGGTTGACTTTTTAGTGGAAGCCTACGCCAGATCGCTGGCAGATTTCCACCCTGACTCTTCTTGCAGGTCACCCAACTTAGTGAACCCCTCTCTCACAAGCCTGGCCCGCAAGCTGGCAGAGGTCAGCACTCTGGCCTGGATGAGTGAATTGTGAAACAGTGGCTCTTCCATTATCCATGCTCCTGGCCGTGAAACGTCTCTGTGAACAGATAGAGTATTTTTCCACGCACAAAGCACAGCGCGGTAGAACGGAGTAATGGTTGACATATCCACCTGCTCCATATCCAACAGGAACAAGTGCCTATCATACCCTGCCCTCCTCAAAACAGCCCAAGCCATGTCTCTCCAGCACACCCCCTGCTTGTACAGAAGTATCTGTGCAGCTTGTAAACGGAAAGCTGTCACTCTGGACCCAATGTCCACCAGCCCTTGGCCATCCTCATGCAACGGGAGGTGTAACACTGCTGCACATGTCAAGTGTTGACCAGACCAAAATAAATCCACCAGTAACCTCTGTAGTTGCTTGACGAGACTCTGTGGGGGATCCAACACCATCAGCCTGTGCCAGAGTATTGAAGCGGCCAAGTTTTTAGCGACTAAGACCCTTCCATTTAGACAACTTACCCACAACCTTATCCACTAGCCCCTCACAGTTTTTCTCCTGAGACTCTGAGGTCCACAAGAACACCCCTAAGAACTTCATCCCTACTCTGTCCCACTGTATCCCCCCAGGAAGACTAGGAGATCCTGCTCTGACCCATCTCCCCATAATCAGAACCTCACTCTTCTCCCAGTTCACCTTAGCTGATGCCGCCCCCTCAAACAACACTAAAGCCCTACTAACCTCTTCTACATATCCCTCCCCTCTAACAGCATAAGCTGACAATGAAACCGTCTCCCCACCTAGTGATGTCTATCACATCTCTCAAAATAAACAAGTTGTCAATTATTGTCCGCCCAGGCACACAGTATGCCTGGTCCCTGTGAACTATTGTGTCCAAACAAACTTTCAGCTGATTTTTGCCAAACAATTGGACAGTATTTTGTAATCCAAGCAGAGCAACGATACTGGCCTCCAGTTCTTCAATAGAGCTATGTCTCCCTTCTTCGGCAGTAGTAACAGAACTACCCGCTGGCAGCTGACTGGGAGTACAGAGACTCCCGAAAGACCTCTAAGAGGTCCCTCCCCAATACACCCCAGAAACATTTATAAAAATCAGCTGTCAATCCATCGACCCCCGGTGCACAGCCTGGGGAAAGCAGCTGCACAGCCACTGCTAGTTCCTGAAACGAAAGATCAACCTCCAGCCCAGCACTCTTCTCAGGCCCGAGCTTAGGCAACCTCTGTAGAATCTCCTGAGCACACTGTGGATCAGTGTTGATGTCACTGTAGAGGTCTGCGTAGAAGTTCATAGTCATCCTCTTCATCTTAGCTGGATGTGACGTTAGAGACCCTGAAGGACGCCGCAGATGAAACATCTGCTTCTGCTGCAACGAGAACACACTCAGAGCATCCATTTCCATCAGGGTAGCCGTCCAAGCTCTAATAAGCGCACCCTTTATCTGATCCTGTAAAAAATACCCCAGTTGCTTCCGCCAGGCCTTAAATCCCTCTCTGACCGTAAATCCTGCTGCCCAATAAGGCTATCCTCAATGCCTCTAATATCCTGCTCCAACCTCTGAATAGTAGACCTTGTCCTAGCTATCCCATGGGCAGAATACTGCTGGCAAAACAACCTTACTTGTGTTTCCCACCATTGTCTTAGGTTCTCAAACTGTCCATTACAATACAGCTATCCCTGTCATACTGCAGTAGGTCCTGTCTAAGCTTCTTAATAAGATGCACCCGGTCAACCCCCTACTGGGAGCATAGACATGGGAAAAAAACAATTTCTGCCTGAACCACTAACACCCGCCCCTTCTCTACCTCTGAGGTAGATATTACTTTAAGATCTAGGCCTGATGAGAACAGAACTGCTACTCCTGCACTTATATTAGACCCATGACAGAAGAAAAAACATTGCCCGCGCTGAAGACATCTATATCGGTGCGCTAATACAGGACTATTAAAGGACCAGTGCACTACTTTTGTGAAAATGTTTTACTGCATTTGTAACTTGAGTCTGATAATTATCTGTACAAAACAGTTATTCTGATAATACTTGTGGAATATAAAAATGCTTGATACGTTTTCCAATTTCTTGAAATACTTTGCAAATGCAATGTGAAAACTGAAATGGTCTATTCATTCCTTTTCCATTTTAGTAGACGCTCTCATCCAGACCAATTTACAGTAGTGAGTTGTTACATTTGCATACTGTTTTGTACTGGTCCCCCGTGGGAATCAAACCCAGAACCCTAGCATTGCAAGTGCCATGCTCTACCAGTTGAGTCACATAATCACAAACCACTTGATGTCTCAATGTACTCAATTACTGTATTGTGTATTGTTTTTCTTCGTTAACAAATGTCACGATCGTCGGGTACAGAGGACCAAGGCGCAGCGTGAAAGGTGAACATATTTATTAAATAATGAAAACACGAACAAAAACAACAAACGATAACGTGACGTCCTCGGTCAAACACAAACCACACTGGAACAAGATCCCACAACCACTGTGGGAAAACAGGCTGTCTAAATATGGTTCCCAATCAGAGACAACCAGCCACAGCTGACACTCGTTGCCTCTGATTGAGAACCATTCTGGCCAACATAGAAATACAACAACTAGACACGAAAAACAAATGAAAACTCACACCCTGGCTCAACATACTAGAGTCCCCAGAGCCAGGGCGTGACAGTACCCCCCCCCTAAAGGCGCGGACTCTGACCGCGCCAACCAAAGACCACAGGGGAGGGACCGGGTGGGCACTCCGCCTTGGCGGCGGATCCGGCTCCGGGCATGATCCCCACTCCCTCTCTAACCCCCCAAAGTACCCCTGGTCCGGTCTGGCCCTGCTGACCGGAGCTGGACTGCACACTGGTGGAGCGGATTGCTCTAGCTCCGGCGTGAAGCAGCTGACCCGTGCCGAACCAGGCACCGGTGGAACAGGCACGGGCTGTGCCGGACTGACGACGCACACCACTGGCTTGGTGTGGGGAGCAGGAACGGGCCGAGCCGGGCTGACGAAACGCACCCCTGACTTGGTGCGGGGAGCAGGAGCGGGCCGGACCGGGCTGACGAAGCGCACCACTGACTTGGTGCGGGGAGCAGGAGCGGGCCGGACCGGGCTGACGATGCGCACCATAGGCTTGGTGCGTGGAGCAGGAACAGGCCGGGCCGGGCTGACGACGCGCACCACACGCTCGATGCGAGGAACAGGCCGGACCGTACTGGGGGGACACACCACTGGCCCTACGCAGGGATCAGGAACGGGCCGGACAGGACTGGTAACACACCCCAGTACCTCTCGCCGTGCCTCTACACTTTCCCTCTCCTCTGTGACCAGTGGCCCCCTTAACCTGGCGGCCTCCTCTGCAACCCCGCTGGACCGCTCTATAGCGGCCTCCTGCTGCCCCGTCGTCCACGGCGTGAGCCCCCCCCCTAAAAATGTTCTGGGGGTCTCTCCTCCCCGTGGGCCAGGCCCAGCCGAGGTTGATGTCCTTTAGTGATACCTCTGGCGCTGGCTCCTGGACACGCTGCTTGGTCCAGTGTTGGTGGGATCTTCTGTCACGATCGTCAGGTACAGAGGACCAAGGTGCAGCGTGAAAGGTGAACATATTTATTAAATAATGAAAACACGAACAAAAACAACAAACGATAACGTGACGTCCTCGGTCAAACACAAACCACACTGGAACAAGATCCCACAACCACTGTGGGAAAACAGGCTGTCTAAATATGGTTCCCAATCAGAGACAACCAGCCACAGCTGACACTCGTTGCCTCTGATTGAGAACCATTCTGGCCAACATAGAAATACAACAACTAGACACGAAAAACAAATGAAAACTCACACCCTGGCTCAACATACTAGAGTCCCCAGAGCCAGGGCGTGACAACAAAAGACACCCATAGGAGGTACTTTAAATAAATAGGCAGTGCGACGCTATGGCACATATCAGTTCAGACTAGATATGACTAGGTTCAAAGGAGACACTTAAAATTCTTTAAGACAGGGGTGACGTATGCATGAGAGTGTGAATGATAAACCTGTATACCTTGATAGAAAACTAATTGGGAATCAAAGACGTCTGTGCCTGTCTAAACTGTATAAATTTGGGGATAACTTTTGGGTTTGTGGTTGCTTAAAACCGTATAACCTGTTATTGATGTTTGACATAGCATAATACTGGTTTTAGGTGCTTGGGTTGAGGCTTTTTGGTTTATTATTTGATTTAACGTTTGATGTTTGACCCTGCAAAATACTGGTTAAACAATTAGACTGAAATAATTCGGTTTATCGTTGAAAATATAAATATGCACCAACTTTAACTAATTAGGTGGGAATGATTTGATTTAAATAAATAGACTAAAGTACCTTAAATAACGACAGAATATTGGAAACACTAACAAGAAACACAGCTCCTCAAAAGCTGAAGAGAGAGTTGCGAGGGGAGGGGCTGGAGAGAGCGAAAGTGTGGCTTTTGGAGCCAGGAAAGACTGGGAGTTGGCTGGGAACACCACGGGGTGATTATTTGAGAGGTGCCTGGGGGTTTCTGACGATGGATATTCTGAACTTGCTCACCCGAACGTAGACGTACGTCATGGGTGGGAAAGTGGAGAATATTTACATTAGCATTTTTTGTAATTTTGCAGACGCTCTTGTCCAGAGCGACTTGCAGGAGCGATTGGGGTTGAGTGCCTTGCTCGAGGGCACATCGGCAGATTTTTCGCCTGGTCGGCTCGGGGATTGGAACCGGCGACCTCTCGGTTGTTGGCGCGGCGCTATTGATCACTAAGCTGCCTGCCGCCCCATATGAGTTTAAGGTTGTGGCGTTGTTTGATCATGTGATAAGGTTTAATGGCTAATCGGACCA
Source organism: Coregonus clupeaformis (assembly GCF_020615455.1). Lineage (NCBI taxonomy): Eukaryota > Metazoa > Chordata > Actinopteri > Salmoniformes > Salmonidae > Coregonus > Coregonus clupeaformis. Next base: position 28,084,706 of record NC_059199.1, read on the forward strand.
TAACTAATGTGGTTATGGAAGTAATGTATAGGTAGGGGAGAGCCAATAGGGGGCTCCATTGAACTATTATGGTTTATTTGGCATTTCAATGGCATAAGGTGAAATCTGAATGCATGAGGGGAATTCGATTATGTATTATTATAGTATTATGGACACTCCGTAATAAATAAACTGAACCAAACAAGACGTTACTACAGCAATAGAGAATGGTTGAGGTTGTTACGTTAGTTCTTAAACCCGATGATAAAGGTAAATGCAGAACACTGTTAGAGAGTGTGTTTTATTTTTGCTACTAGGGTGTTTGAGACGGAAGGGCTGGCTAGACGGGGGTGATGACGTGGCTGGTTTTGCGACGTGAAAGTATTTACTTTGAGAGAATTGTAGATGGTGTGGAGTGACTGGCGATGTATCTAAAGGTCCCTGGTTCGAACACAGGTAGGGACAGTAGACAAAGCTTTCGCAGTGGGGCTATATACCTAGATTACTATGTGGATTGATAAATGTGAAAGGTTGAATTAGATAGCTTAAATAGAAGTATTCTAGAAAAGTCTATGAAAATATGTTATAAGGTTACCATGCGCTTTCCCCGAAGGAGCAAGGGGAGGGTGAGAGACAGTACAGTTCAGATGGTAGGAACATCATTAAATGTATGCTTATCAACGATAGCAAGTATTTGTTTTATTAATTAGGGCATAATCAGAGAGAACAGTTAAATAAATTGAATAGCGAACTGAAATGGGTTAGCGGGAAAATATAAATTTTTGGTACATTTTAGAACGATAATGTATTTTGGTTGCGTGAATGCAAGTGACATTGGCTGTTGTGATGGGGGAATAGCGCCAGCCTGTGGTGGGTTCTGGAATTGTTACATAAAACTAACTTATATTTTAAACTAAAGTGATGGAGTAGGCTACAATTATAACATTATCAGAAAAAAGGCACAATTTAATGTGAAATAGTTATTACAATTATTATCATTGATCCAGTAATGATAGAAGGATAGTAGAGGAAAAGCAGGGGATTTAATCTCATTTAGAGAAGTTATATTAGGAAGAAAATACCATTAAATGAGGGAACATTTGATGTAACCGTGATTGTATTGGCTAAAAACTCAAATATGACATTTACAGGGGGGACAGATTTTCCTAGGGGGTTGAACAAATAATTGATAATGGATCATTTGAGATGAGATCACATGTAGCAGAGTTAGGGTAATCAATTAAATAATCATTGTATACTCGAGGAATTTTGAGTGGTTTTATGGATTAGTTATGAGGAATTAGATTGATGCAAATAATTATTGATGGGTTAAGACTGGGGATATCTGTATCATGTTTTGTGTGTACTACCATCTTTAGATTATAACCAGGAGAAAGAGATTAGCTCATCTCGGTTAGGCAGTATTTAGGTCATAAAAGTGAGCTACCCAATTAACTGAGGCCTGGCTATTTGTGGTTGTTATTTTTCAAATTGGGTTTTTCAAACAAAAAACAACACACCTAGTATGATGTTTATAAAGCCTTGTTGTTTCAATTTTGGGGGGTTTTCAGCAGGTCAAGGGTGATAGGTAGGATTAAATATTAAATATATATGAAGGAGAGGACAAAATACTTTTAAAAAAACAACATGTATGATAGTTTATTAACCACACCTGTATGTCAGAGGTTTTGTGCCCCACAGGTGAACTAAAGGAGAAGGTGACCCACTCTATCTAACCAGGAGACTGAAGCAGGCCTGGCGGGAAGGGCCCTACCAAGTACTGCCTTTGCCAGCAGAATAGCTGAGAGATCCATCTGGGTGCATGTCACTCACTGCAAAAAGGTAAACCCAGCTACACCTGACGAACAAACACAGAGTTAGGAGAAAGAACCGATCACCACTAGGGCTCGGGGGTTGGCTCCTTAACGAAGATTCCCTTACCCTGTCTGATCATCCCTGTGTGAGTTCGATAGAAGGTGAAGCAATGGGTTGGCCTCTGGCGTCTGACATGTTCTCAGGGCGAGGGTGGGGATTCACAGGTCTCCCGACGGTAGGTAGCTGTCTGATTGTGGGGGCCATATTCCTAACACACTCAAACCCTCCTGATCCGCCAGAAGTAGTAGTTAACCTAACAACAAGTTGATAAAATAATACCTTAACACAAGTCTACGAAGGCATAGGAGACAGCTAGACGTAGGGAAAGGGGAAGTACTAGGGACTTTAGGGAAGGACATCACCATATTATGTCACCATGTACATCCTGGGACTATGTAGTTGCTCATACCAAGCGGGGGGATATGTCAATCTCCATACACAGTTTAGGGACAGGTGTAGTATTGTGAAAGTAGGGAATTATCAGAAATGGCAGTGCGACCCATATAAGGGTAGGTACTGTCTGAAAGTCTGAATTATGCTAAAACTGATTACAGACCTGACAAGTGAGAATCCTCTTCAACTGGGGCACCCTATAGAGTAAATCTCTCTGAGGGAGGTAGTGAGACAGTGCAAACTATAGACCTGAAGGAAGTAGTACAGATGGAGACGGAGTAAATAGATTTTAACCTGTGGTTGGAATGGATTCAGTATACGGTCTAAAGAGGACTGTTATATGCCTGTAGGACAGCCAAACCAGGGTTGACAACTACTCCGTTCCCCTTGACAGGCTTTAACTCTCTGTCAGGTTTATCCTCCATGCAAGCCACCTGGGAATGTGGTGAAAGAGTCTTGTAGTAACTTGAACTATCTGTATCCCCCGATAACAAAGTCATTCCGACCTAGGTTGCCTACGTTTGAAGTCACAGGGGTGTCTTATTGTTTTTCTAGGACTAATAAGATAGGATACAGGGTAGGGCATCTTAGCTCCTGCTCCCACACAGAGAATGTCACAACTAAAAGAGACCATGACTAATCTCTCCTCTTTGTTGCAGCCAGAGGATTTTAGGAACCAAAACCAGGCCCGTGCTGACATCTGATGGTTGTGTGGTGATAACTGATTGTGAACTCACCTACATATGTAAACAATCAAACGTGTCAGAGACTGGTGAGTTGTCACGTAGAAAGTAGGACCTCCTCCCGGGATCCTTTGATGAAAGGATATATATATTGATGGGATAGGAGAACCTCGAGGGGTTCCAGAACAATTCAAAGCTAGGAATCAGATCGCAGCTGGGTTTGAATCAAGTATTTTCTGGTGGTCAACAATTAAAAAAAACGTAGATTGGATAAATTATAAAGATTTATAAACCACACTCGTGATGCAATAAAGGGATTAGCTGAGCAGACAGCTGCAACTAGCTTAATGACATGGCAGAATAGAATAGCTTTAGATATGCTTTTGGCTGAGCGGGACGGGGTTTGTGTTCTGTTTGGATATATGTGCTGTACTTTCATCTCCAACAATACAGCACCGGACGGGTCCGTGACCAAAGCGCTTCAGGGACTCACCACGCTGGCGAACGAACTGGCTGACAACTCTGGTATTGATAGCTCCATAAACGGTTGGTTTGATAACATATTTGGTAAATGGAAAACTATTGTTGTAACTATTCTGGGTGAAGTTATAGCTTCTATGGGTATACTTGTTCTTTGTGGATGTTGTCTTATTTCCTGTGTCTGAGGGTTGGTGAGAAAAGGAGATGGAGAAGGTGGTTTCCCAACAGATGGTGAGATACGGCCCAATCCCGGACTCCGACCTAAGGAATGAAGGATATGACCTACCAGACTTGGAGGAGTGACACCCTAGAGGGTGTCTAAAGGGGGCCACAATTTACTTCCCTGTTTGTGTTTTATGCTTTATTAATCAAGCTAACCATTGTGAATGTTTGTCTTTCCTTATGTGAAGGTTTGAAGTTCCTGGGTGACTGGTAGCCAACCGTTTGCAAGTTGGGTGTAGATGGAAGGACTGAAGGCCTTTTATTATCATAATTGTCTATTAATAAAAGTGTGATTATTTTTGTTTGTATTGTATTTTAATGAGTGACACCCTAGAGGGTGTCAAAAGGGGGATTGTTGGGTTCTATTTTTCTCATAATTGGATCTGTATGTGATGAATAACTTAGAAGGAATGCATTAATGATAAGCCTAAGTTTGAACTATACTGATATAAATTGTTTCACATAACAGGCTGTGATTCATGTGAGGAACGTTAGGGGCTAGGATGAGATAAGACTTGTATTTCTCACAGATACGAACACTGCTTCTTTGTGATCTGTGAACCGTCCTTGAACGTAGTACAGTGGAATGGTGTCTTTTGGGTGCTGACTCCACAGGTTGTTATGATAAACTTATGCCTGGCAACAGTGTGCAACAAATGGAGCGCCGAGGGGTTGGGACCAACCCGTGCGCCAACGGATTGGCTGAGTAAAGTCTAAACCACACTCAGTCCTTTACTCTGATTGGCCAACAGAAGAGGTGGGAACTCTCTGTCAGAGTATTTGAGAAAGAACCTGTAAACAATGGTTTAGTTCTCTGAGTGCCCTGCGTGGTATTTCAGCGGACCCGTATATACGAACCTTCATACTTATCATACATACATTGTGCATATAATAAATTAAGCTTGGATTGAAGATCTCTTGATTCTTATTCCAATACCAGATTTGAATTACGCAATTTCTAACAAAACCTAGATGACCAGCCTACAGTGAGAGAAAAAGCTATAGGCAACAAAGGAGTGGCTCAAGAAGAAGCACATTAAGGTCCTGGAGTGGCCTAGCCAGTCTCCAGACCTTAATCCCATAGAAAATCTGTGGAGGGAGCTGAAGGTTCGAGTTGCCAAACGTCAGCCTCGAAACCTTAATGACTTGGAGAAGATCTGCAAAGAGGAGTGGGACAAAATCCCTCCTAAGATGTGTGCAAACCTGGTGGCCAACTACAAGAAACGTCTGACCTCTGTGATTGCCAACAAGGGTTTTGAAACCAAGTACTAAGTCATGTTTTGCAGAGGGGTCAAATACTTATTTCCCTCTTTAAAATGCAAGTCAATTTATAACATTTTTGACATGCATTTTTCTGGATTTTGTTGTTGTTATTCTGTCTCTCACTGTTCAAATAAACCTACCATTAAAATTATAGACTGATCAGTTCTTTGTCAGTGGGCAAACATACAAATCAGCAGGGGATCAAATACTTTTTTCTCTCACTGTATGTACAATACAGTAATGTACATTTACATTAAGTGGTTTATAAGGATGGTAAATTAATACAGCACAAAAAGTGGTTGTTTTCCAAGTTATTTGATCAAGAAAAATATTTAATTTGATGTGGATGTTTTGTGTCTTTGCCCATAACTTTGCACCTTTTGATGTAAATGTTTGAGAATAGGGTTTAGTTCTTTCTGGATTCCATTAGAATGACAATCGCAGAGAAAGGGACAAGGCAACAACTCTTACAATACCAACTATTGAATCCTGCAAGATACTGTTCTTAATTATACAACTACCTTTTTTGCCAAAGCAACAAAAAAATATTTTGCCCTTCGCTACAGACGTCTATAGACCTTTTTAAATAGCTTTTTTGGAGGAGCAGAACCCTTGAACCCCAAAGAACTTCCAGTGTGTTCGTAAACAAGAGCTGTTCCGTCGGGGCTGTAAACAGCTAGCTAATCTAACTTAGTCTAGTTGTTTTCTCAACATCAATATGAGAATTTTTGACCATAGTATTTGCGGGTGGGATGGTCCTTACTTCATGAGAAAATGTATGTTTATTGCTATATTTCCCAAAGAAGCCTCGCAGCGGGCTGCATTGCCTGCTTGGATAGTAACGTTAGCAGCAGCAAGAGGTGCCGGCGCCAGGATGATGTGTAGCACATGGGTAAGTTGTTTATCAAGTTAACCATCTATTCTAGGTCATGTCAGGTAGCTAGCTAGCTACATATAAATAGGATCGACAACCATCCAATATTAGTTTTTTTAATGACACAAACGTTAGCGTGATTTGCTGAAAACAACAAGTAAGCTACCTTGCTAGTAGCTAAGCTAACTAGCTAATGAACAGATTTCCAGTCCCAAAGAGAGAACTACGACAATAAAAAAACTCAATTACAACGAAATATCAAATGTTATATCACTTGAGAATAATGAAGCAAGTCCTAGTCTAATTTCTATGCTTCTAATCTCAGATAAAGAGACCTGAGAAAGCTGCTAAACCCTGTCTGTGGATGAAGGTCCCAAAGAAAGTCCCAAGTCCTGGAGAGACTGAAGGGTATATCGCTAATGGGTTATACAGTGCATTCGGAAAGTATTCAGACCCCTTGACTTTTTCCATATTTTGTTACATTACAGCCTTATTCTAAAATGGATTTTTTTTTCTCATTAGTCTGCACACAATACCCCATAATGGCAAAGCAAAAACAGGTTTTAGAATTTTTTGCACATTTATAAATTTTTTTTTTTAAATATCACATTAACATAAGTATTCAGACCCTTTAACCAGTACTCTGTTGAAACCCCTTTGGCAGCAATTACAGCCTCGAGTTTTCTTGGGTATGACGCTACAAGCTTGGCACACCTGTATTTGGGGAGTTTTTGCCATTCGTCTCTGCAGATCCTCTCAAGCTCTGTCAGGTTGGCTGGGAAGTGTCGCTGCACCGCTATTTACAAGTCTCTTCAGAGATGTTCGATCGGGTTCAAGTCCAGGCTCTGGCTGGGCAACTCAAAGACATTCAGAGACTTGTCCAGAAGCCACTCCTGCGTTGTCTTGGCTGTGTGCTTAGGGTCGTTGTCCTGTTGGAAGGTGAACCTTCACACCAGTCTGAGGTCCTGAGCGCTCTGAAGCAGGTTTTCTTCAAGGATTTCTCCTTTCATCTTTCCCTCGATCCTGACTAGTCTCCCAGTCCCTGCCGCTGAAAAACATCCCAACAGCATGATGCTGCCACCACCATGTTTCACCGTAGGGATGGTGCCAGGTTTCCTCCAGATGTTACACTTGGCATTCAGGCAAAATAGTTCAATCTTGGTTTCATCAGACCAGAGAATCTTGTTTCTCGTGGTCTAAGAGCCCTTTAGGTGCCTTTTGGCAAACTCCAAGTGGGCTGTCGTGCCTTTTACTGAGGAGTGGCTTCAGTCTGGCCACTCTACCTTAATGGCCTGATTGGTGGAGTGCTGCAGATATGATTGTCCTTCTGGAAGGTACCCCTTCTCCCCCGATTGCTCAGTTTGGCCGGGGGCCAGCTCTAGGAAGAGTCTTGGTGGTTCCAAACTTCTTCCATTTAAGAATGATGGAGGCCACTGTGTTCTTGGGGACCTTCAATGCCGCAGAAATGTTTTGGTACCCTTCCCCAGATCAACACAATCCTGTCTCGGAGCTCTACGGACAATTCCTTCGACCTCAATGCTTGGTTTTTGCTCTGACATGCACTGTCAACTGTGGGACATTATATAGACAGGTTTATGTGCCTTTCCAAATCATGTCCAATCAATTGAATTTACCACAGGTGGACTCCAATCAAGTTGTAGAAACATCTCAAGGATGATCAATGGAAACAGGATGCACCTGAGCTCAATTTCGTGTCTCATAGCAAAGGATCTGAATACTTATGTAAATCAGGTATTATTATTTTTTTTTTATATCCAAAAATCTGTTTTCGCTTTCTTAATATGGGGTATTGTGTGTAGATTTTTTAATTTAATCAATTTTAGAATAAGGCTGTAACGTAACAAAATGTGGAAAAGGTCAAGGGGTCTGAATACTTTCCGAATGCACTGTATATGCTACTGGTTTACTGTCAGAATTGGTTGTAGGACTACAAAAATAATGTTAAAAGCAACAATGCATAGACCTAGAACATACATAGCAAACCTTGCTCCTAGAGATCTAGCTAATGGCTGTCCAGGTTTCTGTTCCAGCCCTGACATTCTGCTTATTATTTGTATTGGACACTATTCATTTAACTATTCAATCATCCCTTGTTTTGGAGTAAACCCACTAACCATTTACATAGGCGTTCTTTGTATGACATGAAATAAAGTCTTGATTCTTTGAATTAAGTGTAGTGTAGTTTTTGGTCATTGAACAATCCCTGTTTGTCTGTTTTATTTGGTTGTCACTCACTCTCATTTTGTCTGATGATATTGCACAGATCTTCAGTTGCAGTTCACGTCCTTGATCATTGGTGTGGGTGTAACAATCCCTGTATGGCTGAACTAGGATTCAACCCCTGGCACAACAGCACTTCATACCCACAAAGCAGCATCCATTATCATTCCAAAACCATGATCTTGGTTGGGCTAGGATAACAGTACTTTAGGTCTCAGGGCAGGTGACATCACCACACGATGGCTACTAGGGCTTTCTCACTTTGTCTTTCCTTGATTACTCACATCCTATCTCCTCACCTGTATTGTATTGCAACTGTATTGGAGGAGAAGGTACAAGGTACCTCCCCTCTGACCTTCTTCTCCAATGGGTTTTTAGAGAAAGAGATTAGCACTCACCTGTCAACTAGCTCACATGTGCCACACACTCACCCCTCTGTTACACTCACTGACCTTCTCATCAACCTCAGCACACTCACCCCTCTGCCACACTCACTGACCTCCTCCTTCTCCTCATCAATCTCAGCAGCCAGCAGAGAAGACTCTGTGAACTGAGTCAATCTAGCACCCACATAATTAATTTTGTGGTTATTTAATTCTGCTACATTGACTAAGATTACAGTCGGTGGCTGAGTTATACTGTCGGTGGTATAGGAGGAGGTGAAAGGGGTGTGACTGTAGCAGAGGTGAGCTGCAGGTGAGTTCTAGTAGCCACTGTGATGTGATGTCATTCCCCCTGAGACTTAAAGTAATGTCTTCTCCTGTCTATCGTGTATCTATATTTTAATACTGTAAGCATCTCAGCTGCTGTAGGATCTCCTCCTGCAATTAAGTATGTTTCTTAATTGAAAGTAAGTGGGCAATAAACCAGGGTAAAATATAGTGGCGTTTTGGAAGAAGCAGACAAAGAGTTAGGAGAGACAGATTAGTGAGGGGGGAGAGAGAGGTAGGGTAACAACTGCTGCTAGCTAACTTTGATGTAAACAATGAGGCAGTCAACCATTGGACTCGTACACTAGCTACATTTAGTTTAGTTATATAGTTGGCTGTCGTGAGATAAATTAATCTAGCTGGCTAACAAGGTAAGGTGATACATTACGCTAGCTCTGTGGTTATTTGCTATGCTCAGTGGCGACCCGTCAGTCAGAGCACCCCTGATTAGAGCTCCACCTGTTTAGCTAAAAAAAAAAATATGTGTTTGTTGTTGTCGCCTGTTTTGCATGTTATTTTGGTATTAATACGTGTCACATATCAGTTTGCAAACAATGTAAAAAATGAATCATTGAGTTAATATAGCCGCATACAAACATGGTCTCTTTTTTGCTTTATTGAGTAAGGCAGCTCCAAAATGCAGGTGTTTCAGCCTAGGTCAGTGCTTTCTGTGGTGGTGGGGCAGCCAGCGGAAAATACGGAGCGTAGGGGTTGGTAATGTTCTCTAGTTGTGCCGTGATTGGCTCAGTGTTCTGTCACTCATGGGGCACTACGTCAACGCAAAATCTATGGGGAGAGCTAGAATATTCAAGCCCCTTGGCTGCTGCCATAGAGTTACATTAGAAGTCTCCATCCAAGAAGGCTTAAGGTCATTGGCCACAGATAAAATTACGTAAAATCAACTTTGATTGGACTGATCATGTCAACATCATACACTGCTCAAAAAAATAAAGGGAACACTTAAACAACACAATGTAACTCCAAGTCAATCACACTTCTGTGAAATCAAACTGTCCACTTAGGAAGCAACACTGATTGACAATACATTTCACATGCTGTTGTGCAAATGGAATAGACAACAGGTGGAAATTATAGGCAATTAGCAAGACACCCCCAATAAAGGACTGGTTTTGCAGGTGGTGACCACAGACCACTTCTCAGTTCCTATGCTTCCTGGCTGATGTTTTGGTCACTTTTGAATGCTGGCGGTGCTTTCACTCTAGTGGTAGCATGAGACGGAGTCTACAACCCACACAAGTGGCTCAGGTAGTGCAGCTCATCCAGGATGGCACATCAATGCGAGCTGTGGCAAGAAGGTTTGCTGTGTCTGTCAGCGTAATGTCCAGAGCATGGAGGCGCTACCAGGAGACAGTCCAGTACATCAGGAGACGTGGAGGAGGCCGTAGGAGAGCAACAACACAGCAGCAGGACTGCTACCTCCGCCTTTGTGCAAGGAGGAGTAGGAGGAGCACTGCCAGAGTCCTGCAAAATGACCTCCAGCAGGCCACAAATGTGCATGTGTCTGCTCAAACGGTCAGAAACAGACTCCATGAGGGTGGGGGTTGTGCTTACAGCCCAACACCGTGCAGGACGTTTGGCATTTGCCAGAGAACACCAAGATTGGCAAATTCGCCACTGGCACCCTGTGCTCTTCACAGATGAAAGCAGGTTCACACTGAGCACATGTGACAGACGTGACAGAGTCTGGAGACGCCGTGGAGAACGTTCTGCTGCCTGCAACATCCTCCAGCATGACCGGTTTGGCGGTGGGTCAGTCATGGTGTGGGGTGGCATTTCTTTGGGGGGGCATTTTTGGGGTGGCATTTCTCCATGTGCTCGCCAGAGGTAGCCTGACTGCCATTAGGTACCGAGATGAGATCCTCAGAACCCTTGTGAGACCATATGCTGTTGCCTGTAATCCATGGCTTCTGGTTGGGATATTAACGCACGATCACTGTGGGGATGACGTCGTCGATGCACTTATTGATGAAGCCGGTGACTAAATATAAATAAAAATATGCCATTTAGCAGACACTTTTATCCAAAGCGACTTACAGTCATGCGTGCATAAATTTTTTGTGTATGGGTGGTCCCGGGGATCGAACCCACTAACTTGGCGTTACCAGCGCTGTGCTCTACCAGCTGAGCTACAGCAGGTATACTCCTCAATGCTACTGGATGAATCCCGGAACATATTCCAGTCTGTGCTAGCAAAACAGTCCTGTAGCGTAGCATCCGCGTCATCTGACCACTTCCTTATTGAGCGAGTCAATGGTACTTCCTGCTTTCATTTTTGCTTGTAAGCAGGAATCAGGAGGATATAATTATGGTAAGATTTAACAAATGGGGGGCAACGGGGAGCTTTGTATGAGTCTCTGTGTGTGGAGTAAAGGTGGTCTAGAGTTTTTTTTCCCTCTGGTTGAACATGTGACATGCTGGTAGAAATGAAGTAAAACAGATTTAAGTTCACCTGCATTAAAGTCCCCGGCCACTAGGAGCGCCACTTCTGGATGAGCATTTTCTTGTTTGCTTATGGCCTTATGCCAGCATCGGTTTGTGGTGATAAATAGACGGCTACGAATAATATAGATGAAAACTCTTGGTAGATAGTGTGGTCTATAGCTTATCATGAGGTACTCTACCTCAGGCGGGCAATACCTTGAGACTTCTTTAATATTAGACATTGCACACCAGCTGTTATTGACATATAGACACTACCAGACGTAGCTGTTCTGTCCTGCCTGTAAGGTTCTTAGTTCACCTTGTGTTCTTGAACGTAGCCCTGTTTCTTTGTGTTCTTGAATGTAGGCCTGTTTTTCATTTTTGTTCATTGATTTCACCTGTGTTAGTTACTCACCTGGTCTCATCAGCTCCTTATTTAGTTCAGTTCATTCTGTTTGTGCCTTGTGAGATATTGTTAATTTTGATTCTACTAAGCCTTTTCCTAGCTCGTTTGTGAGAATCAGTTATAGCCTTCAGTCTTAGTTTTGATTCATCTGCCTATTGGCCTACATGTGTATGACCATTGCCTGCCTGTGACCACAATTCCTGCCTTCTGCGAAGGCAAAATAAACACCTGCCGCGCTCTGCGCGTGAATCTACACCTTTTTCTCCCTGAGTATTCATTACAGAATACCTCACCTAAAAATGGAATGGATTCAGTGGAGCTACAGCGGCACCTAACCCAGCAAGAGGAGCGTATGGAGGAAATCTTCCATCTTCTCCGCCAGCCTATCCCTACTCCTCCGATGCCAAGTATCGTAACCCATGGCCCTCCTTCATTCATATCCATGCCTGGAAAATATGACGGTTCCCCTGGGAAATGCCAGGGATTTCTGATGCAATGCAGCAAATACATTGAGCACCACCCCACTAACTTAAGCAGGGTGTATTTTGTTGTGTCTCTACTCACAGGCAAAGCCCTTCATTGGGCCACCGCCGTATGGACTGCCAACAGCACAGATCTCGGATCCGAGACCCATTTCCACACCCTCTTCAAAGAGGTATTCGATCACTATCCTTCCGGTTGTCCTATAGGAGACCTCCTCATAGACCTTCAACAAGGACGCAATTCAGCTGCAGAGTATGCACTCGAGTTCCGCACCATGGCTGCAGGGAGTGGATGGAGTGAGGCTGCTTTACTTACCGTTTACCGAAGAGGGCTCAACAGGGAACTTCAGGCGGAGCTGGCCTGTAGAGGTGACCTTCAGGATTTAAATCAATACATTTGTATGTCCATCTCCATTGACCACCTCCTCGCCGACCGCCGAAGAACTCTGCCAACCAGGAACCTGAAACCTTCTCTTTCCATGATTTCGTCCGAGTCTTCCAGAGCCCATGCAGTTGGGTCATGCTCCTCTCCCATGTATCGAACGTCAAAGGCGGATCCAAGAAGGGCTCTGCCTATACTGTGGAGGGAACGATCATCTACTCAGCCATTGCCCTGTTCACCCACCACAGAGAGATGAGAAGGGTCCCTCCGCGGCCATGCAGGTAGGCGTGTCCTTATTTCTAAATATCTCCCAGAAGCAATTCTCCATCCCAGTATTGATAACCGTGAAGGGGGTTACTAAGTACGTAGAGGGCTTGATAGATTCGGGAGCAGCAGGTAGTTTTATCGATCACCTAGCTGGTGATCGATAAAACTACCTGCTGCTCCCGAATCTATCAAGCCCTCTACGTACTTAGTAACCCCCTTCACGGTTATCAATACTGGGATGGAGAATTGCTTCTGGGAGATATTTAGAAATAAGGACACGCCTACCTGCATGGCCGCGGAGGGACCCTTCTCATCTCTCTGTGGTGGGTGAACAGGGCAATGGCTGAGTAGATGATCGTACAAGAGCTTGAAATTGATCTAACACCTGTCACCCCTCCCTTAAGGATTAACACCCTGGACAGGCAGCCATTGGGCAAGGGCGTCATTACGCACCTGACACAGAGCGTCACTCTCCAGATTGGAGTCTTCCACACCGAAACCATTAAACTCATGGAACTCTCATCCCCCAAACAGCCACTCATCCTCGGACACCCCTGGCTTTGTTATCACGACCCTGCCATCTCGTGGCGACAAGGTGAACTACTGTCCTGGTCTTCTACCTGCTTCACCAGTTGTCTCAGCCTACCCTGCAGAGCCACAACCATTGAGGACTCTACCTCTGCAGTGCCACCCACCATACCATCTGAATACGCCCAGTACAGCAATGTCTTCAGCAAAATCAGGGCCTCCACTCTGCCACCACATCGCCCAGGGGACTGTGCTATTGACTTACTCCCTGGAGTGTCCCCACCGAAGGGCCATGTTTACCCCCTATCAATCCCGGAAAATGCTCTCCGTCCATGTATTGATTACTGTTCCCTGAATGACGTCACGGTCAAGAACCATTTCCCTCTTCCTCTGATCCCTGTGACCCTTGAACAAGTGGGCCGCGCCAAAATCTATACAAAACTCGACCTGTGAAGTGCATATAACCTTGTCCGTATACGTGAAGGCGACGAATGGAAGACTGCCTTTATCACCGCACGAGGGCACTACGAATACCTGGTCATTGTCAAGGTTGACTGTAGATGTGGTGTGGAATCAAGCGCAGGACACACAGAGGCTTCGTACTAACGTCTTTAGTGAAGACAAAAAGAACAAGCCAAACACGGCTAAATACAACCTGGCAGGCAAGCGAACTTTACGCACACCGGTATAGTACAAACAAAAGGCACACACTCTGTGGAACTCTCTTAAAAAACAATCCAGAGAGATAAACGAACTAGCATCCCAAAAATGACAACGAACAATTACACACAACACATGACAAAACCCAAGAGAACTTATAGGACGCATAATGAACACTAACAAGGAACAGGTGTAACAAAACAGACAAAACCAAACAAACATCGAAACATCGAACGGTGGCAGCTAGTACTCCGGAGACGACGACCGCCGAAGCCTGCCCGAACAAGGAGAAGGAGCAGCCTCGGCCGAATCCGTGACAGTCATGCCCTACGGCCTCACTAACACCCCCGCCGTCTTCCAATCCTTTATGAACGAGGTTTTCCAGGATATGATCAACCACTTTCTCATCGTCTACATTGATGACATCCTGATTTACTCCCACTCCCTGAAGGAACACATACAGCAGGTTCTTCAATGGCTCCTTGACCATAACCTTTATGTGAAGACTGAAAAGAGCACCTTCCATGTAACCTCTGTAAACTTCCTCGGTTTCGTACTGACACCTGGAGGGGTCAGCATGGATGAGAACAAAATCACCGCCGTCAGTAACTGGCCCAAACCCACCACCGTTAAGGAATTCCAACGTATCATTGGGTTCTCCAACTACTATCGGCGGTTCATTCAGAACTTCAGTTCTACTGCCGCTCCCCTCACTGCCCTTACCAGCCAAAAGACCTGGACCCTTCAATGGACTGATACTGCCCTGACTGCTTTCAACACCTTGAAACGCCTCTTTCACCTCAGCTCCTGTCCTTCGCCAACCTGATCTGACCCTTCCTTTCACCCTGGAGGTGGATGCCTACGAAGTAGGAGTAGGAGCCATATATTCTCAGGGGTGGGAACACCTCCGAAATCACATCCCTGTGCCTTCTTCTCCAGGAAGTTATCCTCCGCTGAGAGGAATTACGATGTGGGGAACAGAGAACTCCTCGTCATCAAGCTGGCCCTCGAGGAGTGGCGCCACTGGTTGGAGGGCGCACAACATCCCTTTCTCGTCCTAACAGATCATTGTAATCTGGAATATATCAGAGGGGCCAAGAGGTTAAACTCCAGACAAGCCCGCTGGGCTCTCTTCTTCACACGCTTCCATTTTCAGTTACCCCGTCAGTATAAAATCTCCTCATCCTTCCATGTGTCTCTGTTAAAACCGGTCACCTACAGTCCTCTTCATCCTCCAGTCTCAACCCGCAGTGCGCCCCCACCGTTGGACGTTGGGAGGGGAACCTGCCGACGCTATTCAGGCCATCCTTGATTCCAAACGCCTGAGAGGTCGCATCCAATAGAACGGATGGTAGAGGCAGGTTACCCACTCTTTTCGGTCATAAGAGACGGTAGCAGCAACATTATGTACAAAATAAGTTACAAACAATGCGAAAAAACTAACTAAATAGCACAGTTGGTTAGAATCCCGTAAAACGGCAGCCATACCCTCTGGTGCCATTATCCACATGAGGATATCACTAGCCTGCTATTCAGTGGAGTGGGTGTGGGGTCCAAGTCTGGGTTTAAGGGTCTCTTTTCCAAGCTTAAAAGGATAAACATTAAACAATGGCCATGTTGTCAATCCAGCATGACTTCTGTCGCATTCGAAACAACTGGAAACTCGGAACTGGGAAATCTCAAACTTCAGTGAGTTCAAGACAAGTGGGACCTCTGAAAAAAACTAGCTCTGACTGGGAAAATACATTTTGAACGTTCATCCAACTCGGAATTCCAAGTCAGGAACTCTGGCCTCTTTCTAGAGCTCCAACCTGAAGATCACTGACGTCATGATTCAACCTTTTTTTTTCAGAGTTCCCAGTTGTCTTGAAAGCACCATAAATCCAGGGAATGCCTGACTCTGATTACAAAATTTGCCACGAAGGACAGCCGCGCCACCTTCCTGTTCAAGTGATCACTGCACAAAAAGGTGAGTCCAAAAATGTATTGTATGCTGCTGGATAAATGATGTAATATGCCAGGGAGATATGTATACTGTAACTAAGAAAGTAATACTAAGTGTATGTTGTGTAGTAAGCTGTTAGTAGCCCATGTGCCTCACCGCAATAATTTGCTCCCGTTTCCCCTCATCATTTTGCCTACTATTCTGACTTGGGGGTGCACATTTAGTCTATAGCCTGTTTTAGAGAAATGTCATCATCAAATATTGTAAGAGCTTTCATTGTCTGCTTATATGCCCCATTTATTTATCCTACGTTTCTGACTTGGTGTACAGGGAGAATACTGTAAGAACGGCCCATGTTCTGAATTCTGTCGCTCTACATTTTAAAAGTACTGAATAAATAGTTATATTGACTATGTCCGTCCTAGCTCGCTCATTAATGTCTTAATCAAAATTACGGATTGCCTCTTATCCGCTCGTCATCCCCTTATACCATAGTTTGTACATCTCAATTGTCAGTAGAAACCATATTTGTTTAAGCAAGTCAGCCATATCAGCTATGTTTTTTTTAAAGGCAGTAAATTAGGCTGAATGAACTGTTTCGCTGCCAGACAAGGCTCAGCTGATAGCCAGGTGTTGCATTGGTAAGGTATTGGGACTCTACTGTTGGGACAGCTTTATGTAGGCCCTAACATTGTGTGGACACCGTTTGTCACCGTTACAGTGCAATTAATTTATTGTTTAGTGTTGGGGAGTTTGCCCCACCAAGATTTACATGCTAAAATCGCCACTGTCTATGCTAGCCAAATGTAACACCACCAGAGCAAATGGATAATAAACGGGAAATAGACGTTGTCTTATGATTTTGATTAGTGGATCTGTTAGCAACAAGTAAATGTGTGTATATAATTAGTTTGTACACATTTTTGGGTTGGATCAAGAAATACTTATCTTTTTGTGCTAGCTAGCCAACTAACTAGCTAGTTAGTGCTGCAGCACAGGATGTTTACATTTTACATATTTAGCAGACACTCTTATCCAGAGCAACTTACAGTTATTATTTTTTTCATACTGGTCCCCCGTGGGAAACGAACCCACAACCCTGGCGTTGCAAACGCCATGCTCTACCAACTGAGCTACACTGGGGAACCTCTTGGTTGCTGGTGCATATAGAACCGTGTTATTGTTTTGACAGTTGAAAAGGTCTATATCGTCCACTAACTACTAAAGGCCCAGTGCACTACTTTTGTGAACGTGTATATATATTTTTAAAAACACTTACAAAAAATAAAATATATATATAGATGTTTTTATTTATTTTTCAGGGGGTGCTGCACTGCTACTTCCTACGGCTATGCCCTCTGACTAACTTTATCCAAATCCACTGATGTCTTAATATGATTTACTGTCCTGATAAAATCGTCAACCTGCTGTAATGTGTACAGTGCACCTGACTGGGACTCACCCTGAGATGCTGCATCTTCATTGATGGGATATCCGACAGCTTGTCAATCTCTTCCTCCATTCCTCCATCCTCACTGAGCAGCTCCATGGAATCCAGAGCACTGCCCTCGGTAACCACTGCCGGGAGCTCAGTCACTATCACGCCCGCCCCTGAGCTCACCACCACGGCAATCTCGGCTACATTTTACATTTACAGTTAGTGAGTGCATACATTTTTCATACTACACTAACATTCACAGTATGGGCGACGGAACCTTGCAATTCCGATGGTTGGGGTTGAGTCTGGACCCGGGCTGGAGGCTGAGGCTGCCCCGACACCCCCGGCATGCTCTCAGCTCTGGAGCCAGACGTGACAGAGGATCCATCAGTGCCCTGCTCCCTGTGAATGCATGCCTGCCGCTTATGTCCAATCTCCCCACAATCAAAACACTTCAGACTACCTGTAGTCGCATATACCTTGTAGACTTTCCCCTCATACCTCACCTGATACGAAATATCAAACGTTTTTGTCGGTGAGTTTAAAAACATGAAAACCTGCCTTCTACAAGCGGTAACATGTTTCAACAGTAGGTTTTTACATCCAAGTAACGCTCTCGCATCAGGTCGCCATCAGGAATGAACAGTGGTACATTGGATTATAGTCGGAGAGAACATAGGCGTAATTTGCTAAAATACATCATTTAGAGTAACACCGGTCTCAACGAGCCAGTTGACAAGGCGCTCCTCTTTCAGAAACACTACCACTGTTTTATTCATTCGCAAAGCAGTTGAAAGATTTTCATGGCCAACCTGTTCTCCCACAGCGAGGAGAACATCCTCCACTGTCATTTCGGCTCCGGCATACATCTGAACCCATGGCGGAGAGACAGGGACTGCTTCTCCATGTGAGACACAATTCCCACTCCCACCAAACAAATGTCATCCAAGGGACTAACTCACCCGACAATGTAGGCTATACCACTAAAATAAATAACTTAGCCTACAATCATGCAGGATAAAAAATATATAGAAATAAGCAAAAACAGGGACAGCAAACTCTCTCACCACCCACAGCACCCTCACACCACCAACTCCCATGAGCGAGAGGGACAGAGAGAGAGGGGACGTAGCTGTGGGGAGCCCTGGCTGTCAGCTCATCCTTTCCAGCACCAGTGTGGTTGTGGATATCTGTAGTAGCTACATAATTACAGCCTTATCAGAGCCTTTCTCAGGCACTCAGCCACTGCCAGCGTATGAAAAGGCCACAATTAAGCAATTATCTTTAAAGGTAGGAGCCTAATTCAGTCATTTAAGTTCTAAGGAAACCAAGGGGACTCCGCCCACCACTCGTACCTGACAGCCAATTGAGAGAGCAGGGCTAAAAGCATTTAAGGCAAGAGATAATGCAGAAGAAGGGTTGTAGTTGTGTAATGGAAAAGGCTACTTTCTAATATTTAACTTGAATATTACACTTTCGACAGCGAATATTGCACTCGACAGTATTCCTACACTCGTGTACCTACACTTGCATTTATGCAAGGCCTCCTGTAGCTCAGTTGGTAGAGCATGGCGCTTGCAATGCCAGGGTTGTGGGTTCGATTCCCACGGGGGGCCAGTATGAAAAATGTATGCACTCACTAACTGTAAGTGGCTCTGGATAAGAGCGTCTGCTAAATGACTAAAATGTAAAATGCATGTAAACACTCAAATGATTCACCTTTCCTACATTTAGCAGTCATCTTATCCAGAGCGACTTCTTTCTCCTTCACTGTTTTTCCTAGTTCTTGTTTCTTTCACAAACCACAAGTTGTACAACTGGTCAGATTTTTTTATTCATATTTTTTGCCTCATGTTTCAACCAATCGCCCCTTGCTTCTCTCCCCATTTCCCTCTTTAACAGAAGCTTGGTGAGAAGCTAAACACTGCTGTCATTTTTGCCACTCTTTCTCTCTCCTTCACTCTCCTCTGCTGCGAGAAGCCATTATGGACATTTTGACTCTCTCTCTAATTGATCCTCCCTCCCCCTCTCCCCCCTGCTGTGAAGGCACTGTAATGGACTCCCCACATCCTCCCCCACCACCCCTTCATGTGCTTTGCAGTTTTATATGATGAAAAATATATATTTATCGATGTATCCACCTTTTATATACCCCTCCTCCCATCCAAAATACAACAAACCCCTTTCCTGTTTCACTCGTTTGTCGCAGAAACTGCATGGTTCGTTTATTTTTTAAGCCAATCTTTCATCTTTGGCTCTCTTTCTTGCGTGTCCCTTTGTGAACTCCCTTTAAATACAGGAGACAAGACCTGTTCTCTCTGGTGCAGTCCATTTGTTATATGGTTGTCTGTAAGTATATGTTGTAACCTGTAAGTGAAGTATATGGCACAGTCAGGAGGTATGCAAGAGCACATGATATGTTGAAACAATTGCTCTGCTCTTGGGTTATGTGAACCAGATAGCCTTTTAGTAGGCCTATTTGCTGTTTTAGTATTGTACCAGTATTTTTCTATTCTCCCCATCAAGTACTGAGATGCTGTCAAAACATGAATAAACACAATGACAGCAAGACACAATGACCAACACCATTGATCATGTTGTTGTGGTCCTCTGTAGCTCAGCTGGTAGAGCACGGCGCTTGTAACGCCAAGGTAGTGGGTTCGATCCCCGGGACCACCCATACACAAAAATGTATGCACGCATGACTGTAAGTCGCTTTGGATAAAAGCGTCTGCTAAATGGCATATTATTATTATTGTTGTAACGGTTTGTGTTTTCTTTTGTTTGATTATCCAATGCCATTTGACTCACTACCCTATTATTCTGTGGTTACAAAAATTAATTTAATAAGATTACATTAACAGGCTTTCTGTATTGTGCAAAGAAGATGGTATGTACTGTACAGCAATATTGAAGATTTAAACCACAGGTTTATACTCTGGATGTACAGTAAGGGTAGCGCTAAATTCACACAGCTGGCCTGACCACATGATTTGCCAGTCGAAAACAGCCGAAACTGGGTCATCACTAGTTAACAAAGCCACAAAGTCATAAACCCCACCCATTTCTACAATTGCTCTTCTTAACATCATATTTGAAACCAAACCATAACCTTAACCCTAGCCTTAACCACACTGCTAACCTTATGCCTAAACCTAACCTTAAATGAAGACCAAAAAGCAATTTTTTTGTTTTCATGAAATTGTGGCTGTGTTATCAGATGAGCTCTACCACTGCTGAGGAAAAAATGTCAGCCCAGCTTGCTATTAGCATGAATTTTGTATGGTATGTAACATAAAAGAGAAAAGTATTGGCTAGCTAGCTACATCTTACCATGTATTTGACATAATATTATTTAACTGAGGTTTACCTGAGGACAAACAGTAGTGCTAGCCACAGTATACCTCATAAATGTGACGCTTTCCTCTACAAAACACCCACCTTGAGCACTTTACGAAATAAAACGGCCGTCCACAAGTGGTCGATAAGGTAGAGAGGAACACACAGCAGCATTTAAGAAGATAAATCCATGTTAATTATAATTTGAGTTATATAGGTCAATGAATCATTCCCATTGATTAGCCTACTGTCATTTTGGAAGCGTTGCTGTCGAGAGGAATCAATCGAGAGGATACTTAAGAAGACTGAGGCTGTGTCCCAAATGGCACCCTATTCCTCATTTGACCAGGGCCCAAAATAGTGCACTATGTAGGGATTAGGGTGCCATTTGAGCCTGGGCCTGGTTGATAAATAGAGCGGTCTCCAGGTCCAGTCTGGGCTCAAACCAAGGCAATGGAAATCAAGGCCTTTTGAGTTCCTCCCTGACTGGATCGATACTCAGTCCACAGACTCCATTCACACACCTTTCATCAACAAGTGCTGTTTTAATATGCTCATTTATAAACTCGGAATGTGTTGGCCCCAGAAGGCAAAGCCTTTGTTCTACATAAAGCGCTGTCAAAAGCTTTGACCAAAGCCAGAAAATATCAAGTTGAAAGTAGGCAAGTGCCCGGTTGATCCTAAAAATAGATTTATCATCCCCAACTCATACAGGGCTGATTTGAAATGGATAAGTCCTAGCTAGCAGTGCAGTTGAAGATGATTTCAACCAGGCCCAAGTTTCCAATAAACTGGGACATCATCCAAAATGTGGTGGGCCAGTGATTCTGTCTGACTTAGCTAACTCATGAGAATGATTGGAAAAGTCTGGAGAACCTGTATTTTATTTCTGTGTATTTAGAGACAGGACGTTTGATCTTACATATTGACAGAAAATACAGATTTCTTGGCTATAGAATGCAACTGTGTCTCTCTATCAATCCCAATAGGCCAACTGACAAAACAGTTCTCACATCACCAGCACTAAGGTTCGAATTCAGTAAACAGACTCTGCACTGAAATCAATACAGCTAACCTGTAGGTCTCCTGGACCAGACTGGTCTCAGATCAATGTCACTGGAGGTCTCTAATGGCGCTTTTCCACTGCAGGGCTGTGTTGTGCCGTGAATATCATGGTTCCTATTTCATTTCCATTTGCCCATAGCCCGCCTGATTCCTGGAACCAAGCGGGATATTCAGCCTCATTTGATATCTGGTACTGACCTCAACTCAAGTAGGCCGGTGGGTGGGGTTACAAATGGCCGTACTCAATGATTGGTCTTACGCAATGATGTCATATAAACATCCATAGAAGGCCAACGCCGTGGACTTAGCTACATGTTTGACGTTAGCTGGCGTATCCGACTTTACATTATACAAGCAAACATATTTTTCAGAGGACATTCCTGAACCTACAGACTCAGAGGAAGTTGCGTGCTCAAATAGTGAAGCCACAACCTCAGAGCCCTGCACCCCCCAGACATCCAGGTTCCATCGACACAATCAATGCTCCCGCAACCCCTGAGCCCTGCACCCCCAGGGGCCAAGGGTCCGTTCTCGGTTGGTTAACAGTTCAATGTCAATTGATTGTCATGTTCACTTGTTTAGACCTAATTACACAATTTAGCTGTCTTCAACATGGGTGGGCAATCTCATCCACAGAGGGCTTTTGTCATGGCAGGGCTATGTTCCTAAACATTTTTCAAGGAGACAGTGTAGATCTAGGAATTTAGATATCAACCTGTCACACTGATTCAATTAATCATATTCTGACCCAAGACATTCATTATGTGCATCATTGGTGTATCTGGTTGGTAGATCTGGTTGGTCACACACTGGCCGTTGCTGGATAATATTTAATACATTTGATGAGACAATACATTGTTGGAGAACAAAACTGCAGTCACACTGGCTGCCCTCAGGTTTGCTTTGGGGTCTAGGTGAAAAATCTGTCGATGTGCTCTTGAGCAAGGCACTTAACCCTAATTGCTCCTGTAAGTCGCTCTGGATAAGAGCGTCTGCTAAATGACTAAAATGTAAAAATGTAATAAATGTCTATATCTTATCATTCCTGAACTGTCAGTACATCTGCCTATATATTTTCCCAGGGAAGAGAAAACGCACTGCGAGCACAACCAGCGAATACCTGAATTTCACGAGGGAGACTGAGGCCTCATACCTGGAGACACTTGAGGCCCAGCGTCAGCAGCTGGATCAGCACTTCAATGAACTGCGTCAAGATGAGGCAGCAGCCAGTGGCGTAAAGTACTTAAGTAGAAATACTTTAAAGTACTACTTAAGTAGTTTTTTTGTGGTATCTGTACTTTACTTTACTATTTATATACTTTACTTTTACTTCACTACATTCCTAAAGAAAATAATGTACTTTTTACTCCCTACATTTTTCCTTGACACCCAAAATAACTCAAAATCAAATCAAATCAAAACAAACTTGATTTGTCACGTGCGCCGAATACAACAGGTGTAGACCTTACAGTGAAATGCTTACTTATAAGCCCTTAACCAACAATGCAGTTCAAGAAAGAGTTAAGAAAATATTAACCAAATAAACTAAAGTAAAAAAAAAAAAAGTTACAATAAAATAACAATAACGAGGCTTTATACAGGGGGCACCGGTACCGAGTCAATGTGCGGGGGTACAGGTTAGTCAAGGTAATTTGTACATGTAGGTAGGGGTAAAGTAACTATGCATAGATAATAGACAGCGAGTAGCAGCAATGTAAAAACAAAGGGGGGTCAATGTAGTGATGGGTATTTTTTTGTGGAATATGAGATAAAAACTGAGTTAATCACGAACATATTGTCAGAATTCTCTGTTGCTAGGCAATAACTTAATTGGTTCATTTCACTGTGTGTGAAGTGGGGATCTGACCTAGGGTTGAATTGCTCACTCTTACCTAATCCATGGCTGTCCTACCTTATCAGAGACTGAAACCAGACTGTTGCCTAATGAATTTCTCCTCAAACAAAGTAGAAAGAGCGGCGCCAGAATTGAACAGAGTTTAGACTAATCATGAGTAATTACAGCATGACGGGTGGAAGGGAGGAGTGGGGTTTGGGTAAGTTTGAGAGATTGAGTGTGGACCTGTCATGTCCAACAGTCAATCTTCAGGTCAAGCCAGGGTGAGCCGGGGTTGAAACTGAACATGATTGTTTTTGCATGACAAGGGCGTGATTGATTGTAATAATATTGTTTCTAAACTGAATGAAAGTCAAATTTATCCCTATCATAGACTAAGGAAGTGGGCGGAGCGGTAGAGAGAGGGAAACTGAAGATAATGATGGAGGAACCTAAGCGGGAGGGGCTTTAAGCAAAGATGTTAATATGACTATATAAACGGATAGCTGAGAGGTTGAGGGGAGGTGCTCTGCAGATCATCTCGGCTTCCGTTACTCTGTGTAATAAAGTCTATCTTGATTCTACAAAAACTCTGCAAGAACTTCGATTTTTTATAAGTATTGTGATAATTTTCCACAACATAATTGGTGCCCAACGTGGGGCTGGAAAGAGATTGAGTGCTTCGCCATCTGAGAAAGTTTGAACGAATCACACACAAAAATACAGTGGCCACTGTTAATACAGGTAAGCGACGTTCTTACTTTTAGCATAGAAATTGTGTGATTCGATCAAGCTGAATCTGAGGGTAAGGTACGGAAGGGGTCTCTCCAGTATTAAGGACTAAATTTAGGAAAAGTACAGAGTTTTTGTTGGAATGAGAAATAAGCACGCATGCAATGTTGAATATTGGTGGTAATTACAAATAAGTTACATCCTGCAGATACCGCTTTGGAGAGCTAAAATTAGCACTCCAGAGGGCTGAACGGGCAGATGGCTAGCCAAGAGTCCCTACGGTTACCGCTCTAATGTGTTTATCATTGTTAGAGGCTGCTCGGGGGTAGGTGGTACGTATATGAAGAGTCCCTATGGTTACCGCTCTAATGTGTTTATCATTGTTAGAGGCTGCTCGGGGGTAGGTGGTACGTACATGAAGAGTCCCTATGGTTACCGCTCTAACGTGTTTATCATTGTTAGAGGCTGCTCGGGGGTAGGTGGTACGTACATGAAGAGTCCCTATGGTTACCGCTCTAACGTGTTTATCATTGTTAGAGGCTGCTCGGGGGTAGGTGGTACATACATGAAGAGGGCCTACGGTTACCGCTCTAACGTGGAAGTAATTGTTAGAGGCTGCTCGGGGGTAGGTGACGTATCATCCTGTGGTGTGGTGATGCAATATTTAGACGGCCAATCGGGTAAAAAAAGTAGGTAATCCTGAGTAAGTGACACCATAAATTGGAAGTAGCGCCGGTCATCCAGAATAGGTGGACGGTTGTGAAATAGCCACTAGGGCTTCAAAAATATAGAGAAAGTGTTAAATAGAGTAGGTCTGCTCATCTCATGCGGGTGAATGGTTTGCTTGAGCGGCTGTGAGTCATTCAATTGTGATTAAGTTGTATGTTTCATCTGTCTCATTCAGGTTGCTCATTTGGTCAGCTTGATCAATTAGTTTGGTTCGATTGTTTTGTCTGACTCGTTTTGTACAAGACTGGTTTGTTGGACCTGCTTGGGTTTGCGAAAGCAAACTCTTTCATCTTTGTCCACGGGTCTGACTCAATTCGTGCATTCAATCTGTCGAATTCATTCAGTTGTTCATCTGATGGATTTGTTCAATTTGTCTGATTCATTTGTTCGTCCTGCTGGTCATTCTGTCTGATTCATTTAAGCACGAGTGGCTGCTTATCTGTGTGAGGGATCGGACAATAAAAATAAATCCTGCAAATAATAGCCTTTTCTGTGTGGAGGGAGTGTCAGGAGAGGGACTATATTTGAGGTTGCTTGAAGCTTCTATGGCTGGTGGAGAAAGTGCATGCCCAATCTTGCATTAGGAAGAGGATAATTAATGGTATGTGGATATTCATTTATCAACCGAGTGTGGAAAATCCACGTTACCAGGAGGGGTATGAGAAATCCTGTTGGAGGAACAGGTCACGTATACGGACATAATATTTGGAAAATCTAGAGGTGATGTAGGATTATGGTAAAATTGACTACGGTAAAATAATAACTGTGATAGGGTTAACATTCTAAATTGGGGCCCTTTGATAGAATAAAATATTCCTGTAGGTTATACAAATAGTGATTAAGCGTGTTTGAGAACAACATTGTGAGAATGTGATATGAGAATGGTATAAATGTGGAAAATGAGTCGCACTCTGAGGTTTGAATGGTGAGATAAAGAGGTGTGTATGATAATTTTATATACAGTAAGTTTGGATAATAAGCTTTTTATATAATGCAAAATATTTAAGTGCCTTTTTGAAGGGAGTATGGTAGTAAGTGCCAGGAGCACTGGTTTGAGTGTGTCAACAGTTTTCTGTGTGTATCAAGAATGGTTCACCACACAAAGGACATCCAACTTGACTCAACTGTGGGAAGCATTGGAGTCAACATGGGCCAGCATCCCTGTGGAACGCTTTCGACCCCCACAATGAATTGAGGCTGTTCTGAGGGCAAAATGGGGTGCAACTCAATATTAGGAATGTTTTGTACACTCAGTGTATGATGACACTCTTATTCATAACAAAAAAAAACTGGTAGTTAAATATAATAACAAGATGCAATCATTTGCCATTAGTGAGAAGAGCAAAAATCTAGGCCTATTTATTTTATCTTTGGATTCTAAAATAATTAGAAATAGGCATCTATTCCCTCTTATTTATTTCATTCCCATGATCATTGCAGAATACATTCCTCACCTTTTCTGACTGTGATAGTTTCTGTCACGTTCGTTGAGTACAGGATTGGACCAAGGTGCGGCGTGGAATGCATACATGTTTATTAACGAAGTTAACACATGCCTAAACAACAAAAGCAACGTAACATGAAGCTCACAATGGCTACACACAAACAAGCCAAACAAGAGTCAAGATCCCACAACATAGTTAGGCAAAATGGCTACCTAAGTATGATCCCCAATCAGAGACAACGATCGACAGCTGCCTCTGATTGGGAACCACACCCGGCCAACATAGATCTACAAACATAGACTGTACACATATAAATACACACCCTGACCAAACCAACTAAAGAAAACCGGTCTCTCAAGGCCAGGGCGTGACATTTTCATACTTGCGGGCCTATAAAACTAGTTAGAATAGGCTACCATTCGTCACATCTCTCATTTAATTGGACCCACTTCACTGTAGTAAATAGATAAGCTATTTCAAGTATTTTGCTCAATGCGATTCGATCCGAAGCGCAGTTTAACGGTAGAACAGACGGTTCACCTTTTCCATTGACGTTTGTAGGCTGTCTGAATACTGTAATGTCACATTTCTCGAGTAGACAATATTTAATTTATAAACATAATACATAATAAATATATCATAACCATTGCAGAATAAATTCCTTACCTTTTCTGGCCATGAAGAGTTCATATTAAGGAAGAAGCCATACAACAAATTACCATGCGCATCTCTCATTTTATTGGGCTTATTAGATAGGCTATTATAATAAATCTATGCATCTGAAAGGGAGCGTGGTTTATAATACAGCATACGGTAGAATTTGACAGGTGAACAGACAGTTGATCTTCAAATCAATCACATTTGTATTGGTCACAAGGTGTAGACTTTACCGTGAAATGCGTACTTACAAGTCCATTCCCAACAATGCAGAGTTAAAAAGTAAGAAATATATTTGCTAAATAAAAATGGAAATAGTAACACAATAAAATTATAATAACGAGGCTATATACAAGGAGTACCAGTACAGAGTCAATGCGCAGGGGTATGAGGTAGTTGAGGTAATTGAGGTAATACAGTGTGTACATGTAGGTATAGGTAAAAGTGACTAGACAATCAGGACATATAATAAACAGAGTAGCAGCAGCATGTGTGAAGTGTGTGTGTGTCGTCAATATAGGTGTGTGTGAGCATATATATAGTATGTGTGTGTGTGTGTGTGTGTGTGTGTGTGTGTGTGTGTGTGTGTGTGTGTGTGTGTGTGTGTGTGTGTGTGTGTGTGTGTGTGTGTGTGGGGTGTGTGGGAGTGTCAACGTAGCGGTGGCGATTTTAGCATGTAAGTCTTGGTGCACTATAAAAATTAGGGGTTCAACAAGGGTTCTTCTAAGATCCTTAAAGTTCTTTGAAGAACCTTACAGTTCTTGGCACTGAAAATTGCCCCCAAAAGGTTCTTCCAAGAACCCCATAGGAGGTGGGGTTCATCGAGGAACCTCCTTAGTTGGTGGCCAACTGAAACATTTGGATTTGAAAGGACAGCAGGTGCAGGCACTTAACACATTTTTTAAAGATCTGCTCAATTGAAGGTAAGGTTTGTCCCTGATATTGTTTTATGATGATACCATCTATATTTTCATATTTGTGCAAATCTTTCTAAAACAGAAAAGGGACATAATTCAATGGATATCAATCAACAAAGAGGTAAGAATATGTATGCTATAAGAATATTGTCACGCCCTGACTCAGGGGACTCGTATATGTTGAGTCAGGGTGTGTATATTCTTTGTTGTGTGTTTTCTATGTTTCAATCTATTATGTGTAGATCTATGTTGGCCAGTGTGGTTCCCAATCAGAGACAGCTGTAGCTCGTTGTCTCTGATTGGGGATCATACTTAGGCAGCCTATTGGCACTAGTGGGTTGTGGGATCTTGTTCCTTGTAAGGTATGTTGTGTGTGCTACCTTGGACTTCACGTTTCGTTTCGTTTCTTGTTTTGTCGAGTGTTTATTACGTTAATAAACATGTACGTATATCACGCTGCGCCTTGGTCTGTCCCGTCATAAAACGAACGTGACAGAAGATCCAACCAAACGAGGACCAAGCAGCGTGCCCAGGTGGAGCGGATGGCCATGTCACAGGTGGCCAATTTGTGGTCAAGGGAGGAGATATTTGCGGGGAAAGGACCATGGGCTAAGGTAGATGCCCAGGCAGGAGAGGAGCAATGGCAACACAGAGGAGGCCGGTCGAGGAGGAAGCCCGAGAAGCAGCCCCAATAATTTTTTGGGGGGGCACACAGGGTGGTTGGCGGAGCCTAGGGTTAGAGCAGAGCCAACTCCCCGTACTCACGCGAAGAGGCGTATGACTGGGCAAGCTCCGTGTTATGCGGAGCTACGTACTGTGTCGCCAGTGCGCCGGCACAGTCCTGTACGTCTTGTGCTTGCACCACGCACGTGCCGTGTGAAGATGGGCATCCAGCCAGGACGGGGTGTGCCGGCTCAACGGTCCTGGTCTCCAGTACGCCTCCTCGGTCCAGCATTTCTTGCGCCAGTTCTACGAACTGTATCGCCAGTGCGCGTGCACAGCCCAGTGCGTCCTGTGCCAGCGCCCCGCACGTGTAGTGCGAAAGTGGGCAGCCAGCCAGGACAGGTTGTGCCAGCTCTCCGCTCCAGACCTCCAGTCCGCCTTCACAGTCTGGTCCGGCCCGTTCCTGCTCCTCGCACCAAGCCAGTGGTGCGCGTCGCCAGTCCGGCCCGGCCTGTTCCTGCTCCTTGCACCAAGCCAGTGGTGCGCGTCGCCAGCCCGGCCCGGCCTGTTCCTGCTCCTCGCACCAAGCCAGTGGTGCGCGTCGCCAGCCCGGCCCGGCCTGTCCCTGCTCCTCGCACCAAGCCAGTGGTGCGTGTCGCCAGTCCGGCCCGGCCTGTTCCTGCTCCTCGCACCAAGCCAGTGGTGCGCGTCGCCAGCCCGGCCCGGCCTGTCCCTGCTCCTCGCACCAAGCCAGTACTGCGTGTCGCCAGTCCGGCCCGGCCTGTTCCTGCTCCTCGCACCAAGGCAGTGGTGCGCGTCGCCAGCCCGGCCCGGCCTGTTCCTGCTCCTCGCACCAAGGCAGTGGTGCGCGTCGCCAGCCCGGCCCGGCCTGTTCCTGCTCCTCGCACCAAGCCAGTGGTGCGCGTCGCCAGTCCGGCCCGGCCTGTTCCTGCTCCTCGCACCAAGCCAGTGGTGCTCGTCGCCAGTCCGGCCCGGCCTGTTCCTGCTCCTCGCACCAAGCCAGTGGTGCGCGTCGCCATTCCGGCCCGGCCCGTTCCTGCCCCTCGCATCAAGCCAGTGGTGCGTGTTCCTAGTCCGGTCCGGCCCGTGCCTGCTCCTCGCACCAGACCAGTGGTGCGTTTGTCCAGTCCGGCACGGCCCGTGCCACTCTGGAGCCAGAGCAGTCCGCTCCACCGGGGTCCGGTCCAGCTCCGGTCAGCTGTTGCACTCCGGAGGCAGAGCAGTCCGCTCCACCGGTGCCTGATCCAGCTCCGGTCAGCTGCTCCACTCCGGAGCCAGAGCAGTCCGCTCCACCGGTGCCTGATCCAGCTCCGGTCAGCTCCGCCACTCCGGAGTCAGAGCAGTCCGCTCCACCGGTGCCTGATCCAGTTCCGGTCAGCTGTTCCACTCCAGAGCCAGAGCAGTCCGCTCCACCGGCGCCTGATCCAGCTCCGGTCAGCTGCTCCACTCCGGAGCCAGAGCAGTCTGCTCCACCGGTGCCTGATCCAGCTCCGGTCAGCTGCGCCACTCCGGAGCCAGAGCAGTCCGCTCCACCGGGGTCCGGTCCAGCTCTGGTCAGCGGCTCCACTCTGGAGCCAGAGCAGTCCGCTCCACCGGTGCCTGATCCAGCTCCGGTCAGCGACTCCACTCCGGAGCCAGAGCAGTCCGCTCCACCGGTGCCTAGTCCAGCTCCGGTCAGCGGCTCCAGTCCAGACCATGACGTCAGCCCCTCTCCAGGTTCGGGGTCTCCCACACCAGGGTCCAGACAGGGCCTGGCGTATCGTGGGAGGAAGGAGAGGGGAAAGAGCGCGCCGTGGTCCAGACCAGACCAGGGGCGCAACAGGGAGGCGGAGAGTGAGAGGTCGTCACGCCCCGAGCCGGATCTGCCTCCGAGGCGGAATGCCCACCCGGCCCCTACCCTGTTATGTTTATGTTGTGCGGTCGGAGTCCGCACCTTTGGGGGGGGGGTACTGTCACGCCCTGACTCAGGGGACGCTTAAATGTTGAGTCAGGGTGTGTATATTCTGTGTTGTGTGTTTTCTATGTTTCGATCTATTATGTGTAGATCTATGTTGGCCGGTGTGGTTCCCAATCAGAGGCAGCTGTAGCTCGTTGTCTCTGATTGGGGATCATACTTAGGCAGCCTATTGGCACTAGTGGGTTGTGGGATCTTGTTCCTTGTAAGGTATGTTGTGTGTGCTACCTTGGACTTCACGTTTCGTTTCGTTTCTTGTTTTGTCGAGTGTTTATTACGTTAATAAACATGTACGTATATCACGCTGCGCCTTGGTCTGTCCCGTCATTAAACGAACGTGACAAATATGTTGAAGGCTATCTGTATTGGGTGCAGATTAATGAACTGCTCACTGTTGTGTCTGTGTCTGCAAGTATACAGATGAGGAGGCATACAAAGATATGTCAGTTGGTATTGGTATGTTATGCAGATCACATTTACCATCCTCCTCCCTTACCTCTTCAATGAAAATCCCATAGGCCTCTACATTATGGACAAGGTATGTGTATGAAAACCATTATCAAAACAGTTTTTTTCATTCACATTTACCACAAAAACCAAGGTATGAATACTGTTGTGTGCATGTTTTGTTAAACATCTGTATAATTACTATTTTTTTTATTCACAGACTTCACCCTCCGTACACCTCTGATGAATTTAACAGGAAACCTGTTCGATCACCATACACTGCAAAATCATTATGGCTATGGATACGGAGAACATCAACACATTAACATCAAAATGCCAGAGGAAATATACATTGGACTTGGGGCTCTGCTGTGAGTTGACCTCATATTTTTATTTTTTTATTCTGCTTTGCCACTAAAATCATAATAAACACTGACAACTAAAATATTTTGTTATTGTTGTTATGCGTATTATTAATATGATTAATTAATAATAGTAATAGGGGAGGGGGGTAGTTCAAAAATGACCCCAAAAGGTTCTTTGAGGATCTATTAAAAGGGGTTCTTTGAAGAACCCTTTTAAAGGGTTCTTCAAAGAACTTATAGGGGTTCCCCGACAGTTTCAATTTGAAGAACACCTAAAGGATCCTCCAGGAACCTTTACTTTTTAGAGTGTGGGGGGATGCATGCTCGCAAAGCCACAACACAACACTAAACAATACATTAATTGCACTATAACGGTAACAAACGGTGCCCACAAACTGTTAGGGCCTACATAAAGCTGTCCCAACAGCAGAGTCCCAACAGCAGTCCCAACATCTTACCACTCCTACACCTGGCTATCAGCGGAGCCTTGTCTGGCATCGAAACAGTTAATTAATCCTCATTTACTGCCTTTAAAAAAACATAGCTGATATGGCTGACTTACTTAAACAAATGTGGTTTCTACTGACAATTGAGATGTACAAACTACGTAGTCAAAATAACTATTTGTTCAGCACTTTTGAAATGTACAGCGACAGAATAAAGAACATTGGCCGTTCTTACAGTGTTCTCCCTGTACACTAAGTCAAAACCGTAGGATAAATAAAGGGGGCATATAAGCAGACTGTGATGGGTGATTTGAAGGAGTCAGGCGTAGGAGGGTAAATCACAGAATACAGAGTTTATTCCGGAATACAGTGTTACGCAGAAATGCGTCAAACAGTCCAGTGCGCAAAACAGGTGCACTGGAACCAAACAGGCACACGGGGAAAATATCCCCCGGCAATACAAAATACACTGAGCTCAACCGAGCTACACTCTCCTCACACTAAACAATCACTCACAAGGACAAGGGGGCAGAGGGAACACTTATACACATACTAATGTGGGGATATGAACCAGGTGTGTGTAATAGACAAGACAAAACAAATGGAATGATGAGATGAGGAGCAGTGGTGGCTAGAAGGCCGGTGACGACGAACGCCGAAGCCTGCCAGAACCAGGAGAGGAGGCAGCTTCGGAGGAAGTCGTGACAGTACCGCCCCCCCACCCTTGACGCGCAGCTCCAGCAGCGCCGACACCAGTCGGAGCAGGGCGAGCCGGATGGCGACGGTGGAAATCCCGCAACAGGGAGGGATCGAGGATATCCCTCATTGGGACACAGCACTGTTCCTCCGGACCGTACCACTCCCACTCCACGAGGTACTGAAGGCCCCCCACCCGACGCCTCGAATCCAGGATGGAACGGACGGAGTACGCCGGGGCCCCCTCGATGTCCAGAGGAGGCGGAGGGACCTCCCACACCTCAGACTCCTGGAGCACCACCGGCCTGAGGAGAGACACATGGAACAAGGGGTTAATACGATAACCATATGGGAGTAATAACCTATAGGTAACCTCGTTTATCCTCCGCAGGACTTTGAACGGCCCCACAAACCGCAGGCTCAGCTACCGGCAGGGCAGGTGGAGGGGCAGATTCCGGGTCGAGAGCCAGACCCGATCACCCGGTACGAAGACTGGGGCCTCACTGCGGTGGCGGTCAGCGTTGGCTTTCTGACGACGCACGGCGCGTTGGAGGTGGACGTGAGCAGCGTTCCACGTCTACTCCGCGCGCCGAAACCACCACAGGAGCCTCGGTCTGGCTCTGGTGCCACGGTGCCAGAACCGTTTGGTAACCTAAAACACATTGGAATGGCGTTAGTTTAGTGGAGGAGTGACGGAGAGAGTTCTGGGCATATTCGGCCCATGGCAAGAACACCGACCACTCCCACGGCCGGTCCTGGCAGTAGGATCGCAGGAACCTACCCACATCCTGATTCACCCGTTCCACCTGCCCATTAGACTCGGGGTGAAAACCAGAGGTCAGGCTGACCGAGACCCCCAGACGGTCCATGAACGCCTTCCAGACCTTGGATGTGAACTGGGGACCCCGGTCAGACACTATGTCCTCTGGTACCCCGTAGTGCCGGAAGACGCGTGTAAACAGGGCCTCCGCAGTCTGCAGGGCCGAGGAAGGAGGCGGCAGGCTTTGGAAAAGCGGTCCACAACGACCAGGATGGTGGTGTTACCTTGAGAGAGGGGACGATCAGTAAGGAAATCAATACTCAGGTGAGACCATGGCATTGTGGAACTGGTAAAGGCTGTAACTTACCCTCTGGGAGGTGCCTAGGTGCCTTACTCTGGGCGCACACTGAGCAGGAGGAGACATACACCCTCATGTCCTTAGTCAAGGTAGGCCACCAGTGCTTTCCGGTCAGGCAGCGCACTGTACGACCGATACCTGGGTGACCAGAGGAGGGTGACGTGTGTACCCAGTAGATCAGACGGTCACGGACAAGAGCAGGCACGTACTGCAGCCCAGCTGGACACTGAGGTGGAGATGGCTGTGTGCGTAACACTGTCTCTGGGCCTCTCCTCTGTGTCGTACAGCCGTGACAGTGTGTCTGCCTTCACGTTCTTCATACCCGGGATGTATGATAGTGTAAAATCAAACCGGGTGAAGAATAGGGCCCACCTGGCCTGGCGAGGGTTCAGCCTCCTTGCTGCCCGGATGTACTCCAGGTTACGGTGGTCTGTCCAGACGAGGAAAGGGTGTTTTACCCCTTCGAGCCAGTGCCCTCCACACGGTCAGGGCCAGTGCCCTCCACACGGTCAGGGCTCGGACAACTGCCAACAGCTCCTGATCACGATCGTCGTAGTTCTGCTCCGCCGGGCTGAGCTTCTTGGAGAAGAAGGCACAGGCGCGGAGCTTGGGTGGCGTGCCCGAGCGTTGAGATAGGACCGCGCCTATCCGTACCTCAGACTTTTCCACCTCCACTACGAACAGTAGTGATGGATCGAGGTGGGCCAGTACCGGAGCTGAGGTGAACAGACCCCTCAGGTTACTGAAGGCCCTGTCAGCCTCAGCAGAACATCGGAGCCGGGATGGCCCACCCTTCAACAGAGATGTGATGGGAGCTGCAACCTTGCCAAAGCCCCGGATAAACCTCCGATAGTAGTTGACAAAGCCAATAAAGCGCGGCACCTCCTTTACCGTGGTTGGAGTAGGCCAATTACGCACGGCTGAAATGCGATCTCCCTCCATCTCCACACCTGAGGTGGTAATGCAGTATCCGAGGAAGGAGACGGACTGTTGGAAAAACAGACACTTTTCTGCCTTGGCATAAAGGTCATGTTCCACCAGTCGGGCCAGCACTTTCCGAACCAGGGACACATGCTCGGCGCACGTAGCGGAATACACCGGAATGTCATCGATGTAGACCACTACACCGCGACCAAGCATGTCCCGAAACACCTCGTTCACAAAGGACTGGAAGACGGATGGAACATTCATCAAACCGTAAGGCATCACCAGGTATTCATAATGCTCCGTGGTTGTGCTGAATGCTGTCTTCCACTCGTCCCCCTCCATCTCAGACACGCACCAGGTTGTACGCACTCCGGAGATCTAATTTTGTGAAGAAGCGCACCCCATGCATTGACTCGATGGAATGAGGGGGCGAGGATAACTAAATCGTATCGTCCCCGTGTTCAGTGATCGGTAGTCAATGCAAGATGGCGCAGACCGCCGTCTTTCTTCTTCACAAAAAATTAACTTGAGGAGGCGGGCGAAGTGGAGGGGCGTATAAACCCCTGGCGCAGGGACTCGGTGACGTATGTCTCCATAGCCTCCGTTTTAGCCTGTGACAGGGGATACACATGACTCCTGGGAGGCACAGCGTCTAGCCAGAGGTTTATCGCGCAATCCCCCGCCTGATGAGGTGGTCATTTGGTGCCTGTGTTTTGGAAAACGCATACGCCAAATCGAGGTATTCGGGGGGAATACGCACGGTGGAGGTAATGTCTGGACTTTCCACCGTGGTTGCACCAACGGACACACAGAGACACCTACCCTGACACTCTCGCTACCACCCCGTGAGAACCCTCTGCGGCCATGAAAAGGTGGGGTTGTGGAGTGCTAACCAGGCGATACCTAACACAACAGGGAAAGCAGGAGACTCAATAATAAAAAAAGTGACTTGCTCGCGATGAGTCTCGTGGGTAACCATAGTGACTGGTGCTGTAACCTCCCTAACGAACCCGGACCCTAATGGTCGACTGTCAAGTGCTCTGATGGGGAGTGGAATGGTTAGGGGAACCAATGGAATGCCTAGACTGTGTGAAAATGACCAGTCCATAAAGGTCCCAGCTGCGCCTGAATCGACCAGCGCCTTACACTGGGGAACTACAATGTAATCAGGAAAGTGGATGGGTAGGGTACAGTGCGCAGCAGAGGGCTCAGAGCGAGTGTGGGTGTTCGATACCTGGGGTGACGCGAGAGTGCCCTGCCTGCCGCCTCCAGACCCAAAAGGACGCTGATGACATCGTGTAGTGAAATGTCCTCTCGTGCCACCAGAGTGACACGGGTGCTGTCGTCCTCCGCTCTCCCGGATCGCCGCTCCATCAGCTCATGATCCGAGTCGTGCGGGGTTGGAATGGGCAGGCCCCCTCCAGGACGTCCTCTGGCCGCCAGTAGGTTGTCCAACCGGATGGCCATGTCCACCAGTTGAGTGAAGGACAACATGGTGTCCCGGCAGGATAACTCCCTTTGGACGTCCTCCCGTAGATGGCACCGGAAGTGGTCGATGAGGGTCCGCTCGTTCCACCCGGACCCAGCTGCTAGAGTCCGGAACTCCAGGGCGAAGTCCTGCGCCATCCTTTTCCCCTGCCTCAGGTGGACCAGCCGCTCGCCCGCCTCTCGACCCTCGGGCGGGTGATTGAAGACAGCCCGAAAGAGGCGAGCTAACTCCCCGTAGTTGTCCAATGTGGCTCCTCCTTCCACTCCAGGGCTTTCCCCGAGAGGCAGGAGACGAGGGCGGATACCTTCTCCCGCTCCGATGGGGCCGGGCTGATATAGTAGAGCTCCAGTTGGAGGAGGAATCCCTGGCAGAGAGCAGCTGTCCTGTTGAAATCCTGTGGTCAGGATATATGGATCCCTCTGGGTGCTGGGGTGTGGGTGGCTGGATCCGGTCGCCCAGCTGGTCCCGACAGATTGGGTCCTCTCCTCCAGGCGCAGGAGGGTAAATCACAGAATACAGAGTTTATTCCGGAATACAGTGGTACGCAGAAATGCGTCAAACAGTCCAGTGCGCAAAACAGGAGCACTGGAACCAAACAGGCACACAGGGAAATTATCCCCCATCAATACAAAATACACAGAGCTCAACCGAGCTACGCTCTCCTCACACTTAACAATCACCCACAAGGACAAGGGGGCAGAGGGAACACTTATACATGTACTAATGAGGGGATATGAACCAGGTGTGTGTAATAGACAAGACAAAACAAATGGAATGATGAGATGAGGAGCGGCAGTGGCTAGAAGGCCGGTGACGATGAACGCCGAAGCCTGCCCGAACCAGGAGAGGAGGCAGCTTCGGAGGAAGTTGTGACACAGTCAATGAAAGCTCTTACAATACTCGATGATTACATTTCTCTAAAACAGGTTATAGGCTACATGTGCACCACCAAGTCAGAACAGTAGGCGAAGTTAAGAGGGGAAAATAGACCAAAATATTAGGGTGAGGCACATGGGCTACTAACAGCTTACTACACAACATACACTTAGTATTACTTTCTTAGCTACAGTATACATATCTCCCTTGCATATTACATAATTTATGCAGCAGCATAGAATACATTTTTGGACTCACCATGTTGTGCTGTGCTCACTTGAACAGGAAGGTAGCGCGGTGATCCTTCGTGGGCAAATTTTGTCATCAAACTTTGTCATCAAAGTCTGGCATTCTATGGATTTATGGTGCTTTCAAGACAACTGGGAACTCTGAAAAAAACAAGGTCGAATCATGATGACGTCAGTAATCTTCAGGTTGTAGCTCTAGAAAGAGGCCCAAGTTCCCGACTTACAATTCCGAGTTGGATGACCGTTCAAAACGTATTTTCCCAGTCGGAGTTCCCAGTTGTCTTGAACTCACTGAAGTCAGATTTCCCAGTTCTGAGTTAACAGTTGTTTTGAGTATGGCAGAAATAATGCTGGATTGACAGTATGGCCAATGTTGAATGTTTATAATTTTAAGCTTGGAAAAGAGAACCTTAAACCCAGATTTGGGACCACCCAGCCACTCCACTGAATAGCAGGCTAGTGATTGCTTTGCAATTCTTGCAGTTAGCCACTGATTCCTTCCAAACCACTCATTGTTGAATTTGCGATTTCCAACTTGTTGTGTAATGTTTATGTCCAATGGCCGATGAGCACCGATACGTTTTATCTATAATTTCTCTTCATAATTTCTCTTCATATGACAAGTATTAAAAAGGATTTGCCAGTAGATTGTCGACTTCATTCATGATGATGACTGCTTGCTAATGATCAGTCCAATCAAAGCTACTGTAGATATAATGTGATTTGACGTCATTTTATCTGTGGCCAATGACCTTGAGCCTTCTTGGATGGGCACTTCTAATGTAACTCTATGGCAGCACCCAAGGGGCTTGAATTTTCTAGCTCTATCCTTAGATTTGGCGGTGACTAGCGTTCCCATGAGTGACAGAACACTGAGCCAATTACGGCGCAACTAGAGAACATTACCAACCCCTATGCTCCATATTTTCAGTTGGAAGCACTGAGCCAGGCTGAAACACCTTCATTTTGGAGCTGCCTTACTCAAGAAAGCAAAAAAGAGAACATATTTGTATGCGGCTTTATTAACTCAATGATGTTGTTTTGTTTTTTTACATTGTTTGCAAACTGATATTTGACATGTATTAATGCCAAAATAACATGCAAATGACCCCCCCCAAAAAAATAAAAAAATAACGTGTATTATTTATTTTTTGCTACAAATGTGGGGTCGCCACTGCAATGTAGTATGTGTGAGTGTGTGGGTAGAGTCTAGTGAGGGTGCATAGAGCCAGTGCAAGAGTCAGTGCAAAAAATTAAGATAAAAAAATTAATAATTGGAAAAGAGAACATTAAACCCAGATTTGGGACCACACAGCCACTCCACTGAATAGCAGGCTTTAATTAATTGAAATAGTCCTGCTAGCCATTTGATTAACTGTTCAGCAGTCTTATGGCTTGGGGGTAGAAGCTGTTAAGGACTTGGGTGGCTGGGGTCTTTGACAATTTTGTATTGTTAATATTTTGCATTGAAGTGTGTAGGCTACCACTGGAAGTAGGTCTGCTGTAGTTTACATTTTTTTCACAGTAGACAGTGTTTCAGAATTTAGATTTGGGAAAAAGTAAATCCAAAACATCATTGAATGTAAACGATCTGTTTACAGGTCCAAAACAATTTGCAATTGTTTTTGTGTTTCAGAAACGGTCAGATACAGCAAATACCTTTGATCAAGTTCGCCATTGCTATTTCCTTTAAATACTGTCTTGGCCTAATTCCAATACTTTCAAAGTATACAGCAAAGGGCATTATTGTCCCCATAAAAGGTGAATGATGGGCATTTTTCAGGTGGAGTTATAATGCTCGCTCACACGCGCGCAGTTTTACAACAGGTCTGATTTATAACGGGAAACGTTTATGTATGGCTTGTGCCAAGTTTAATACATCTCAATATTTTTGCGCATACACAGTCTTTTTTAGAAATGGGGCACGCAGATATTTAGTGTAAAATGTACACAACGGTTATGAGGCCCCTGGTCTCATGAAGAAATTACTAGTCCTCATTTTCCGAGACCGAGTCAAGACCGAGTAAAAATGGATCCAAGACCGAGACACTCAATGTGTGGTCTCGAGACCAGACTCTAAACATACTACAACACTGCCTTGTGGTGGAGGTCTACAGAGCATGTTGACTCCCTTGATAAATTTTTTAGCTGTTAGCCTTGGTATAGAGAGCAATATTAATGGCATCTTTTTGTAGGCACTAACTCCGCAATGGTTCGTTGGGCAAAGCCTATTGGAAAATTAATTGAGTTTTTGTAGGGTTTTTCGATAATCACAGAAAATAAGGTTTTAGGCTTAGGAGATCTTATATTATCTCATAGAACAAAACGTATAAGATCTCCCAAGCTTGTTAACCTCAGACCTTATTTTGGGCGTTTATCCCAAAACTCTATTATTTCTCCATTCATTTTTCCCATAGGAATGGCTGAACGAATCTGAGGTAACTCATTTCCAGTTTTTAGGACTACAAGTTGGCGAGCTCTACTGGAATATGTCATTAGCTGAAATAGACCAGTATGAATATAAATGGAGAATAAACATTATGTGGTCAGGGAGGGCAGGGAGTTCTAAAAGTAATATGTCACTGTTCATTTGCTAAGGAGGATGAAATAAACAGGTTTCATTTCTGCTATATTAATTTCTAATATACTGACTTGCTTGCATACAGTAATTTTTTTTCTTCTGTTTCCAATATATAGATATTGGGCTCCAAGTAAATGCTGACAGGAATTAATAATGACATTAACTAAATTATGAATATTTATTCATTATTAATTTGATCATTTATCGAGGGGAGTTTGTTGTTCTTCTGAATATCGAGCCCTGGAATGAAATTTGTATTCAAATAGATTAATGTCATTAATGATTAAGTAATGTTGACTACATCTTTGGGAGAAAAAGAAATATAAATGAATGTCCCTTGACATTCTAATTGAGGCAACCCATTTGCTTGGTAATCTTCAGCCTCTTTGCAACATCAGCCTTCTTTCTCTACACCGTACCTCTCCCCCTGTCTCCCCCCTCCTCTCTCTCCATCTCCAAAATGAGTTTTTAAGACAACACCCCATTTTAGACTACACCCCGCTGTGTGAGCGAAACCCAGACACAAACATCCACACCTCTACAGCACTCCCCATCTTTCTGTCTGACCTTCTTTCTCTCGCTCTCGCTCTCTCTCTTACTCTGCCTTTTTGCATTTTCCTCCATTTATACATACACCACCCCAATCCTCACTTCGACTTCCATTTTCTTCCACTGCCTAGTTGGTTTTGTCTCTTTGTGTTGTTTCTGTAAATCTTTCCAGTATTCCTCCTCTTAGTCTTAGATGGAACACACAGTATCTCTACAATTTATATTGGTATACTCTTCCTTACACCTCCACATTTTATATGTATTTTTGCTCCATGTTATGTGACAGATGTTAATTTACATTTACTCTGTGGAATCTGTTAATACCTCTGATCATAGGCAGCTGGATGTATGGCTCGATATATTGAAAGCCCCAATGTTGAAACAATATCAGGGAAAACAAAGACTGTTTCATGCATAACCTACATCTAACCCAACGTGAAATGAAAATTGTGATAATATTATTTTACTGTACCTGTAGAGTTACATATTTGGATATTAGTGATAACAACATTATTTTACTGCACCTGTTAGAGTTACAGATTTGGATATTAGTAATAATCTTATTTTACTGCACCTGTTAGGCTGCGTTTACACAGGCAGCCCAATTCTAATCTTTTGCCCAGTTATTGGCAAAAGATCTAATCTGATTGGTCAAAAGACCAATTAGTGGCAAAAGATCAGAATCGGGCTGTCTGTGTAAATGAAGCCTAGAGATACAGATTTGTAATTATAACACAGAAGCCTAGATCAGTACAATTCACAGATACAGTATCCCTGTGTGGCTACAGATGCTTTTTCTACACTGGGATTAAAACTGTCTGTCCTTACGACAGCCCACACTCAGCATCTCAGCAGGGGCTCAAAATAGCTGACCATCACCATCACCACCCAGGAGGTTGCAGCCTTCCAAAATCCAAATCCTCCATTTATAGAAATCTCCCTCAATGGGATATCTAAAATGTTTTATTTTCCCATTATCCATATTTTCCAAAAGTGGTGTATCTTAACCTATGGTGTAACTGCTGTCCTGTCCACAGTAAACTGTTAACTATGTCAGTGCCGAAGAGCTCCAGATGTTGTGACTTAGGTATCTTAACAGATGCTATCCTTAATACTTAGTTTGTGCTTAATGTGCAACAAAACATACACATCTACAGGGCAAAACAGACGGGGTTGGCTTAGAGTATTGACAACTATATTTAGTCTCCAAATGTTTATTGAAAACATTAATATATTTGCACAATGAGCACTTGTCTCTCAAATACATAATTACAGTTGTTGGTTAGCTAGCTAGCAAATGTTGTCCATATTAGCAATTAGCATATACATGACATCAGTCAAAACACCTCAAAACAAGACATGGTATCAATAACAAGCTACAACGAGCCACCTACAATTCCCCACATGGCAGCTTCTTGTCTTGTTGCTAGCTATCTGACCGTTCAGAATCATAACAACGCATGCCTTCCGGCCACATTGTGGCAGGTGTATTGAGAAATGACCAGTGAACTGCAGTGCTCAATAAAGCACTGTGCCCGGAATTAACCCCATCTTTGTTCTAGCTTGGAGATATCCTGCTTTTTCAATCATGAAGATCAAACATTGTGTTACTGTTACTATATGGCGCTCACTGTCAGTGCAGGTTGAACCCTATTGGTGCATATGGTTATTTAGTATTTATTTAGTATTCAGAGAATGGTACAGTTGAAGAAAGACAGAAACATGACAGAGAATCACAAATGTTCAGTGACTAATTTATTTACTGTTGAATGTAGGATTACACATTCCTTGTACATCTATTGGATGAGATTTACCCATTGTTGCCACTTGCCATTTAAAAGATTAGAGACATCAAATACAGCATGTTCATCCTCTCATTTAAAGCCTGCTTACTGTACATTAAACTGTCCAATGCTACCCTCTAGAGGTTAGCTGTGTAAGAACATGCAAATGATCAAACTTCCTAAAGAGGAGATATTGGATTAATGGATCAAATAAGTTCTTGTCTATATTAAAAGGCACAAAGTATGTGGTGTACTGCCCTGCAACAATATAATTACACTGAAATGAAGGGGTATCCGAGCAAATCATGTTTGATAACTAGAACTTGTTCCCATACTATTACCACTTCATTCTGTGTTATGTAAAGTGCGACCAAATGTTTTTTAATACAGCCTGACGACCAGATCAACCATGCCCTTTGGGCATGCACTATTCACCAACCTGTCCATCAAACATCGGTCTTAGCAGCACTGTTAAATTCATTACGACCTTGCAGACTTTTGAAATGATCAGGAAGTGAGTTCCATAGATGGACTCAACAGTTACCATTCGTTAACCCTCATTAACATCTACCTTTATATTGAAAATATATTACCAAATTGCAGTGTATTCAGAGCCAGCCCATGCAGACATTTA
Organism: Coregonus clupeaformis; assembly: GCF_020615455.1. Taxonomy (NCBI): domain Eukaryota; kingdom Metazoa; phylum Chordata; class Actinopteri; order Salmoniformes; family Salmonidae; genus Coregonus; species Coregonus clupeaformis. The sequence goes on from NC_059199.1 coordinate 28,127,492, forward strand.
GACATTTGTTTCACATTAAGGAAAAAAACATAAGTGATCAAAACCAAACATAGTATGCTTTGGAATATGACAAAGGATGGATAAGGCTAATATGTAAAACAATGTCCCAACTTTGAACAACTATTTCTCAAATACAGTTCTGGCCAAATATATCAGTTTTGGTCATCCTCTGCAGCAACAAAGAGAAACCTTCCATTGGCTCTCTCAATTGGGATGAGTGTTGCGTGATTCTCCTCTGCCATGGGGTCATTCATATCATATTTCACATTTAAGGCCCCTGACTTGCTAGCAAAGACTATTTTGGTAACAAACATAAGGGGAGGTATGAGTCGGATGACTGTGCCTTTATATTGAAGAAGAATCACGGCATTGGCATTGCAACCATTCACCGACCCATCCCATTGCAGCATACCGTAGTAGCAATGGAAAGTGCAAGATCCCCACTTTTGGACAGTGATAACAAACCTAATCCAGAGCTGCAAATCTTAAAAGAAAAAAAAACAACAACAAATAAAGCATCAACTTTAAGACATTCTGGTAGTACAGTGATTTGAAGTAATATTTAAGTAATTACACATCAATTAATAGGGTAATTATATGACTATGAGAAACTAAGCAATTACAACTAGTTTCCACCTTATTACCATGTTGTTACCACTTTTTTCTGTAACGTAAAGTAATACAAAAAAGTTAATATGGAAATAAAATCAGATTATTTAATGCTTACCTGCAGCTGCTTTTTCAAGAACTTGAATCACCTCCTCAGAATACTCCAGATGGATCGCAGTCACGTTTTTAGGAAGATCATTACATTTTACATTTTAGTAATTTAGCAGACGCTCTTATCCAGAGCGACTTATAGTGAGTGCACACATTTTTTCATACTGGCCCCCCGTGGGAATCGAACCCACAACCCTGGCGTTGCAAGCGCCATGCTCTACCAACTGAGCTACACGGGGCATTATAGCCATATAATGACACTGTAAAGACCACAAACTGTTGGCAAGAAGATAAGCTTTAGTTTCAGATAGCCCTCTTCCGTATGTGTATAGGTCTAAAACAGCTGGGTGTGGACCTATTCCTGTAAAGAAGGAAATATACTCTCTAAAACATTGAAAATCAGCACATATCACATGTTGATGGTAAAGACCAACTTGAAATACATAGTAGACCAAAGGGTATACAGTAACACCAACCATGAGGTACAAATAGAACTCCAAGGATCTTCCTCTCTTTGACAGTATTTCTTCTCCCTCCCCCCGGTCTTTCATTGATTACTTCAGCCAGTATCCCTGGGCTATCCTTGGAAGGTACACTGAAGTTGACAAGGCAAGGCCATACAGCCATCTTAACAAACTTAGTGTGTAAGGTGTTTGGTTTTGGAGATCACAAAAGCCCCATAGGTTCTACTCCAGTGTAGCTGCCACCTAGAGATGAAGCTCTTGTTATATAAATCTGTCCACTGCAGTCACCCTCATAGGTAGCTGGGGACCTGAATACAATGCCTTTGTCATCTGTTACTTTAGCCCTCAGATCCACCTGCTGACTTGCGGTTGTGGACAATTGCACAATTGAGTGACCAGCAGTTCAAAGATGACTTAAACTGGTCAGTTAGATTACATGATATGAGGATGGCGTTGAATATGGTACCTAGAAAGAAACATGGAGAGACAATAATATATTTGATTGTTCATCAATGCATGAAGTGCATAGTTAATTAAATGTATAATCAAAATACAGTACAGTATGAAGATGGCCAGACACTACTTCTCCAATAGAAATCCCCGATCATACTTGTAGGCGATGTCATGGCAACGTTGGCTAGATAAACTCATGCGCAGAAACACCTAATCGGGTGTAATGGTGATCTCGCGCTTAACTGTGCATGTGCAGGCCGTCAAATCAAGGGCACTTCTTCGATATAAAGTTGTTTTTGACGAAAATTGAAAACTTGTCAGTTTGTCACTTTCACAAGGTTGGAGTAATAACATGTTCAACTTCTTAAGACATTGGCTCAAATCTGGGTTGTGCCTTTAGATTTAGAGAAAATTAACAACTAAGAAAGATTTTTGGACTTCTCAAACCGCAATCCCCAGCCTGGTCTGCGTCGCAAACGTTCCAGGAAATCTAGCGATATTGCGCCTCTGGGTTTAGAAACGCTGTGCTATAATGATAAGCAATAGCAATATAATATGCAAATGTTAAACAGCAATATTAATAAATTGCAATATGCAAATGCCATAGACGTGAATGATCAATATTAATAACGAAATCAATAATAATATGGCAATAGGAATGCAAGTTAAAGCTGCCTACATTGAAAAGTAGCACAAGTGAAGGTGAGAAAAAAGCAATTAGCAGCAGCAAGCGAGGAGTGTGGCTTAAAGGGGAATGGAAGCATTTTACAAGCTACGTCATAAACCAATCTAAACAAACCCTAAATACATGTTCTGGGTGTTTTTCATACAGAAATTGCTTTGAATGATTTTGAATATTTGACTGGGCGTTGTCAATAAAATTGCCATGGTAGTGATGCGAGCTGCTGCGTCATTGACTGGATAGAAAGATTTGGAAAGTTGATTTATGATTGCTTACAAAAATGTGCTTAACAAGTCACATAATAAGTTGCATGGACTGTGTGCAATGAGTCTAAATTATTTTTGAATGACCACCTCATCTCTGTACCCTAAGCATTGTTGTTCACTAGTTTACTCCAAGTAGGGAAAGGGTGGCAGGGTTGGAAAGTAATAAAGGGGAATATATATATTTTTAAGGATATGTATGTGTATGTATGTATGTGTGTATGTGTGTCTGTATATAAAACATGGGGGATTGGAAGTGATGCAGACAATTACATTGATGGAAGTTACAATCTATCTGCAATATTAAGCTGATCTACCCCCAACAAAAAAACAAAAACAAAAAAAAAGGTCCCTAACACAGATTCAACCACAAAGACCAGGGAGGTTTTCCAATGCCTCGCAAAGAACGGCACCTATTGGTAGATGGGTAGAAATAACAAAAGCAGACAATAAATATCCCTTTGAGCATGTAGACGTTACTAATTACACTTTGGATGGTGTATCAATACAGCCAGTCACTACAAAGATACAGGCGTCCTTCCTAACTCAGTTGCCGGAGAGGAAGGAAAGCGCTCCGGGATTTCACCCTGAGGCCAATTGTGACTTTAAAACAGTTACTGAGTTGAATGGCTGTGATATGAGAAAACTGAGGATGGATCAACAACATTGTAGTTACACCACAATACTAACCTAATTGACAGAGTGAAAAGAAGGAAATCCAACATAACACATTGAGTACCACTCTCCATATTTTCAAACATAGTGGTGGCTGCATCGAGAATTTCAACAAGCATTTTGCTACGGCTGGCCATGTGTTCCACCTGGCTACCACTACCCCGGCCACCAGCTCTGCACCCTCCACTGCAACTTACCCATGCCCCCCTCCCGCTTCTCCTTCACACAAATTCAGACAGCTGACGTTCTGAAAGAGCTGCAAAATCTGGACCCCTACAAATCAGCTGGGCTAGACAATCTGGACCCTTTCTTTCTAAAACTAGCCGCCGAAATTGTCGCAACCCCTATTACTAGCCTGCTCAACCTCTCTTTCGTATCGTCTGAGATCCCCAGAGATTGGAAAGCTGCCGCGATCATCCCCTTCTTCAAAGGGGGTGACACTCTAGATCCAAACTGTTACAGACCTATATCAATCCTGCCCTGCCTTTCGAAAGTATTTGAAAGCCAAGTTAACAAAACAGATCACCGACCAATTCGGATCCCACCGTACCTTCTCCGCTATGCAATCCGGTTTCCGAGCTGGTCATGGGTGCACTTCAGCCACGCTTAAAGTCCTAAACGATATTATAACCGCGATCGATAATAGACAGTACTGTGTAGCCGTCTTCATCGACCTGGCCAAGGCTTTCGACTCTGTCAACCACCACATTCTTATTGGCAGACTAAATAGTCTTGGTTTCTCAAATGACTGCCTCGCCTGGTTCACCAACTACTTCTCAGATAGAGTTCAATGTGTCAAATCGGAGGGCCTGTTGTCTGGACCTATGGCAGTCTCTATGGGGGTGCCACAGGGTTCAATTCTTGGGCCGACTCTTTTCTCATATCAATGATGTCACTCTTGCTGCTGGTGACTCTCAGATCCACCTCTACGCAGACGACACCATTTTGTATACATCTGGCCCTTCATTGGACACTGTGTTAACAAACCTCCAAACGAGCTTCAATGCCATACAACACTCCTTCAGTAGCCTCCAACTGCTCTTAAACACTAGTAAAACTAAATGCATGCTCTTCAATCGAACGCTAATGGATCTCCAATCCAAAGTTAAATCTAGAATCGGCTTCCTATTTCGCAACAAAGCGAAATTCACTCATGCTGCCAAACATGCCCTCGTAAAACTGACTATCCTACTGATCCTTGACTTCAGCGATGTCATTCACAAAATAGCCTCCAACACTCTACTCAGCAAATTGGATGTAGTCTATCACAGTGCCATCCGTTTTGTCTCCAAAGCCCCATACACTACCCACCACTGTGACCTGTACACTCTTGTTGGCTGGTCCTCACTACATGTTCGTCGTCAAACCCACTGGCTCCAGGCCATCTATAAATCACTGCTAGGCAAATCCCCGCCTTATCTTAGCTCATTGGTCACCATAGCAACACCCACCCATAGTCTGCGCTGCAGCAGGTATATCTCACTGGTCATCCCCAAAGCCAACACCTCCTTTGGCCGCCATTCCTTCCAGTTCTCTGCTGCCAATGACTGGAACGAATTGCAAAAATCTCTGAAGCTGGAGACTCTTATCTCCCTCACTAACTTTAAGCATCAGTTGTCAGAGCACCTTACCGATCACTGCACCTGTACACAGCCCATCTGAAATTAGCCCACCCAACTACCTCATCCCTATATTGTTATTTATTTTGCTCATTTGCACCCCAGTATCTCTATTTGCACATCATCTCTTGCACATCTATCATTCCAGTGTTAATACTAATTGTAATTATTTTGCACTATAGCCTATTTATTGCCTTACCTCCATAACTTGCTACATTTGCACATACTGTATATACACTGCTCAAAAAAATTAAAGGGAACACTAAAATAACACATCCTAGATCTGAATGAATGAAATAATCTTATTAAATACTTTTTTCTTTACATAGTTGAATGTGCTGACAAAAAAATCACACAACAATTATCAATGGAAATCAAATTTATCAACCCATGGAGGTCTGGATTTGGAGTCACCCTCAAAATTAAAGTCGAAAACCACACTACAGGCTGATCCAACTTTGATGTAATGTCCTTAAAACAAGTCAAAATGAGGCTCAGTAGTGTGTGTGGCCTCCACGTGCCTGTATGACCTCCCTACAACGCCTGGGCATGCTCCTGATGAGGTGGCGGATGGTCTCCTGAGGGATCTCCTCCCAGACCTGGACTAAAGCATCCGCCAACTCCTGGACTGTCTGTGGTGCAACGTGGCGTTGGTGGATGGAGCGAGACATGATGTCCCAGATGTGCTCAATTGGATTCAGGTCTGGGGAACGGGCGGGCCAGTCCATAGCATCAATGCCTTCCTCTTGCAGGAACTGCTGACACACTCCAGTCACATGTGGTCTAGCGAATTTGCACAACAGCATGTGAAATGTATTGTCAATCAGTGTTGCTTCCTAAGTGGACAGTTTGATTTCACAGAAGTGTGATTGACTTGGAGTTACATTGTGTTGTTTAAGTGTTCCCTTTATTTTTTTGAGCAGTGTATATTTTCTGTTGTATTTTTTGACTTTGTTTTTTTACCCCATATGTAACTCTGTGTTGTTGTTTTTATCGCACTGCTTTGCTTTATCTTGGCCAGGTCGCAGTTGTAAATGAGAACTTGTTCTCAACTGGCTTACCTGGTTAAATAAAGGTGAAATAAAATAAAAAATACAAATAAAAAATGTTATGGGTTTGTTTGTAATCGTTAATGACTAGGGAGTTTTTCAGGATAAAAAAGAAAATGGAATGGAGCTAAGCACAGGACAAATCCTAGAGGAAAACCAGGTTCAGTCTGCTTTCCACCAGACACTGGGAGATTATTTAACCTTTCAGCAGGACAATAACCTAAAGGCCAAATCTACACTGGAGTTGCTTACCAAGACAGCGAATGTTCCTGAGTCGCCGAGTTACAGTTAACTATATTATACTTGAAAATCTATGGCAAGACTTGAAAATGGCTGTCTACCAATGATCAACAACCAACTTGACAGAGCTTGAAGAATTACAAAAAACAATGTGCAAAACTCGTAGAGACTTACCCAGAAAGACTCACAGAAGGTGCATCTACAAAGTATTGACTCAGGCGTGTGAATACTTATGTAAATGAGATATTTCTGTATTTAATTGAAATTAAAATTGCAGTGCATCCGAACAGGGCCGGACTAACGCATTTGTGGCCCCGGGGCACCTACCTCCAGGGGAACCCAACCAACACATAAAAAACATTTGGGTGGAAAAGTTCCTTCAGTTCAACACAATGGGGCAGAGAGAAAAATGTGCTGTTTTATAGCTCATCTCATGCTATTCTACACATTTTGCCATGAGGCTGAGAATTTATTTCTTGAGATTTCACCATTGCTTTTTTTTTTGTGTGTGTATTTTAACCCTTTAGACCCCAATAGAATTCTAGAATGCTGCAGTAGATTACAGACAGCTCAAAAACAAAGAACTAATGACAATTACATGTTAGCTTAGTTTTAAAGAGCACTACCTCTTCTTTAATATGACACCACATTCATGTCAATAGGAATAACACTCATTTTGTCTCCCATTGTGTAAAGACACTCACTATCAAAAAACGATTAACACTCAACCTAGAGTATTTAAATAGTACATTATAAATATTGAAAAGATTATCCAAAATGTGACCATAGGACAATATTCAGAAAGTATTTCAAAACCCACACAAAGTAGGCAATTTGATTGACAACGATTCTTACTTCTCTAACAATGCACAAAACTATTCAGAGACTTTCAAAATGTAGATAATCTCTCTCAATGAGATTTAGTACAGACCAGGCCTGAAACAAAATGTAGAAATAGTAGCCTACTTTGACAACAATTTAGTGAATGCAGACCGATAGACTGTTACAGACCTACAGTGGGGAGAACAAGTATTTGATACACTGCCGATTTTGCAGGTTTTCCTACTTACAAAGCATGTAGAGGTCTGTCATTTTTATCATAGGTACACTTCAACTGTGAGAGACGAAACCTAAAACAAAAATCCAGAAAATCACATTGTATGATTTTTAAGTAATTAATTTGCATTTTATTGCATGACATAAGTATTTGATCACCTACCAACCAGTAAGAATTCCGGCTCTCACAGACCTGTTAGTTTTTCTTTAAGAAGCCCTCCTGTTCTCCACTCATTCCCTGTATTAACTGCACCTGTTTGAACTCGTTACCTGTATAAAAGACACCTATCCATACACTCAATCAAACAGACTCCAACCTCTCCACAATGGCCAAGACCAGAGAGCTGTGTAAGGACATCAGGGATAAAATTGTAGACCTGCACAAGGCTGGGATGGGCTACAGGACAATAGGCAAGCAGCTTGGTGAGAAGGCAACAACTGTTGGCACAATTATTAGAAAATGGAAGTTCAAGATTATGGTCAATCAACCTCGGTCTGGGGCTCCATGCAAGATCTCACCTCGTGGGGCATCAATGATCATGAGGAAGGTGAGGGATCAGCCCAGAACTACACGGCAGGACCTGGTCAATGACCTGAAGAGAGCTGGGATCACAGTCTCAAAGAAAACCATTAGTAACACACTACGCCGTCATGGATTAAAATCCTGCAGTGCAAGCAAGGTCCCCCTGCTCAAGCCAGCGCATGTCCAGGCCCGTCTGAAGTTTGCCAATGACCATCTGGATGATCCAGAGGAGGAATGGGAGAAGGTCATGTGGTCTGATGAGACACAAATAGAGCTTTTTGGTCTAAACTCCACTCGCCGTGTTTGGAGGAAGAAGAAGGATGAGTACAACCCCAAGAACACCATCCCAACCGTGAAGCATGGAGGTGGAAACATCATTCTTTGGGGATGCTTTTCTGCAAAGGGGACAGGACGACAGCACAGTATTGAGGGGAGGATGGATGAGGCCATGTATCGCGAGATCTTGGCCACCAACCTCCTTCCCTTAGTAAGAGCATTGAAGATGGGTCGTGGCTGGGTCTTCCAGCATGACAACGACCCGAAACACACAGCCAGGGCAACTAAGGAGTGGCTCCGTAGGAAGCATCTCAAGGTCCTGGAGTGGCCTAGCCAGTCTCCAGACCTGAACCCAATAAAAAATCTTTGGAGGGAGCTGAAAGTCCGTATTGCCCAGCGACAGCCCCGAAACCTGAAAGATCTGGAGAAGGTCTGTATGGAGGAGTGGGCCAAAATCCCTGCTGCAGTGTGTGCAAACCTGGTCAAGACCTACAGGAAACATATGATCTCTGTAATTGCAAACAAAGGTTTCTGTACCAAATATTAAGTTCTGCTTTTCTGATGTATCAAATACTTATGTCATGCAATAAAATGCAATGTTTACGTAAAAATCATACAATGTGTTTTTCTGGATTTTTGTTTTAGATTCCGTCTCTCACAGTTGAAGTGTACCTATGATAAAAAATTACAGACCTCTACATGCTTTGTAAGTAGGAAAACCTGCAAAATCGGCAGTGTATCAAATACTTGTTCTCCCCACTGTATATCCATCCTGCCCTGCCTTTTGAAAGTTTTTGAAAGCCAAGTTAACAAACAGATCACCGACTATTTCGAATCCCACCGTACCTTCTCCGCTATGCAATCCGGTTCCCAAGCTGGTCATGGGTGCATCTCAGCCACGCTCAAGGTCCTAAACGATATTACAGTGAGGGAAAAAAAGTATTTGATCCCCTGCTGATTTTGTACGTTTGCCCACTGACAAAGGAATGATCAGTCTATCATTTTAATGGTAGGTTTATTTGAACAGTGAGAGACAGAATAACAACAAAAAAATCCAGAAAAACACATGTCAAAAATGTTCTAAATTGATTTGCATTTTAATGAGGGAAATAAGTATTTGACCCCTCTGCAAAACATGACTTAGTACTTGGTGGCAATCACAGAGGTCAGACGTTTCTTGTAGTTGGCCACCAGGTTTGCACACATCTCAGGAGGGATTTTGTCCCACTCCTCTTTGCAGATCTTCTCCAAGTCATTAAGGTTTCGAGGCTGACGTTTGGCAACTCGAACCTTCAGCTCCCTCCACAGATGTTCTATGGGATTAAGGTCTGGAGACTGGCTAGGCCACTCCTGGACCTTAATGTGCTTCTTCTTGAGCCACTCCTTTGTTGCCTTGGCCGTGTGTTTTGGGTCATTGTCATGCTGGAATACCCATCCACGACACATTTTCAATGCCCTGGCTGAGGGAAGGAGGTTCTTACCCAAGATTTGGCGGTACATGGCCCCGTCCATCGTCCCTTTGATGCGGTGAAGTTGTCCTGTCCCCTTAGCAGAAAAACCCCCCCAAAGCATAATGTTTCCACCTCCATGTTTGACGGTGGTGATGGTGTTCTTGGGGTCATAGGCAGCATTCCTCCTCCTCCAAACACGGCGAGTTGAGTTGATGCCAAAGAGCTCGATTTTGGTCTCATCTGACCACAACACTTTCACCCAGTTCTACTCTGAATCATTCAGATGTTCATTGGCAAACTTCAGACGGGCATGTATATGTGCTTTCTTGAGCAGGGGGACCTTGCGGGCGCTGCAGGATTTCAGTCCTTCACGGCGTAGTGTGTTACCAATTGTTTTCTTGGTGACTATGGTCACAGATGCCTTGAGATCATTGACAAGATCCTCCCGTGTAGTTCTGGGCTGATTCCTCACCGTTTTCATTATCATTGCAACTCCACGAGGTGAGATCTTGCATGGAGCCCCAGGCCGAGGGAGATTGACAGTTATTTTGTGTTTCTTCCATTTGCGAATAATCGCACCAACTGTTGTCACCTTCTCACCAAGCTGTTGTCTGGACCTATGGCAGTCTCTATAGGGGTGCCACAAGGTTCAATTCTTGGGCCGACTCTTTTCTCTGTGTATATCAATGATGTCGCTCTTGCTACTGGTGACTCTCAGATCCACCTCTACGCAGACGACACCATTTTGTATACATCTGGCCCTTCATTAGACATTGTGTTAACAAACCTCCAAACGAGCTTCAATGTCATACAACACTCCTTCCGTGGCCTCCAACTGCTCTTAAACACTAGTAAAACTAAATACATGCTCTTCAATCGAACGCTACTGGCACCCGCCCACCCGACTAGAATCACTACTCTCGGCGGGTCTGACCTAGAGTATGTGGACAACTACAAATACCTAGGTGTCTGGTTAGACTGTAAACTCTCCTTCCAGACTCACATTAAGAATCTCCAATCCAAAGTTAAATCTAGAATCGGCTTCCTATTTCGCAACAAAGCCTCCTTCACTCATAATGCTAAACATGCCCTCGTTAAACTGACTATCCTACCGATCCTTGACTTCGGCGATGTCATTTACAAAATAGCCTCCAACTCTCTACTCAGCAAATTGGATGTAGTCTATCACAGTGCCATCCGTTTTGTCACCAAAGCCCCATATACTACCCACCACTGTGACCTGTACGCTCTTGTTGGCTTGTCCTCACTACATATTCGTCGCCAAACCAACTGGCTACAGGTCATCTATAAATCACTGCTAGGCAAATCCCTGCCTTATCATAGCTCATTGGTCACCATAGCAACACCCACCCGTAGTATGCGCTCCAGCAGGTATATCTCACTGGTCATCCCCAAAACCAACACCTCCTTTGGCCGCCATTCCTTCCAGTTCTCTGCTGCCAATGACTGGAACGAACTGCAAAAATCTCTGAAGCTGGAGACTCTTATCTCCCTCACTAACTTTAAGCATCAGATGTCAGAGCACCTTACCGATCACTGCACCTGTACACAGCCCATCTTAAATTAGCCCACCCAACTACCTCATCCCCATATTGTTATTTATTTTGCTCATTTGCACCCCAGTATCTCTATTTGCACATCATCTCTTGCACATCTATCATTCCAGTGTTAATACTCAATTGTAATTATTTTGCACTATGGCCTATTTATTGCCTTACCTCCATAACCTGCTACATTTGCACACACTGTATATATATTTTCTGTTGTATTTTTGACTTTATGTTTTGTTTACCCCATATGTAACTGTGTTGTTTTTTATCGCACTGCTTTGCTTTATCTTGGCCAGGTCGTAGTTGTAAATGAGAACTTGTTCTCAACTGGTTTACCTGGTTAAATAAAGGTGAAAAAAAAAAAAAAAAAAAAGAGAGAAGATACAAAACAATTTCCCTATAAGATTTGTAGGACAAATTCATATTTCAACCTGTCACTTTAGTGTTTGAATTTAGCCTACAACATGTTGTGGAACTTCTGGAAGCAGTGCCCCATCCTGCAAAGTGGCACAGAACACGTAGAGCACCCAAAGGAGGTTTCTACACATCTCCCACTCATTGCCCTGTGTCCACTCCAGATGCACACCACACACCCTCTCTTGCGCCCTTCAAACTTCACCAGGGAGTGGACCTGCTTTCAAATGATGGAGTAACAACACTGTAGCCAAGTGAATGTTCAAGCTGCATTTTGTATGCCTTCAGGGACCAGCGCCTGCAGTTTCTGGGAAGGGGCCTTTGCAGGGTCCCCACACTGGTCTACTGATGCCGCCCTCAGGGTACCATACATAGGTAGCAATATGCCACACAACCGCTTTGAGCAGCTATATAGGTACATGCATTTTCAGATCCAAATTCAACAAATGAGACTGAAAATTGTGGGACAATGGTGAGACTTGGGGCAGATGCACTCCATGGAAACGTAGGCTCCCCTCTCTGGTGTGCTCTCCTTCTCTCCATGTTCCTCTCTATGTTCCTCTCTATGTTCCTCTCTATGTTCCTCTCACTCCACTTGCTTCTCCATCCTCTTCACTCTCCCCTCTCCCTCCACATCTCTATCCCTCCAATCATCTCTAAGTCCTCTTCCTCCCTGCCTTCTGCTGCTGAGCCATGACTCTCCACATCCCTTCCCTCGCTTCCACTGACCTAGAGGAACAGAGGGAGAGAGAGCGAGAGGAACAAATAGGATACAATTGTGGTCAGGATCATTCTCTCTCTCTCCCGCTTCAACTCACTCACACACACACTCTCCCTTCCGCTCTTTCTTTTTCTCAGCAATACACACTCTCTAATAATCACCTTTTAGGCAGTGGAGGAAGGGGAGGACCATTCTCCTCAGAGAATTTCAGAAAAATTAAAATAGTGAAACTTTAAAAAGGTTATCCTTTTTAGATAAAACTATACTCAAATATATTCCCGTCACCAAATAATTCATTAAAACACACTGTTTTGCAATGAAGGTCTACAGTAGCCTCAGCAGCACTCTGTAGGGTAGCACCATGGTGTAGCCGGAGGACAGTTAGCTTCTGTCCGCCTATGGGTACATTAACTTCAATACAAAACTAGGAGGCTCATGGCTCTCACCCCCTTCCATAGACTTACACAGTAATTATAACAACTTCCGGAGGACGTCCTCCAACCTATCTGAGCTCATGCAGCATGAACTGACATGTTTTCCACCCAATCAAAGGATCAGAGAATGAATCTAGTACTGAAAGCATAAGCTACAGCTAGCTAGCACTGCAGTGCATAAAATGTGGTGAGTAGTTGACACAAAGAGAGAGAAAGACAATAGTTGAACAGTTTTGAACAAATTAATTTCTTCCAAAATTAAGGAGAAGCGAGAGAGAGCGAGAGGAAGCGAGAGAGAGAGGAAGCGAGAGAGAAAGAGAGAGAGAGAGCGAGAGCTAGCTAGCTATATTTCGTAGTATATATTTTTTTCCCTTTCAGCTAGTGTCAAATGCAGCTAGCTAGTTTAGCCTACTCAAAACACCCGGCTCGAACAGAGGGATGCTATGTTAGCTAGCTGGCTATCCAACACTGGAACTCTTCCAAGTCAAGGTAAGCTTTTGGTTTTATTAATTTATTTCCACCGGGGCCTGCTGGTGTAACTGCTAAACTGATTGCTTCTGACCACACTGTACTGCATGATTGTAGCAGGTTTATTAACATGTTAGTTCTAGTAGTTATGTTGACTATGACATGACAAAGATGTAGGCTGTGTGTAGCGGTTAGCAGTCATGACATGAAGGTTTGGCTTGGAAAGGTTTTTCGCCTGGTCACAAACAGCTGATGTGTTGTGCACTGAAGTCCACAAGCGAAAGGAAAAGGTGAGAGGAGGAGAGTGCAGAGATAGATGTGAGAAGGAATTATATATACAACGAGCTGTTTGTATGTGTCTGGTATGAAAATTAACTGTGTTTGAGTGTGATCAGAGGTGTATTCATTGCGCCGATTCTGTTGAAAAACGTTTCTTAAACGGAACGGGATAAACATACCTGAATTTGTCCAATAGAAACTCTCTTTGCAACTGTTGGACTAATGCTTACATCGTAGATCAGCTAGATGCAGGCAAGAGTGTGCAAGGTGTTATTGAATGTGTCAATGTAGGTCACCTTGATTACTCAATTCTCTCGACCTGTGCACCTACTTTGTACATTTTCCTTCATATGCTAAGTTGAAGCAACCTCATGATGGGTACCTGAAAAATTTGAGTAAACCTATCGATGTTACAATGAGCTGGGTGAATGGAATATGAATGACAGTCATCCAATATGCTGTAATAGAAATAAGGCCATGTTCATTAAAAAATACATATCATCCTCCCTCATCTTAAACGGCACCGACCGCCACTGCTCTTAGGGGTTTCCATAATAAAATGGTGTGTTGCAGTTACAACACGGTAACTGGTACCCCAGGAAGACTGTCTTGCACTGCTGGTATGAACTGCTAAAACCAAACCAACATATTCTGTTGGCTTTTGGTTATGGCTTTCACTACACAGCAGCAGAAGTTGGTTGGGCTTGACGTGCCGGAGAAGCTTGTACACGACCCAAAGCCTGTCTGGCCTCCCGTGGTATGAGACTGTAATCTATCACCAGGAAGACAAAAGGCTAGGGGAGAGGACTAACAAATCAACTCCGAAACCAGAAATGGTGGATGGTTGGGCATGGAGCTAGCAACCCCATCCCGTAAAACCTTTCTGCTACAGAAACGGCAACAAATGACAATCCTACAACTGGATGCGAAGATCTCCCAGAGTCCCAGACTTGTATGACTGCCATCAGTGAAAGCCTACGGAAAACTGGTGACGTGAAGATGGGAGCACTGATGGCACACAGTGAGTGAAGCCAGGTGGACTAGCTCCGGCTCCACGTGAACCAGCACTGGAGAAACAGTATTACACTCTGGACGGGAGGACGGACAACATCGTGAAGGTGTTGCCATCATCCTACAGAAAGGGGTATAGAAAACTCTAATGGAATGGAAACCAATCAGCAGCAGAATGATAAAAGCAAGATTCAATGGACAACATACCAAACTAACAATAATCCAATGTTATGCTACCACAAACGATGCCACAGATGAAGAACAGGTTGTTTTCTTCAACTCCCTCCAATCTGAAGTAGAGAAGACACCTGCTCAAGACCTGCTCCTTGTCATCAGAGACCTAAATGCAAAGGTTGGCATCGACAACACCAACTACGAGAGAACAATGGGGAAGCACGGCTGTGGAGAGATGAATGACAACGGTGAGAGACTGGCAACATTCTGCATCACAAATAACCTGGTGATTGGTGGCAGCCTGTTTCCCCACAAGAATATCCACAAGCTGACATTGTACTCTCCTAATGGAAGAGACAAGAACCAGATTGACCACCTGATGATCAAATGGCAAGTGGAGAAGCTCACTGAGGGATGTCAAGGTGCGAAGGGGGGCAGATAATGCCAATGACCACCGTCTTGTGACATCAAACTAAAGCTGAAAAGTTTAAGACCACCGACAAAAGTAACAAGATTTGATGTTGGCATGCTGAGGGACCAAACCTTCAAGAAAACCTTCATAATGCAAGTTCGCAAAAAAGTATCAAGCCCTTTCAAAACAACACAGAAGAAAATGAGGAGGTGACTGAGGGAAATATAGACAGGAAGTGGGAGAAAGTGGTTAAAGCTTACAGTGAAAGCAGCAAGAAAATCATAGGCCACAGAATGTGGCAACGCAAGGAATGGATCACCCCAGAAACATGGGAAATTATCGAGGAAAGAAGGGACCTAAAAAATAAAACAGATGCCGAATCACAAAGGCTAAAACAGAAATTGGAGGAGTCAAAAGGCTAGTAAGAAGAGACAAAAGGGACTACCTGGAGGAGCTGGCAAGTGCTTTTGAAAAAGTGGCAGCAAGGAACAGCATACAAAATCACTAACCTAATATGTGGAAATGTCTGCTCTACCCAAAACTACAACCAAATAATTGCAGCATTACCGCAAAAGTGGAAGAGGAAAGTGGAAGGAACTTGTCTGTCGGCCCTGCATTAAAGACCATAATTGGTTAAAGAAAATAGTGATAAATAAAAAAGTATACCAGTTTCATTTAAGGACCAAAGGATTGACAGCCGTCCTATATAGATAGCAAAATAGTTGGGAAGAGATTTTTGACGTACCGATTCCATGGCACATGGTTTATGAACTGATACGCAAAACGACGCTAGATTCAAAACTTACATTTTAAATTATACAAAATTCTTGCTACCAATAGAATGCTTTTTATATGGGGGATACAATCTTCACAGGATCTTTCTTCTGAAGATCTTTCTGCAAAGAGACAGAATCATTTGATCATTTGTTTTGGTACTGTCCATTTGTAGCTTGCTTTTGGTCACATGTCCAGGAATGGCTGAAGGATTGCAATATTTACCTGGAGCTAACCCTGCAGAAAGCACTAATGGGTGATCTGAAAAGTCATAGTCAATCGATCAATAATATAATAATACTTTTAGCAAAAATGTTTATTTTCAATTTACAATCTGTAGAAACAACGAGAATAGAAAGGTTCAGAACTTTTGTGAAACATCACAGTACAGTTGAAAAATATATGGCAAATAGAAATCCAATATGGATGGTGTTAAGAGATAGATGGGAGGGGTTGAATGGAGCTGAAGGTTGGGACTAATAACAACAAGATAACTAATGTAAAACATACTTTGTCCATAATAAGTACATTGGGGAAAAAAAGTATTTAGTCAGCCACCAATTGTGCAAGTTCTCCCACTTAAAAAGATGAGAGAGGCCTGTAATTTTCATCATAGGTACACGTCAACTATGACAGACAAAATGAGGAAAAAAAATCCAGAAAATCACATTGTAGGATTTTTTATGAATTTATTTGCAAATTATGGTGGAAAATAAGTATTTGGTCAATAACAAAAGTTTCTCAATACTTTGTTATATACCCTTTGTTGGCAATGACACAGGTCAAACGTTTTCTGTAAGTCTTCACAAGGTTTTCACACACTGTTGCTGGTATTTTGGCCCATTCCTCCATGCAGATCTCCTCTAGAGCAGTGATGTTTTGGGGCTGTCGCTGGGCAACACGGACTTTCAACTCCCTCCAAAGATTTTCTATGCTGTTGAGATCTGGAGACTGGCTAGGCCACTCCAGGACCTTGAAATGCTTCTTACGAAGCCACTCCTTCGTTGCCCGGGCGGTGTGTTTGGGATCATTGTCATGCTGAAAGACCCAGCCACATTTCATCTTCAATGCCCTTGCTGATGGAAGGAGGTTTTCACTCAAAATCTCATGATACATGGCCCCATTCATTCTTTCCTTTACACGGATCAGTCGTCCTGGTCCCTTTGCAGAAAAACAGCCCCAAAGCATGATGTTTCCACCCCCATGCTTCACAGTAGGTATGGTGTTCTTTGGATGCAACTCAGCATTCTTTGTCCTCCAACCACGACGAGTTGAGTTTTTACCAAAAAGTTCTATTTTGGTTTCATCTGACCATATGACATTCTCCCAATCCTCTTCTGGATCATCCAAATGCACTCTAGCAAACTTCAGACGGGCCTGGACATGTACTGGCTTAAGCAGGGGGACACGTCTGGCACTGCAGGATTTGAGTCCCTGGCGGCGTAGTGTGTTACTGATGGTAGGCTTTGTTACTTTGGTCCCAGCTCTCTGCAGGTCATTCACTAGGTCCCCCCGTGTGGTTCTGGGATTTTTGCTCACCGTTCTTGTGATCATTTTGACCCCACGGGGTGAGATCTTGCGTGGAGCCCCAGATCGAGGGAGATTATCAGTGGTCTTGTATGTCTTCCATTTCCTAATAATTGCTCCCACAGTTGATTTCTTCAAACCAAGCTGCTTACCTATTGCAGATTCAGTATTCCCAGCCTGGTGCAGGTCTACAATTTTGTTTCTGGTGTCCTTTGACAGCTATTTGGTCTTGGCCATAGTGGAGTTTGGAGTGTGACTGTTTGAGGTTGTGGATAGGTGTCTTTTATACTGATAAGAAGTTCAAACAGGTGTCATTAATACAGGTAATGAGTGGAGGACAGAGGAGCCTCTTAAAGAAGAAGTTACAGGTCTGTGAGACCCAGGAATCTTGCTTGTTTGTAGGTGACCAAATACTTATTTTCCACCATAATTTGCTAATAAATTCATAAAAAATCCTACAATGTGATTTTCTGGATTTTTAAAAAATCAATTTGTCTGTCATAGTTGACGTGTACCTATGATTAAAATTACAGGCCCCTCTCATCTTTTTAAGTGGGAGAACTTGCACAATTGGTGGCTGACTAAATACTTTTTCCCCCCACTGTAAATAGGTTATAGATTAAGAACTTTTGTTAAAGAGCAGTTTGAAAGATATGGCATATAGAAGCAAACCGGATGGACATCATGAAAATGATCGGGATGTTGAGGAAGTTCAGAAGTAAAAACAAATAAAATAGAACTATTGTAAAATTGACTGTGTCCATAAAATGTATATAGTTTGTATAAACTGGAATTAGAGGCCTAAACGTTGTTGTGCACTAGTTTACTACAATTAGGGGAGGTGGGATTGGAAAGTAATGAAGGAAAATATATATTTTTAAATGATATATATATATATATATATATATATATATATATAACACACACACACACACACATACAGTGAGGAGAACAAGTATTTGATACACTGCAGATTTTCCTACTTACAAAGCATGTAGAGGTCTGTAATTTTTATCATAGGTACACTTCAACTGTGAGAGACGAAACCTAAAACAAAAATCCAGAAAATCACATTGTATGATTTTTAAGTAATTAATTTGCATTTTATTGCATGACATAAGTATTTGATCACCTACCAACCAGTAAGAATTCCGGCTCTCACAGACCTGTTAGTTTTTCTTTAAGAAGCCCTCCTGTTCTCCACTCATTACCTGTATTAACTGCACCTGTTTGAACTCGTTACCTGTATAAAAGACACCTGTCCACACACTCAATCAAACAGACTCCAACCTCTCCACAATGGCCAAGACCAGAGAGCTGTGTAAGGACATCAGGGATAAAATTGTAGACCTGCACAAGGCTGGGATGGGCTACAGGACAATAGGCAAGCATCTTGGTGAGAAGGCAACAACTGTTGGCGCAATTATTAGAAAATGGAAGAAGTTAAAGATGACGGTCAATCACCCTCGGTCTGGGGCTCCATGCAAGATCTCACCTCGTGGGGCATCAATGATCATGAGGAAGGTGAGGGATCAGCCCAGAACTACACAGCAGGACCTGGTCAATGACCTGAAGAGAGCTGGGACCACAGTCTCAAAGAAAACCATTAGTAACACACTACGCCGTCATGGATTAAAATCCTGCAGCGCACGCAAGGTCCCCCTGCTCAAGCCAGCGCATGTCCAGGCCCGTCTGAAGTTTGCCAATGACCATCTGGATGATCCAGAGGAGGAATGGAAGAAGGTCATGTGGTCTGATGAGACACAAATAGAGCTTTTTGGTCTAAACTCCACTTGCCGTGTTTGGAGGAAGAAGGATGAGTACAACCCCAAGAACACCATCCCAACCGTGAAGCATGGAGGGGGAAACATCATTCTTTGGGGATGCTTTTCTGCAAAGGGGACAGGACGACTGCACTGTATTGAGGGGAGGATGGATGGGGCCATGTATCACGAGATCTTGGCCAACAACCTCCTTCCCTCAGTAAGAGCATTGAAGATGGGTCGTGGCTGGGTCTTCCAGCATGACAACGACCCGAAACACACTGCCAGGGCAACTAAGGAGTGACTCCGTAGGAAGCATCTCAAGGTCCTGGAGTGGCCTAGCCAGTCTCCAGACCTGAACCCAATAGAAAGTATTTGGAGGGAGCTGAAAGTCCGTATTGCCCAGCGACAACTCCGAAACCTGAAGGATCTGGAGAAGGTCTGTGTGGAGGAGTGGGCCAAAATCCCTGCTGCAGTGTGTGCAAACCTGGTCAAGACCTACAGGAAACGTATGATCTCTGTAATTGCAAACAAAGGTTTCTGTACCAAATATTAAGTTCTGCTTTTCTGATGTATCAAATACTTATGTCATGCAATAAAATGCAAATTAATTACTTAAAAATCATACAATGTGATTTTCTGGATTTTTGTTTTAGATTCCATCTCTCACAGTTGAAGTGTACCTATGATAAAAATTACAGACCTCTACATGCTTTGTAAGTAGGAAAACCTGCAAAATCGGCAGTGTATCAAATACTTGTTCTCCCCACTGTATATACACACATAGTTGGGGAAAAAGTATTTAGTCAGCCACCAATTGTGCAAGTTCTCCCACTTAAAAAGATGAGAGGGGCCTGAAATTTTTATCATAGGTACACGTCAACTATGACAGACAAATTGATTTTTTAAAAATCCAGAAAATCACATTGTAGGATTTTTTATGAATTTATTTGCAAATTATGGTGGAAAATAAGTATTTGGTCACCTACAAACAAGCAAGATTTCTGGGTCTCACAGACCTGTAACTTCTTCTTTAAGAGGCTCCTCTGTCCTCCACTCGTTACCTGTATTAATGGCACCTGTTTGAACTTCTTATCAGCATAAAAGACACCTGTCCACAACCTCAAACAGTCACACTCCAAACTCCACTATGGCCAAGACCAAATAGCTGTCAAAGGACACCAGAAACAAAATTGTAGACCTGCACCAGGCTGGGAAGACTGAATCTGCAATAGGTAAGCAGCTTGGTTTGAAGAAATCAACTGTGGGAGCAATTATTAGGAAATGGAAGACATACAAGACCACTGATAATCTCCCTCGATCTGGGGCTCCACGCAAGATCTCACCCCGTGGGGTCAAAATTATCACAAGAACGGTGAGCAAAAATCCCAGAACCACACGGGGGGACCTAGTGAATGACCTGCAGAGGCCTGGGACCAAAGTAACAAAGCCTACCATCAGTAACACACTACGCCGCCAGGGACTCAAATACTGCAGTGCCAGACGTGTCCCCCTGCTTAAGCTAGTACATGTCCAGGTCCGTCTGAAGTTTGCTAGAGTGCATTTGGATGATCCAGAAGAGGATTGGGAGAATGTCATATGGTCAGATGAAACCAAAATATAACTTTTTGGTAAAAACTCAACTCGTCGTGTTTGGAGGACAAAGAATGCTGAGTTGCACCCAAAGAACACCATACCTACTGTGAAGCATGGGGGTGGAATAATCATGCTTTGGGGCTGTTTTTCAGCAAAGGGACCAGGACGACTGAGCCGTGTAAAGGAAAGAATGAATGGGGCCATGTATCGTGAGATTTTGAGTGAAAACCTCCTTCCATCAGCAAGGGCATTGAAGATGAAACATGGCTGGGTCTTTCAGCATGACAATGATCCCAAACACACCGCCCGGGCAACGAAGGAGTGGCTTCGTAAGAAGCATTTCAAGGTCCTGGAGTGGCCTAGCCAGTCTCCAGATCTCAACCCCATAGAAAATCTTTGGAGGGAGTTTAAAGTAATTTGCAAATAAATTCATTACAAATCCTACAATGTGATTTTCTGGATTTTTTTTTCTCATTTTGTCTGTCATAGTTGACGTGTACCTATGATGAAAATTATAGGCCTCTCTCATCTTTTTAAGTGGGAGAACTTGCACAATTGGTGGCTGACTATATACTTTTTTCCCCCCACTGTATGTATGTATGTGTATATATATATATATATATATATATAACACATACATACACACAGTGAAGAGGCGACTCCGGGATGCTGACCTTCTAGGCAAAGAAAAAGCAATATCTCAAACTGGCCAATAAAAGATTAAGATGGACAGTCTGAGATATGGCTTTTTCTTTGCAACTCTGCCTAGAAGGTCAGCCTCCCAGGGTGTCGCCTCTTCACTGTTGATGTTAAGACTGGTGTTTTGCGGGTACTATTTAATGAAGCTGTCAGTTGAGGGCCTGTGAGCCGTCTGTTTCTCAAACTGGACACTAATGCATTTGTCCTCTTGCACCAGGGCCTCCCACTCCTCTTTCTATTCTGGTTAGAGACAGTGCGCTGTTCTGTGAAGTGAGTAGTACACAGCGTTGTACGAGATCTTCAGTTTCTTGACAATTTCTCACATAAATAGCCTTCATTTCTCAGAACAAGAATAGACTGATGAGTTTCAGAAGAAAGTTTTGTTTCTGGACATTTTGAGCCTGTAATCGGACCCACAATTCCTGATGCTCCAGATACTCAACTAGTCTCAAGAAGGCCAGTTTTATTGCTTCTTTAAATCAGCACAACAGTTTTCAGCTGTGCTAACATAATTGCAAAATGGTTTTCTAATGATCAATTAGCCTTCAAAAATGATATACTTGGATTAGCAAACACAACGTGCAATTGGAATACAGGACTGATGGTTGTTGACAATGGCCCTCTGTATGCCTATGTAGATATTCCATTTACAAAATCAGCCATTTCTAGCTACAATAGCCATTTACATTAACAATGTCTACACTGTATTTCTGATCAATTTGATGTTATTTTGAAAGGGACAGAAAATTGCTTTTCTTTCGAAAACAAGGACATTTCTAAGTGACCCCAAACTTCTGAACGGTAGAATGTATGTACACATGCATGTACAGTTGAATTCGGAAGTTTACATTTACTTAGGTTGGAGTCATTAAAACTAGTTTTTCAACCACTTCACAAATGTCTTGTTAACAAGCTATAGTTTTGGCAAGTCGGTTAGGTCATCTACTTTGTGCATGACACAAGCAATTTCCAAACGCCTGAAGGTACCACGTTCATCTGTACAAACAATAGTACGCAAGTATAAACACCATGGCACCACGCAGCCGTCATACCGCTCAGGAAGGAGACGCGTTTTGTCTCCTAGAGATGAATTGGTGCGAAAAGTGCAAATCAATCCCAGAACAACAGCAAAGTACCTTGTGAAGATGCTGGAGGAAACAGGTACAAAAGTATCTATATCCACAGTAAAACGAGTCCTATATCGACATAACCTGAAAGGCCGCTCAGCAAGGAAGAAGGCACTGCTCCAAAACCGCCATAAAAAAGCCAGACTACGGTTTGCAACTGCACATGGGGACAAAGATTGTACTTTTTGAAGAAATGTCCTCTGGTCTGATGAAACAAAAACAGAACTGTTTGGCCATAATGACCATCGTTATGTTTGGAGGAAAAAGGGGAACGCTTGCAAGCCGAAGAACACCATTCCAACCGTGAAGCAAGGGGGTGGCAGCATCATGCTGTGGGGGTGCTTCGCTGCAGGAGGGACTGGTGCACGTCACAAAATAGATGGCATCATGAGGAAGGAACATTTTGTGGATATATTGAAGCAACATCTCAAGACATCAGTCAGGAAGTTAAAGCTTGGTTGCAAATGGGTCTTCCAAATGGACAATGACCCCAAGCATACTTCCGAAGTTGTGCCAAAATGTCTTAAGGAAAAAGCGTGTGTGAGCAAGTAGGCCCACAAACCTGACTCAGTTACACCAGCTCTGTCAGGAGGAATGGGCCAATATTCACCCAACTTATTGTGGGATGCTTGTGGAAGGCTACCCGAAACATTTGACCCAGTTTAAAGGCAATGCTACAAAATACTAATTGAGTGTATGTAAACTTCTGACCCACTGACATTTCACATTCTTAAAATAAAGTGGTGATCCTAACTGACCTAAAACAGGGAATTTTTACTAGGATTAAAATGTCAGGAATTGTGAAAAACTGAGTTTAAATATATTTGGCTAAGGTGTATGTAAACTTCCGACTTAAACTGTACACGTACATGTACATACACACACACAAATCGACTTCTAAACACCACTATAAGAAAAAAGGTTTAAAAAGTGCACACCTACGTCATCATAATCAGTGAGAAAAATTTCAAATTAAAACATTTATTTCTGGGGTACAAGAATTCATAAAAACTGAGCAGCTGATTTGTACAATCATAGACATGGCAACGAAGAGCTTGGGCCCTATTTTGACAGCTCTAAAATGCAGACAGTCTACAGTATTACTTATAATTGCAGCAGGTCACTATTGATTAAAAACAACATATATATATATTTTTTTTTACAATGTCCAGAGGGCTATCATTTGTACAGGGTAAGAGTGCATACATTTGATGCAATCTGCTGTATTCAAAACAAGTTTTG
Organism: Coregonus clupeaformis; assembly: GCF_020615455.1. NCBI lineage: Eukaryota > Metazoa > Chordata > Actinopteri > Salmoniformes > Salmonidae > Coregonus > Coregonus clupeaformis. Next base: position 28,151,175 of record NC_059199.1, read on the forward strand.
AATGAAGTGCCATAACAGGCATTTGATCATACAGTAATTTCAGTAAAATCCCTGCACATTTGCGCTGCCAAAATGTCCCCCCTACATTTTACACATTTACTATCTTACTATCTAGCTTAAAATCAGATATAAGCATCATGTTCGTCAACTCACAGCAGGTATAGTGGGTTAAGGTTCAACCTTGGATTTTCCTTTTCTTCCCAGACACACACATTGACAACTTTATCAAGTTAGTACAGATAGAGAAAAGGATGAAAGGCTTCCAAGAAGGTACAGAGGAAATGTGAAAGGCTGTACAGTGAGTGAGGCAGTGGGTTGGAGCTCGACTCCAGCTCCACTGCAGTGTATACGATGCAGTATTTACAAAAAGAGTCTTTATTTCATCCAACCGAGTTGTGTTCATCCATCTCCAGCCACCCTCTTATCTTCTTCCCTATGGGTTCTCTCTCGCTCTCTGTCCGAGAGATCAGGCTGCGGGCAGGGGACGACGGAACAGCAAGATGTGGGGCTCTGGAGGGATAGAGAAAACAGAGGAAGTGTGAGTGATTGTGAAGTCTAGGCAGTGAATGAAAACAACCAAAATGGCAGGTTGTACCCAAAATATCTGTCCTTCTTCCCAAAGTGTGCACTAGTTTACTTCCCTTCACTGATTTGAAAGACAATGGTTGGTATAAGAAATATGGTGGAAACTCCCTCTAGCCCAAACCTACACCACTCCAACATTTTCAGATTTGTGGGAAGTAGTGAACAAAAGGAGATATTATTGGGACTCACCCTTAGTCATATTGTGGACAACTGAACGCCTGATAATTCTATCATGAGTTCTAGTAGTCTCGCGAGGCCACCCTTCATCCTTCCAAATCTCATCTCGTTGACTTGAATATTGGAAGTCTGGAGAACTTCAGTATTGTATTTTGTATTTGAATGGGAGCACTGGCTGTTAGTGCTCGCATTTCTTTGGCCTTGGAGTAGAAATTAAACGTTTTCCCTCAGGAGAGGCATTAACTTATTTTTCCTTGTTTTGTCAGAGCCTTTTTCCCTAAAGTCAGACAAAGATTTAATAGCCTGTGTTTACTAACACCACCTCTGGAGCTCCACCAATGCAAAATATTTTATTGGTTTGCAGCATTACCGCAAAAATGGATGAGGCAAGTGGAAGGGGGAGAAAGTAAGAAACTTGTCTGTCGGCCCTGCATTAAAGACCAAAAATGGCTAAAGAAATTGTGATATCTATATATCTATATATATCCGTTTCATTTAAGGACCAAAAAAAATTGACAGCTGAGCCATATAGATTGCAAAATAGTTGGAGATTTGATGTACCGATTCCATGGCACATGGTTTATGAACTGATACACAAAACGCTGGATTCAAAACTGAGTTTTTCTATGAACATTATACAAAATTCTTACAACCAATAGAATGTTTTATATATAGGGGATACAACCATCCCAGCTCTGCAGAATTTGCTGCGGAGAGAGAATCATTTAATCATTTGTTTTGGTACTGTCCATATGTAGCTTGTTTTTGGTAGCAGGTTCAGGAATGGCTGAAGAATTGCAACATTTACCTGGAGCTAACTCTGCAAATAGCACTGCTGGGTAATTTTAAAAGTCAGTCAATCAAGCAATAATATAATAAAAAAAAAAATTTTTTACAATATGTAGAATAGAACGGTTCAGAGCTTTTGTGAAACATCACAGCTGAAAAATATAGCAAATAGAAACTGGATGGTGTCCAGATATCGATGGGAGTGGTTGAGTGGAGCTGAAGGACGGGACTATAAACAAAAGATAACTATTGGGGATTTTTTTTGTATCTGTCTAGTACCAGTCAAAAGTTTGGACAGACCTACTCATTCTAGGGTTTCTTTATTTTTTAAACTATTTTCTACAATGTAGAATAATAGTGAAGACATCAAAACTATGAACTAACACAAAGTAGCCACCCTTTGCCTTGATAAAAGCTTTGCACACTATTAGCATTCTCTCAACCAGCTTCATGAGGTAGTCACCTGGAATTTCTTTCCTTCTTAATGCGTTTGAGCCTATCAGTTGTGTTGTGACAAGGTAGGGTTGGTATACAGAAGATGGTCTATTACCAATAGGGCTAAGTCCATATTATGGCAAGAACAGCTCAAATAAGCAAAGAGAAACGACAGTCCATTACTTTAAGACATGAAGGACAGTCAATCCGGAACATTTCAAGAACTTTGAACGTTTCTTCAAGTGCAGTCGCAAAAACCATCAACAACTAATGATGAAACTGGCTCTCATGAGGACGGCCACAGGAAAGGAAGACCCAGCGTTACCTCTGCTGCAGAGGATAAGTTCATTAGCGTTAACTGCACCTCAGATTGCAGCCCAAATAAATGCGTCACAGAGTTCAAGTAAACACATCAACATCAACTGTTCAGAGGAGACTGCATGAAATCAGGTCTTCATGGTCTAATTGCTGCAAAGAAACCACTACTAAAAGGACACTTGCTTGGGCCAAGAAATACGAGCAACGGACATTAGACCGGTGGTAATCTGTTCTTTAGTCTGATGAGTTCAAATTTGAGATTTTTGGTTCCAACCGCCGTATCTTTGTGAGACGCAGAGTAGGTGAACAGATGATCTCCACATGTGGTTCCCACCTTGAAGCATGGAGGAGGTGGTGTGATGGTGCTTTGCTGGTGACACTGTCTGTGATAAGCCACAAAGGCACACTTAACCAGCATGGCTACCACTGCATTCTGCAGCGATACACCATCCCATCTGGTTTGCGCTTAGTTGGACTATCATTTGTTTTTCAACAGGACAATGACCCAACACACCTCCAGGCTGTGTAAGGGCTATTTGACCAAGAAAGAGTGATGGAACGCTGTATTCGATGACCCGATTGTGGACGATTCAACCAACCCAATTGAGATGGTTTGGGATGAGTTGGACCGCAGAGTGAAGGAGAATCAGCCAACAAGTGCTCAGCATGTGGGAACTCCAAGACTGTTGTAAAAGCATTCCAGGTGAAGCTGGTTGAGAGAATACCAAGTTTGCAAAGCTGTCATCAAGGCAAAGGGTGGCTACTTTGAAAAATCTCAAATATATTTTGATTTGTTGAACACTTTTTTGGTTACTACATGATTCGGTGTTATTTAATAGTTTTGATGTCTTTACTATTATTCTACAATGTAGAAAATAGTCAAACTAAAGAAAAACCCTGGAATGAGTAGGTGTTTCCAAACTTTTGACCGGTACTGTACGCATGTACAGTGCATTCGCAAAGTATTCAGACCTCTTCCCTTTTCCACATTTTGTTACTTTACAGCCTTATTCTGAAATTGATTAAATTGTTCCCCCCCTCAATCAATCTACACACAATACCCCATAATGACAAAGCGAAATCTATTTATAAAAATTTAAAACAGAAATACCTTATTTACATAAATATTCAGACCCTTTGCTAAGAGACTTGAAATTGAGCTCAGGTGCATCCTGTTTCCATTGATCATCCTTGAGATGTTTCTACAACTTGATTGGAGTCCACCTGTGATTTGACATTATTTGGAAAGGCACACGCCTGTCTATATAAAAAGGTCCCACAGCTGACAATACGTCAGAGCAAAAACCAAGCCATGAGGTCAAAGGAATTGTCCATAGGGCTCAGAGACAGGATTGTGTCGAAGCATTGTCTGCTTCTGGCCATGTAGTAGGGTTGGGCAGTATCGAGATTTCTATATCGTTGTTCTCTCATCTCGGGATTTACGGTATTACCGGCTTAGTACACAAGGGGGTGCCAAAACCCCCCAAAAAGCCCATTGGGTTTCTATTCCCGGAATGCTAACAAAATTAGCACAAGTAATAGCGAATTTCCATGGAGGCTGCTAGCTAAATATGCTAACGAGCGCAAACGAAAATGAACTAATTGCAAAGACAGGCAATCCACCTCATAAAGTCATACATATATAGGTAGGAGCTACCGAATGTCATTTTTGGTGAGTTTGGACATTTACAAGCAAATGTGAATGAGCGACATTGTGCAAATGAACAAAGTTTTGACACATGCTTGTCTGAAGGAAGAACAGTACTCGCTCTGGAGCAGCATGTGTACGCGCTGTGTCTGTTTGGAGTCTGGACTCGCTAGGGCAATGGGCCTGCCTGCTCTGAGAAGTCAAGCAGCAGACGGGTCTTGAAGGGAGAGGAGAAAAAAAACGCAAGGAAATCAAGATCGCAGTGGCAGTTGTACAGATAACTTTGACTTCAAACATGGCAGAAAGTGAACACTATAGGATGCCCCATCTCCTTATTAATTCAGCCATTTAACTAGCAAGTTAAAAAAAGATAAAACCCATAAGAAATGTCTGGCTGAGTTTTGTAAACGCAGTTCTTAAATGCTTCTTGTAATTTTTGCTCGGCATCAGACAAATTGTGTGGTTTTTTTTAATGGGCATTTTTTTTTAAATCTGCAGATAGCGCTCTGACTGATGTGTAGCTACATTTCTCCGGTACTTTTCTCAGGTAACTTAAGCAAAGCTGGCTACATTATTTAGATAATAAACAGAAATATGATGCCCATGCATTGTACATTTTTTTTTTATTATATGGTGATTTAATTAGTGCATTCGGAAAGTATTCAGACCCCTTGACTTTTCCCACATTTTGTTGCGTTACAGACTTATTCTAAAATTGATTAAGTTGTTTTTATTCCTCATCAATCTACACACAATACCCAGCCAAACATCATTGCACTTCTGTTGTCATCTGATGAAAATGAAGCCATATTCTGCAGAATGTGTTGCATTCATGTTTTGTGAAGGAAAACGGTAGTTGCACACCCCTGATCACACGTTTGAAGCAAAAAAAAAAAAAAAAAAAAAAAAAAAGTGACTTTCGATATAAAAACGCAACCCCTGTAAATACACAGCTGGACTCCCACTTTCTCCTGTTGTGCTATTTACAAACGTGACTGGCCCAACTGTTCGGTAAGCTTTGTAATGTAAAATAATGTGACAGGTGAAAAGATCAACGCGATCTGCTTCATCTGCTAATGTATTGAACAAGTTGAATGTAGGCATTTACTTAAAAAGTAGCTACAAATATAAAACTGCATTGAAAAACCATCCTGTGGCTATTTCTAAATACCCCAATAGAGTGTATATACACACACGGTATACCGCCCAAGCCCATGTATGCCTTCATTCTTTGTGTGTTCAGTGAAGGGTGTCTAATGATGCACATAAGGCAAGCTCAAACAAGTTAGTGGGACACATCCAATGCAGCCAACCATATGTTCAATAGATGCCCTGTCTTAGCCAAATAACCTGTTGTACCATCATGGCTGAAATGCTTGAACTCAATGTCTTGTTTTCAGGTGACAGACAAGAACAGATTTGTATTTGGAGACAAACAGTATGAGTCAGACCTCATGATCGGTTGATGGCAAGAGACCAGTATCAAAGATAGTAGTAGCCTATAATACAAAAGTCAATCCGATGGAGGCTGAGCACCATCTTGTGTTACAAACAGGGAGTTTTGAGCTCTCAACATGAATGTACTGCATTCTCGCGTTGGGCGATGTCAACCTTTGTCCTATCGTGATTATGTACCTATAAAAACATTGTGATATACGATGCCATCAACCCTATTGTCCACCCCCCAATATTTTTTATTTTATATAAATAACAAAAAAACTGCTAAAACGCAGTTGGGCTATAGCGTGAAATCGAATGCAATTGGAAAACGAAAGATAATGTAATTGAAAGCCTGGGCAGAGGCTAAGCGCAGGCAATTGCAAATATTCTCTGTGTGTCAGAGGCACGGTGTAGCCAGGACCACCGAATCAAATTGCGCAAACAAAAATAAGATGCTTATGTCCTTTACTTTACTGCTCCATAAAAGGACATTGTGTTTTACATGTTTAGGTAAAAAGACAAATCAGATAGAATTCATAGCAAGCAGTGCACTGGGGCTTTACTTGGCTCATCGCGCTCTAGCAACTTCGTGGCGGGCCGGGCGCCTGCAGGTTGACCTCGGTTGTCAGTTGAACGGGTTTTCCTCCGGGTTAAGCGGGCGGGTGTTAAGAAACACGGTTAGGCGGGTCATGTTTCGGAGTACACGACTCGACCTTCGCCTCCCGAGCCCATTGGGGAGTTGCAGCGATGAGACAAGATCGAAATTGGGGAGAATAAGGGGGTCAAAAATAAAACAAAATTAAAATGAATAAATAAATTAAAATGAAATAGCTTGGTTGGATAAATGTCCACCCCCTTGTAATAGCGATCCTAAATTAGCTCAGATATAACCAATCAATTTCAAAACCTGTGTTAAATTTTAGTGATTCACATTCTTTCAGGTTAAATTCAGCGGTTCCTGTAGGTTCCCTCTGCTGGGTAGTGAATTGCAAAGCAAACGAGCACCAAGGAGCTTTCAAAAGAACTACGGGACAAAGTTGTGGAAAGGCACAGAACAGGGGATGGATGGGTATAAAAATATTTCAAGAGGCCTTGAATATCCCTTGGAGCACGATCAAAACTATTATTAAGAAGTCGAAGGTGTACGGTCGAATACCATTATTTTATGAAGCCTTGTCTCCCCTCTCTGTAGAGTAGACCAATCAAGTATACTCCTTCAAGACACTAAAGATTCCAGGGCTTACATGAGAGCGGTCTAGGAAGATGACCTCAACGAAGGTGAAGAAAACATATTCAGAGACAATAGATGCTACATTGCATGTCCAAACAACTGTACAGTGTGTGCAGAGCAGCACTAGAATTAAAACACACATCCTTCCTTTTTGTAGTTAATAAATCCAATGTGAAAATTGATAACTAAGGTATCCTCAACTAGCATTGAAAAAGTGAACCCATTCTTTAATTAAACATATCTCCCTAATTTCTGAACCACACTTGTGAAGTTGTCAGTAGGCTACAGTAACCTGCTTCAGAGGGGAGGGGCAGGTAGCCTACAGACAGGCACACCCACTGGCAGGCAGACGCTGGAATACGTTTGAGTGACAGAGTGAGGGCTTTGCGGCAATTTTTGTGGGACTGTTAAAAGCCCGCAACGTAAAACATTAACCTGTTTCTGTGCTTTTAAAATAAGGGTTCTGTCCGGAACAGTATAGATCACTTTAGTTTCAGGTTCCTCAAATAATTGTTATTTTCTGGTTTTCAGTTCTGTTCCTTGAACCGGTTTCAACCTTTGCCAACCTATGACCTGACCCATCCAGGGGTCGTGTTAACGCAGGATTCTGCGTTTTTTTACACAGAAAAGGAATGTTAAAAATGCAGAAAAATTATCTTGCTGCATTTTGTAAACGCAGATCTAAAATGCTTCTTATTGTAAATTCTGCTCGGCTTCAGTCAGGGTTCGCTCTAAATCATGAATGTAAAATAATCTTTACGCTCGTCATTGGATCAACAGACAGTGCTCTGACTGACGTGTGGGCTACTTTTCCTGTGTAGTTTCTCTGGTAGCAAGTTAAAATGCAACACATTAGAATGTAGCCAGCTACATTTCCTACGATAAACCGAAATGTTCCATACGCACAAAACGCTTATTTCTCTCAACTTTTGTAAACAAATGTATTTACATCCCTGTTAGTGAGCATTTCTCCTTTGCCAAGATAATCCATACACCTGATTGCTGTGGCATATCAAGAAGCTGATTCAACAGCATGATTATTACAATTGCCAGGGACAATAAAAGGCCACTAAAATGTGCAGTAGTGTCACAACGCCACAGATGTCTAAATTTTTGAGGGAGCATGCAATTGGCATGCTGACTGCAGGAATGTCCACCAGTTGTTGCCAGAGAATTGAATGCTCATTTCTCTACCATAAGCCGCCTCCAACGTTGTTTTACAGAATTTGGCAGTACGTCCAACCGGCCTCACAACCGCAGACCCACGTGTATGGCGTCGTGTGGGTGAGAGGTTTGCTGTGAACAGAGTGCCCCATGGTGGCGGTGGGGTTATGGTATGGGCAGGCATAAGCTACGGACAACGAAAACAATTGAATTTTATTGACGGTAATTGGATTGCAAAGAGATACTGCGACGAGATCCTGAGGGAAGTGTTGTGCCATTCATCCGCCGCCATCGCCTCATGTTTCAGCATGATAATGCACAGCCCCATGTCGCAAGGATCTGTACACAATTCCTGGAAAATGAAAATGTCCCAGTTCTTCCATGGCCTGCATACTCATCCGACATGTCACTCTTTGAGTATATTTGGGATGCTCCGGATCGACGTGTATGACAGCGTGTTCCAGATCCCACCAATATCCAGCAACTTTGCACAGCCTCTGAAGAGTGGGACAATATTCCACAATCAACACTATGCCAAGGAGATGTGTCGCGCTGCATGAGGCAAAATGGTCACACCAGATACTACTTTTTTTATTTTTTAAAGGTATCTGTATTCCCAGTCATGTGAAATCCATAGATTAGGGCCTAATGAATTTCTTTCAATTGACTGATTTCCTTCCATAAACTGTAACTCTGTAAAATCTTTGCAATTGTTGCATGTTGCATTTATATTTTTGTTCAGTATAATTTACTTACAGAATGAGTTGCTGCTAGCCAAATAGCATTGCACGTCTGTTATCATCTGGTGAAAATGATTTCCTGCCATATGCGTTTCACCAATTTATTTTGTGTAAAGAAAATATAGTTCCAAGTCCCTTATCACTCTTAAAAGCAAAAAACACTTGCCTATCAATATAAAAACACAGGTGAAATTGTTTAAAAACGCAGATTTATTTTTCTTTCTTATGTCTGCGTTTTGAAAATGCAGATTTCTGAAGGCTAATGGGTGGCAGGTAGCCTAGCGGTTAGCGCGTTCGGCTAGTAACTGAAGGGTCGCTGGTTCGAATACCCGAGCAGACAAGCAGTTGTCAACTATTTCAGTGAGATCTGTTATTTGCTCCTTGAATTGTCGCTAGAAGTCGCCAAATTACGTTTTCCCGTTGACGCAACAGCACCAATTTGCCTTGCTGCGGCACAGCAGTGGTCCCCGATGTAGCGTCCCCTCCCCTTGTGCTTCCATGCCGGTGTGTATGCCATTGTTGTGACTTTCTCAGACAGCTTCTCCCGCTCTCGTTTGCGGCAGAATTGAGTGGAAAAGTCACTAAATGTTATTAAAACCATAAAAAGGCTTGGCTTAAATTGGTAACACTACTAACAAGGTCATTGCACCTAGCCAGTGTGTGACAAAACATTTTATTTATTTTTGTGACCCCTGCCATCACCTTATGCATTACTGCCCCACAGTGGCAAGAAGAAGCAAAAAAAAAAACTCTACAACACAAATGGTTCCTAGCAGGGCTCTACACAGACCTTGTTTACAGGCAGCATGTGTGCGCCTCAGTTGAAAAATGTAGGCGCACAAAGAAATTTAGGAGCATGATGAAAAATATGAGATAAGCCTAAATCTTTCTAGGCGCACTGGTGCTCCTAAAAAATTAATTCCCCACAGCAAAATATTTAGCCACATGTGAGTAAAATGGTCACACTGTAGAGCCCTGCCTAGCCTCCAATGCTTTGGCTTCTTTCTGTTCAAAACACAACTAAATATAAAATGAAATGTTTTTATGAAACGAGTAAAGTGGATCTGAAAACTGAAAATGAATTTCAAATAAAAATCTTAAAACTAATAGAAATTTAAAAAACTATAAATAACCTTGCTACGTAGACTAGAATATTTGGGAAATAATCTACTGTTCATAACTTTAACTTGACTTAAAGCTTTTATGATAATCCTAGGCAGAGGATAGGTTATTGGCCATTTGCTTTTCCCGGCCAGGATAATTTCTTTCCTAAGCTCAAACTCATTCGACTTTTCTATAGGCTATTGATATTGTCATTAGTCCTCTGGCTACCGTATGTTTAGGCTATTCAAATAACTTTCAGATGAAACTCTGTATACAGTGATCAGGAGAAAGCCATGCATACAGTGGGGAAAAAAAGTATTTAGTCAGCCACCAATTGTGCAAGTTCTCCCACTTAAAAAGATGAGAGAGGCCTGTAATTTTCATCATAGGTACACGTCAACTATGACAGACAAAATGAGGAAAGAAAATCCAGAAAATCACATTGTAGGATTTTTTATGAATTTATTTGCAAATTATGGTGGAAAATAAGTATTTGGTCAATAACAAAAGTTTCTCAATACTTTGTTATATACCCTTTGTTGGCAATGACACAGGTCAAACGTTTTCTGTAAGTCTTCAGAAGGTTTTCACACACTGTTGCTGGTATTTTGGCCCATTCCTCCATGCAGATCTCCTCTAGAGCAGTGATGTTTTGGGGCTGTCGCTGGGCAACACGGACTTTCAACTCCCTCCAAAGATTTTCTATGGGGTTGAGATCTGGAGACTCCAGGACCTTGAAATGCTTCTTACGAAGCCACTCCTTCGTTGCCCGGGCGGTGTGTTTGGGATCATTGTCATGCTGAAAGACCCAGCCACGTTTCATCTTCAATGCCCTTGCTGATGGAAGGAGGTTTTCACTCAAAATCTCACGATACATGGCCCCATTCATTATTTCCTTTACACGGATCAGTCGTCCTGGTCCCTTTGCAGAAAAACAGCCCCAAAGTATGATGTTTTCACTCACATGCTTCACAGTAGGTATGGTGTTCTTTGGATGCAACTCAGCATTCTTTGTCCTCCAAACACGACGAGTTGAGTTTTTACCAAAAAGTTATATTTTGGTTTCATCTGACCATATGACATTCTCCCAATCCTCTTCTGGATGCACTCTAGCAAACTTCAGACGGGCCTGGACATGTACTGGCTTAAGCAGGGGGACACGTCTAGCACTGCAGGATTTGAGTCCCTGGCGGCGTAGTGTGTTACTAATGGTAGGCTTTGTTACTTTGGTCCCAGCTCTCTGCAGGTCATTCACTAGGTCCCCCCGTGTGGTTCTGGGATTTTTGCTCACCGTTCTTGTGATCATTTTGACCCCACGGGGTGAGATCTTGCGTGGAGCCCCAGATCGAGGGAGATTATCAGTGGTCTTGTATGTCTTCCATTTCCTAATAATTGCTCCCACAGTTGATTTCTTCAAACCAAGCTGCTTACCTATTGCAGATTCAGTCTTCCCAGCCTGGTGCAGGTCTACAATTTTGTTTCTGGTGTCCTTTGACAGCTCTTTGGTCTTGGCCATAGTGGAGTTTGGAGTGTGACTGTTTGAGGTTGTGGACAGGTGTCTTTTATACTGATAACAAGTTCAAACAGGTGCCATTAATACAGGTAACGAGTGGAGGACAGAGGAGCCTCTTAAAGAAGAAGTTACAGGTCTGTGAGAGCCAGAAATCTTGCTTGGTTGTAGGTGACCAAATACTTATTTTCCACCACAATCTGCAAATAAATTCATTAAAAATCCTACAATGTGATTTTCTGGATTTTTTCCCCTCAATTTGTCTGTCATAGTTGACGTGTACCTATGATGAAAATTACAGGCCTCTCTCATCTTTTTAAGTGGGAGAACTTGCACAATTGGTGGCTGACTAAATACTTTTTTTCCCCACTGTATAAACTTTGAAGCGTAGCCTTCAGTCACACTCATGAATGGAAAGAGAAGGGAAAATTATCTACTGTTTTTTAAAACAGCTAGACACAAGATAGTTAAGGAGTGACCGTTAAAAATGAATATTTATATAAAATGTATTTATTTTTAAAAATCAATATATCCACAATTTTCCTTCCTCATGATGCCATCTATTTTGTGAAGTGCACCAGTCCCTCCTGCAGCAAAGCACCCCCACAGCATGATGCTGCCACCGCAGTGCTTCACGGTTGGGATGGTGTTCTTCGGCTTGCAAGCGTCCCCCTTTTTCCTCCAAACATAATGATGGCCAAACAGTATTATTTTTGTTTCATCAGACAAGAGGACATTTCTCCAAATAGTACAATCTTTGTCCCCATGTGCAGTTGCAAACCGTAGTCTGGCTTTTTTATGGCGGTTTTTGAGCAGTGGCTTCTTCCTTGCTGAGCGGCCTTTCAGGTTATGTTGATATAGGAATCGTTTTACTGTGGATATAGATACTTTTGTACCTGTTTCCTCCAGCATCTTCACAAGGTCCTTTGCTGTTGTTCTGGGATTGATTTGCACTTTTCGCACCAAAGTACGTTCATCTCTAGGAGACAGAACGCGCCTCCTTCATGTACGGGATGATGGCTGCGTGGTCCCATGGTGTTTATACTTGCGTACTATTGTTTGTACAGATGAACGTGGTATCTTCAGGCATTTGGAAATTGCTCCCAAGGATGAACCAGACTTGTGGAGGTCTACAATAATTTTTCTGAGGTCTTGGCTGATTTCTTTTGATTTTTCCATGACGTCAAGCAAGTGAGGCACTGAGTTTGAAGGTAGGCCTTGAAATACATCCACAGATACACCTCCAATTGACTCAAATGATGTCAATTAGTCTATCAGAAGCTTCTAAAGCCATGACATCATTTTCTGGAATTTTCCAAGCCGTTTACAGGCACAGTCAACTTAGTGTATGTAAACTTCTGACACCACTGGAATTGTGATACAGTGAATTATAAGTGAAATAATCTGTCTGTAAACAATTGTTGGCTTCATAACAAAGGGGGTGAATACATATGCACGCGCCACTTGTCCGTTATTTATTATTTTGAATTTTTTGATTTCACTGCACCAATTTGGACTATTTTGTGTATGTCCATTACATGAAATCCAAATAAAACCCCATTTAAATTACAGGTTGTAATGCAACAAAATAGGAAAAACGCCAATGGGGATGAATACTTTTGCAAGGCACTGTATATAGTCTAAACCATCGTCTGTCACATCACAATGTCGTCACTGTCGACACCGGCTGTCTATCATCGTCGATAGACCATGCTATCGTAATATTGCCCAACCATACTCTATTCATTCATAGTGCACATCGTAGCAAACCATAGCAAAACATTTTGCAACGAAAAACAGTTTCTTATTGGACAAATGCAGGTAGGTCCATTTCGGCCCATTTACTTCCAAGTGAACACACCCCATATTACACGATGGTTTGTACAGTACTAAGTCCCAGGGAAATCATTCGGCAACATAAGCTTCCAACATCTAATGAGCGGCACACCCTAATTACCATTGTAGCAGTAATGACCCAAACAAGACTTGGGTACAAAATGAATCCCCCAGGTCAGAGATAGTTCCCCCCCAGTACAGTAGGCTACAATTCAGTGTTTGTGTAATTCAATATTATGCCGCTGTATTCACGTCCCCCTGCCTACTGCACTGATATGAACCCCCATGGCTATGCGCCATAGGCACAACCGTAAACTACAGTACAGTGTTGTATTCCTCCATAATAGGCTATATGCTGCTGTATTCATCAGCACTTCACCCTTTCTACTGAACTGAGCGTTAGTACTAACACTGGACTTGACATTAACTTTTTTTGCTACTTATAGGAGAGATTTCTTTTACTTGTCAGAAAGCTGAAGTCACTTGCCCCCCACCCCCATTTTTTCCTATCCTCTCTTATTAGGCCTAGGCCACGATATGAGTTTTAGGAAGGTTACACATTGCTAGAATAATATGGAAATAGGCCTAGGCCAACTACGCTTCATTTCTTTCAGAAGCTTTCCTCAGCTGTAGCCTAAGTTCTTTTGACTCATTAGATTTTTCCATCTTGGTATTGTTTGCTCAATTTCACTTCTTGTGGCCTAAAATATGTCATTCAACATAAATCTGTGAATGAGAATAACATAAACTCTGACTTTCAGAATTATTCCCATTTAAAAGCTGCAACTTTAGGACACTAAAACACGTCATTAGAATAGTTTGGAGAATACTATTAATAAAAGCATCAAGACGAATTAAAGTTCTGTTATTTCAGTTAGTAGGACTTTGGTAATTTGGTTCGCAATGGCAAGGGATTTTCTTTCTGGCCTCACATGCATCTTTTGTCTTATAATGCTTTGAGCAACTGTAAGGTTTGTTAATTTCTCATTAGATTTGTATCTCTCATTATTATCTTAGGCCTCCCATGTTTCTGAGATGGCCTAGAACTCTGTTAAGATTCATTCGTTCATGAAATACCACGGCAGGAGAAATCTAGCATGCATTGCACTGAAAGAGTGGCGTAATAGGCCAAGTCCTATATCAAATGCAGAGAAAATAGAAATTGTGGGCTTCTACAACAATAAGACACCGAAGTGTCCGCTATAAAAACAGACTTTGGCAATTGGCCCAGATCTGACATTCGAGAGAAAAACATTTTCTGACTGGATATTTTGTGCTGCTCTGTCTACATTGTTCTCTTGCTTTGTGTAAATAACATATTTATTGAAATAGGCTATAGTACTATAGTCAATTTAAATCAGAATGTCAACCATGCACTGCCTGATCCAATTCTGATTGGAGTAATTGTCTGATATTGTGATTTTTTACTTGTCCGTTCAGACAACTAAAATCTACAGTGCATTCAGAAAGTATAAAGACTCCTTGACTTTCTCAAAATGTTGTCATGTTACAGCTTTATTCTAAAATGGATTAAATAAATAAAATCCTCATCTACACACACACACGCAATACCACATAATGACAAAGCGAAAACAGGTTGACATTTTCCCAAATTTATAAAAAATACAAACCAGAAATACCTTATTTACATAAGTATTCAGACCCTTTGCGATGAGAGTCAAAATTGAGCTCAGGAGCATCCTGTTTCCATTGATCATCCTTGAGATGTTTCTACAACATGACTGGATTCCACCTGTGGTAATTTCAATTGATTGGACATGATTTGAAAAAGGCACACACACCTGTCTATACAGTGAGGGAAAAGAGTATTTGATCCCCTGCTGATTTTGTACGTTTGCCCACTGACAAAGAAATGATCAGTCTATAATTTTAATGGTAGGTTTATTTGAACCCTGAGAGACAGAATAACAACAAAAAAATCCAGAAAAACACATGTCAAAAATGTTAAATTGATTTGCATTTTAATGAGGGAAATAAGTATTTGACCCCCTCTCAATCAGAAAGATGTCTGGCTCCCAGATGTCTTTTATACAGGTAACAAACTGAGATTAGGAGCACACTCTTAAAAGGAGTGCTCCTAATCTCAGCTTGTTACCTGTATAAAAGACACCTGTCCACAGAAGCAATCAATCAGATTCCAAACTCTCCACCATGGCCAAGACCAAAGAGCTCTCCAAGGATGTCAAGGACAAGATTGTATACCTACACAAGGCTGGAATGGGCTATAAGACCATCGCCAAGCAGCTTGGTGAGAAGGTGACAACAGTTGGTGCGATTATTCGCAAATGGAAGAAACACAAAAGACCTGTCAATTTCCCTCGGCCTGGGGCTCCATGCAAGATCTCACCTCGTGGAGTTGCAATGATCATGAGAACGGTGAGGAATCAGCCCAGAACTACACGGGAGGATCTTGTCAATGATCTCAAGGCAGCTGGGACCATAGTCACCAAGAAAACCATTGGTAACACACTACGCCGTGAATGACTGAAATCCTGCAGCGCCCGCAAGGTCCCCCTGCTCAAGAAAGCACATATACAGGGACATCTGAAGTTTGCCAATGAACATCTGAATGATTCAGAGGAGAACTGGGTGAAACTGTTGTGGTCAGATGAGACCAAAATCGAGCTCTTTGGCATCAACTCAACTCGCCGTGTTTGGAGGAGGAATGCTTCCTATGACCCCAAAAACACCATCCCCACCGTCAAACATGGAGGTGGAAACATTATGCTTTGGGGGTGATATTCTGCTAAGGGGACAGGACAACTTCACCGCATCAAAGGGACGATGGACAGGGCCATGTACCGTCAAATCTTGGGTGAGAACCTCCTTCCCTCAGCCAGGGCATTGAAAATGGGTCGTGGATGGGTATTCCAGCATGATAATGACCCAAAACACACGGCCAAGGCAACAAAGGAGTGGCTCAAGAAGAGGCACATTAAGGTCCTGGAGTGGCCTAGCCAGTCTCCAGACCTTAATCCCATCGAAAATCTGTGGAGGGAGCTGAAGGTTCGAGTTGCCAAACGTCAGCCTCGAAACCTAAATGACTTGGAGAAGAGGAACAAAATACCTCCTGAAATGTGTGCAAACCTGGTGGCCAACTACAAGAAACGTCTGACCTCTGATTTCCAACAAGGGTTTTGCCACCAAGTACTAAGTCATGTTTTGCAGAGGGGTCAAATACTTATTTCCCTCATTAAGATACAAATCAATTCATAACATTTTTGACATGCGTTTTTCTGGATTTTGTTGTTGTTATTCTGTCTCTCACTGTTCAAATAAACCTACCATTAAAATTATAGACTGATCATGTCTGTCAGTGGGCAAACGTATAAAATCAGCAGGCGATCAAATACTTTTTTCACTCACTGGATAAGGTCCCACAGTTGACAGTGCATGTCAGAGCAAAAACCAAGCCATGAGGTCGAAGGAATTGTCCGTAGAGCTCCAAGACAGGATTGTGTCGAGGCACAGATCTGGGGAAAGGTACCATAAAATGTATGCAGCATTGAAGGTCCCCAAGAACACAGTGGCCTCCATCATTCTTAAATTGAAGAAGTTTGGAACCACCAAGACTCTTCCTAGAGCTGGCCGCCCGGCCAAACTGAGCAATCGGGTGAGAAGGGCCTTGGTCAGGGAGGTGACCAAGAAGCTCCAGAGTTCCTCTGTGGAGATGGGAAAACCTTCCAGAAGGACAACCATCTCTGCAGCACTCCACCAATCAGGCATTTATGTTAAGAGTGGCCAGACGGAAGCCACTCCTCAGTAAAAAGGCACATGACAGCCCGCTTGGAGTACGCCAAAAAGGCACCTAAAAGATTCTCTGGTCTAATGAAACCAAGATTGAACTCTTTGGCCTGAATGCCAACCGTCACGTCTGGAGGAAACCAGGCACCGCTCATCACCTGGCCAATACCATCCCTACGGTGAAGTATGGTGGTGGCAGCATCATGCTGTGGGGATGTTTTTCAGGAGCAGGGACTGGGAGACTAGTCAGGACCAAGGGAAAAATGAACAGAGCAAAGTACAGAGAGATCCTGGATGAAAACCTACTCCAGAGCGCTAAGGACCTAAGACTAGAGTGAAGGTTCACCTTCGAAAAGGTGAACGACCCTAAGCAGACAGCCAAGACAACGCAGGAGTGGCTTCGAGACATGTCTCTGAATGTCCTTGAGTGGCCCAGCAAGAGCCCGGACTTGAACCCGATCAAACATCCCTGGAAAGACCTGAAAATAGTTGTGTAGCGACGCTCCACATCCAACCTGACAGAGCTTGAGAGGATCTGCAGAGAATAATGGGAGAAACTCCCCAAATACAGGTGTGCCAAGCTTATAGCGTCATACCCAAGAAGACTCGAGGCTGTAATCGCTGCCAAAGGTGCTTCAACAAAGTACTGAGTAAAGGGTCTGAATACTTAGGTAAAATGTGATTTTTTTTCTTCTTTTAAATTTGCAAAAATGTCAAGCTGTTTTCGCTTCGTCATTATGGGGTATTGTGTGTAAATTGATGAGTGATAAAACAATTTAATCATTTTTAGAATAAGGCTGTAACGTAAGAAAATGTGGAAAAAGTGAAGGGGTCTGAATACTTTCTGAATACTTTCTGAATGCACTGTATGTTCTGGTTGCCCAACTTTTTGTAGGACAAGTCTTAATGACTAGCCCTGTAACATCTGTCAGTGACTGTCACAGTGTACCTGGTTGATGGATCATGTAGTGTATCCAGCCTTGGCTCTGCTGGACGCCCAGATTCCTCCACTCAGTCTCTGACATCAGATGAGTCTTGGGCACGCGCTTGGCAATGTCCTTGGGCAGCATCACGTGCCTACAGACAGCGGAGAAATTGAATGGTACTTTACAGAGTCATGTCGTGTCAACATCACAGGGCTGGGAAGGAAGATAGCTGCCAGGCAAGACGTGTCAATAATAATAATAATAATAATAATAATAATGTGTACATATCTTGCATTACCCATCTCATATGTATATACTGTATTCTATACTATTGCATCTTAGCCTATGCCGCTCTATCAATATATTTATATATTCTTATTCCATTCCTTTACTTAGGATTTGTGTGTATTAGATATTTGTTGTGGAACTGTTAGATATTTACTGCACTGTCGGAACTAGAAGCACAAGCATTTCGCTACACTCGCAATAACATCTGCTAACCATGTGTATATGACCAATACATTTGATTTGAATATTAGCTTGATAGCTATATAGCTAGATCAAAACTGTTTTAGAAGAAAGTACAGTCAACTTACCTATACTCAAATTTCTCATCATCGTATTTGTCAGAGTAATATATCTGCTTCTGAGACATGACGCCAACCTGAAAGACTAAAGCAATCAGTTTAGTTAGTAAAGGCCAAGGAAGATGGCAGAAGTGGATGTTTGTTTGAAACTGATGGCGCGTCGAGTGGAGATGAGTTAAGGAATGGATTAGTGGCAAACAAAAAAGAGAAGTAAAGTGGTCGTGGAATCTAGTAAATCCAAGCCTAGTTCGGACTCTTTTTGTTGGAGTTTAGGTTTTGGACCGATGAGTTACCTGGGAGATCCGCTTGACGTCTCGATGATAATCGCAGGTGCGTTGCATGATGTTGCATCAGTGAGGATAACAAGTGGGCTTATTTTGTTTTTTTGTGTGTCTAAGGAGCATGCTTTGAACATGAAAAATATTTCAGATTGGAATGTATCATGTGGATCTGTGAAGTAGGGGCGCCTATCAAGGGGGTTCTCTCTGGAGTGGCGCTAGAAGTGAGTGCAAAGGATGTAACTGAAGAAGTAGATGCAGTGGTTGATGGACGACAATTGACCTTAATGGTGGATGGAGAGAGGAAGCCCACTCATCCATTATTTTGGTCTTTGAAGAAGTCTCTCGCAAGTATATTTGGGTTATGTGAGATATCCTGTACGAGACATCGTGCCCAAATCTATGTAGTGTGATAAATGTAAAATATTTGGACGTGTCAATTGTATGTATAGGGGAGGATTATCGTATGGCAGTTGAGGCGAAATGCTGCAATTGTGGTGTCGAACATGCGCCCAAATTCGTAATGTGCCCTGTTACGGTGAAAGAGAGAGGTGGCAAGAGTAAGTGCTGTCCAGCATGTCTCATATCCGGAGGCGGTCAGAAGAAGGGAGTAAAGTTGAAGAAACCATGGTAGTTGTATTCGACACCAGTAAATGTTCCTCGACAACACGATCCTGGCATGTTGCATGTTTAAAGGTGGACGTTGTATTGTTTATTCCATTGGTTATAAACTGCACCGCGCAAATAAATAGTACATCTGAGAAAATAGGCATTGTTGCGAGTGCGGCAGACAGTTTAGGGACTCAGGGATTGTACAGCAGAGGCATTACAAGGAATCCTGTCGACTAATGTTCCATTCTGTGACTTGGACTATGACAGAAGGAGTGGGATGGGTCTATTTATGTGTTTTTTTGCAAGTGTTTTTTTTCTTTCTCTCACTCTCTCGTTCACTACCCGTACAATAAGGTAACTAGCTAACTTTATTTGGCTAAGTAAGGCGATAAGCTTTGGCTACTAATTTAGCTAGCAAACACAAATCTAGGTCTGGTAGCTAGCTATTTCATACATAACTAGCTACTCATGTTAATCATGTCACCCATTGACTGTTCTAGCAAACATAGTTCTAACAATATGTCATTCAACAACTGTTGACACTGGCTAAATTAGCAGGCTAGTTAAATAGCTGGCGAACTTAACTATAGTTAGCTAACAATAACATTAATTACTAATGAATTAGCTAACTAGCAGGCTTCGCTAGCTACTAGCGTTCACAACACAACAAGTAAAACACAAATCACCTTTCTCGACGTGGCTCGTTCCAAATGATTGTACTCGTGATTTCCTAATGAAAATCTATAAATTTCACAACAGGACTGTCGTTTCTAGAATATTGTCCTGCTTCTGATGTGGTCGATCGACCTTTTTCAAATTTTCTGCGAGTTTCCCTCTTTAATGTTAGCTACTGATCCTGCCTTTCACCGTTCAAAATTTCACCGCTGCTCCTCATTGGTCAATCCTCTCACAGAAACGATCATGTGACTTACCTGAGCCCAGTCATTGGTTAAGATCTATACAAATATGAATGAGGTTGTTCGATTAATCCAGAGATATTACAGAAAGGAGATACGAATCCCAATGGGCAATGAAAGATGGAATGTATAACGCCCCACCCAGCAGACCAATCGCGTTCACTTTATCATTCTGCGTCACGCGGTTGCTAAATTTATCGTCACGCAATCACTTCTCAAAGTCAGGGTACGAGTCGAGAAGCGTGCCTATTTTCCTCGAAAGTACGTCAATGTCACGATTCCAAAGCTATACAGTATTACAGATAAGTTAATTACCTTATATCTGGGAAAATATTTGTAATGTTGTACTTCTTGTTGATGAAAATCATGCTAATTTGGGGTTTTTGAGCTAGCGCTCAATTGACTCCCATTCACTCCTTGAGGGAGAGCGCTCCTTGACCCACAATCACCCAGAATGCACCGCGTGGCCCATTGACGTAGCATGGGCAATGTACACAATGGGCGTTAATACGATTCCAAAGGAGTTTCCCATCTCTTTTAAAGGATCTCTGATTAATCCCGTGTAGGCGTTTTTTTCGTCGGCAGTGATTTCGATTTGGAACGGGTGTCGCAGCATAGGCCCACCCACTGGGGAGCCAGACCCAGCCAATCAGAATGAGTTTTCCCCACAAAAAGGCTTAATTACAGACAGAAATACTCCTCAATTTCATCAGCTGTCCAGGTGGCTGGTCTGAGGTGGTCCTGCAGGTGAAGAAGCCGGATGTGGAGGTCCTGGGCTGGCATGGTTACACGTGGTCTGTGGGTGTGAGGCCGGTTGGACATACTGCCAAATTCTGTAAAAACGAAGTTGGAGGTGGCTTATGGTAGAGAAATTAACATTTAATTATCTGCCAACAGTTCTGGTGAACATTCCTGCAGTCAGCATGCCAATTACACGCTCCCTCAAAACTTGAGACATCTGTGGCGTTGTGTTGTGACAAGTCAAAAGGAAAGGGTTCCAGTATTTGATTTTTATTATACAGATAAAACAGGAACACAGAGGCACATGAGGGGTTTGAATGGAGGGGTTGGAGTGGATGCTTAGTAGTTGGAGTTTCAAGTGCTGTACTGTAGGATGGTTGTGGTAGGTAGGAAGGTTTGTGGTTTCTGGAAGGGAGATAAAAGCGCATAGAAGGATACACAATATAAAAAGTACATGAATGATAAAGTAGTTGAAAATATAGTGACTAATATGTAGAGAGAATGTCAGAACTGAGCATAACTGTAAAATAGTGGACCCAAAGTGGGAATGAAGAGGATCCTAACTTGTAGGGGAAAAAAGCCCTCTGGACTACCAACCAACGACATTGAGCCCAATGTTCAATGAAAAGTGCATTGCATTGTATTTGCAGAGTGTCTTAACTATTTAGTCTAGGTTTGATAGTCTGGATTTTAGGACTGAGAAGATTTTAAATTAAATTAGAAGGATGAGCTGCTGTGTGAACAGAAATATCACAATTTACAGAAGTATTCAGACCCTTTACACAGTACTTTGTTGAAGCACCCTTGGCAGTGATTACAGCCTTGAGTCTTCTTGGGTCTGACGCTACAAGCTTGGCACACCTGCATTTGGGGAGCTTCTCCCATTCTTCTCTGCAGATGTCAAGCTCTGTCAGGTTGGATGGGGAGCGTCTCCAGAGATGTTCGATCGGGTTCAAGTCCGGGCTCTGGCTGGGCCACTCAAGGACATTCAGAGACTTGTCCCAAAGCCACTCCTGCGTTGTCTTGGCTGTGTGCTTAGGGTCATTGTCCTGTTAGAAGGTGAACCTTCGCCCCAGTCTGAGGTCCTGAGCGCTCTGAAGCAGGTTTTCATCAAGGATCTCTCTGTACTTTGCTCCATTCATCTTTCCCTCGATCCTGACTAGTCTCCCAGTCCCTGCCACTGAAAAACATCCCCACAGCATGATGCTGCCACCACCATGCTTCACTGTAGGGATGGTGCCAGGTTTCCTCCAGATGTGATGCTTGGCATTCAGGCCAAAGTGTTCAATCTTGGTTTCATCAGACCGGAGAATCTTATTTCTCATGGTCTGAGAGTCCTTTAGGTGCCTTTTGGCAAACTCCAAGCGGGCTCTCATGTGCCTTTTATTGAGGAGTGGCTTCCGTCTGGCCACTCTACCGTAAAGGCCTGATTGTTGGAGTGCTGCAGACATGGTTGTCCCTCCGGAAGGTTCTCCCATCTCCACAGAGGAACTCTGGAGCTGTCAGAGTGACCATCGGGTTCTTGGTCACCTCCCTGACCAAGGCCTTTCTCCCCCGATTGCTCAGTTTGGCCGGGGGCCAGCTCTAGGAAGAGTCTTGGTGGTTCCAAACTTCTTCCATTTAAGAATGATGGAGGCCACTGTGTTCTTGGGGACCTTCAATGCTACAGAAATTGTTTGGTACCCTTCCCCAGACCTGTGCCTCGACACAATCCTGTCTTGGAGCTCTAAGGACAATTCCTTCGACCTCACGGCTTGGTTTTTGCTCTGACATGCACTGTCAACTGTGGGACCTTATATAGACAGTTGTGTGCCTTTCCAACTCATGTCCAATCAATTGAATTTACCACAGGTGGACTCCAATCAAGTTGTAGAAATATCTCAAGGATGGTCAATGAAAACAGGATGCACCTGAGCTCAATTTCAAGTCTCATAGCAAAACCTTTTGATACAGGATTTAGTGATGAGTATCAAAACTGTAACCTGTAACAAAATGAAGGCCACTATGGTAGATGGCATCCAAAGGTTTAAGAGTAATAGCAGCTGCACTTTGATAAATAACATCACTATAATCAAGAACAGATAAAAAGGTTGACTGAAATCTGCTTCCTACTGCTTAGAGAAAGGCACGATCTGTTTCTGTAGAAAAGGCTAACTTTAAATCTTAGTTTCTTAACCAGCTCATTTATGTTTTTTAAATGTCAAATCCATATAAATCCAAAATGCTTAAGTATTTATATGCGGGAACATGTTCGATTGGAGAACCATCTAATGGTATGTACCCACTAATTCTTGAAGAATATAACTTATAAATGCCCCATTGAGCTTAGTTCAACTGTCGTACCCTATCAGACCCCAAAATATAAGCTTGTTTTACTCCAATGTTTTTAAAAGTAAAAATAAAACAAACACTATATAGCCTCAAAACATGGTTAAAACTATAATTTTTAATTTCATGGATTTATGGTCCTTGCATCCATAGCTCTGTCTATGAATTTGAGAGTGGTTACAATTCTCCAGCCCAATCCCTCAGCTTTTTAAGAGTTTTGAGCGCATATGAATCCAGTCCAAAACCTATTCTGTGGATCCTATCTTTTTTGTCAATGAGACCGCAATGGGTGAGATTCAACAGTGAGTGCAGCACAAATAAATACATCTCAACTGGATCACCACAGTTCTCAGTCATCTCTCCAATGTCATATTTACACTATATCAACATATATCAAATACTCAGATGACACTGTTACCAATGTAGCTCTCCAGAAGCAGGGTAAGAGAATGGAGTTAGCTCAGTTGATAGAGCATGGCGCTTGCAACGCCAGGGTTGTGGGTTCGTTTCCCACAGGGGGGCAGTATGAAAAAATGTATGCACTCACTAACTGTAAGTCGCTCTGGATAAGAGCGTCTGCTAAATGATTAAAATGTAAGTGGCCAAGGCCCAAAAACTCAAGAGTAGGAGGGCTGATCTTCGATCAGATCCCCTCTGTCCTTATCATGCAATGCTCTCTCTATGGGCTGGCTAGCTAGCTACACACAATAATCCCAAAGACAATTGTGTTCTTAAATTCACTCTGGCTTTCTACTCTGATTTTAGTGCACTAACGTCTGAGTGTGGCAGAGCGCTGAATAACTGATAAATTAATGAATGCGCAACACCCGTTGAATATGACCGGTGTCAGTAAACGTCATATTTTTAAAAAATACATAAATTGTTGACAGCAGCACAGTTACAGTCACCAACAATCTAGACAACATGAAAACAGCCTAACCACCGCTGCTAGGGCGAGTAAAATGGTCAGAGTGAGGTGTTCTCTCATTTGTGTCTGGAAGTAGCTAGCAAGCTAGCCAACTTTAGCCAGTTAGCTTGGGTGCTTGACTGCCGCTGTGAGGCCAGAGCGTCCAGTGTGTGTACACTCCGAGACCGAAACGCTCTGAATTTACTAATGGACAATCTGACAACGCTCTAATCTAGGTTGCAATCATTAGTCCAACAGTTGTAAACAAGAGTTTATATTGGATACATTCAGGTATGTTTATCCCTGTTCATTCCGTTTGCTTCTCTCTTTACGTGGCTCTCTCATTCAACGACTTGTGACACAATTGCATTGTGGATTTTGTAGTCGACTTCCACAACGATTTTCCATGTTGCTACCAACCTTATTATAACGCCAAATTTAAACATTTGTTCACAAAAAATATTGTTCTCACATATTAGTATTGTTTAACACTGTAAATTAAAGGAATTTGTGGTTTTGGGTGGATTCTTCCTTTAACATGACTGAAGTCAGAGAGGAAGAGGAAGAGGCCCAACTCGGCAGAAAAACTGTCTCTTTCCAGCAGGTGGCGTATTTGTTGTTTCGCACTCCAAGCAAGGGTTTTTTGTATGGAGGTCAATGAGTGTTGAATTTGGTCATAAAGAAAATGTATGGCTTATTTGCTACTTGAGGTTTATTTGATCGAGCAGAAGTTTCGTAATGCTTAAGTTGTTACGAGTGTACTGATATAAGTAGGACACGTGACATCCCAGCAACTTAGTGAAAAAACACTTTATATCGGAGTTGTCTCCAGATGTCTATGCATATTCATGACATAAGGCTAGTACCATAGCATCTCTCTCCATTGAATACAGGTGGTTGACGTCAACAATCCTCATCGAATGTTCAAAAAGTTATTACAATAATGAGATGTATCCACCAATCCAAAGAAAGGATAGGCGGGAGCTAGACAGCCCGCTTTGTGTGCAATGACTCCCACTGTTAGGGCGGAGAGCAGTGGTGGAAAAAGTACCCAATTGTCATACTTGAGTAAAAGTAAAGATACCTTAATAGAAAATGGTAAAAGTCACCCAGGAAAATACTTATTGAGTAAAAGTCTAAAAGTATTTGGTTTTAAATATACTTAAGTATCAAAAGTAAATGTATTTGCAAAAATATACTTACGTATCAAAAGTAAAAATAATTGCAAATTACTTATATTAAGCAAACCAGATGGCACACTTTTCTATTTTTTTACTTACGGATAACCAGGGGCACACTCCAACACTCCCGAGTGGCGCAGCAGTCGAAGGCACTGCATCTCAGTGCTTGAGGCGTCACTACAGACCCCCTGGTTCGATTCCAGGCTGTATCACAACCGGCCGTGACTGGGAGTCCCATAGGGCGGCGCACAATTGGCCCAGCGTTATCCGGATTTGGCCGGTGTAGGCCGTCATTGTAAATAAGAATTTGTTCTTAACTGACTTGCCTAGTTAAATAAAGATAAAATAAAAACGAAGCGTTTCGTGAGGCAGTAGGGTAGACCAGGGATGGTCTCTTGATTAGTGCTTGAATTTGACAATTTTTCTGTCCTGCTAAGCATTCAAAATGTAACAAGTACTTTTAGGTGTCAGCGAAAATGTATAGGGTAAAAAGTACATTATTTTCTTTAGGAATGTAGTGAAGTAAAAGTAAAAGTAGTCAAAAATATGAATAGTAAAGTACAGATACCCCAAAAAACTACTTAAGCAGTACTTTAAAGTATTTTTACTTAAGTACTTTACACCACTGGCGGAGAGATGTATCTTGTTAGTATATCCATAACTGCTGAAGTATACTCAAAGATCCGACTCCGTTCCATTATTATACACACGAACAGCCATCTTGGTCAGGGATAAATCCAAAACCAGTCTAATTGGAATGAATGACAGTAGATGCATAGGTGATGCATTTCCTGTTTTTACTTTGCAGGAAAATAAAAGTAAGGCATGTGATGTATCAGAAATTGTGTAGGCCTAATTGAATTATAGTCAACCTAAAATATAGTCATATTATTATAAATACAGTTTATACGGGTTTTATACCAATTTTCTGTATAAATAGCCTCTAAAATATATGTAAACAGCACACAAATGTCTCAGATTTTGTTTTCTTGGAAAGCTATGAGTGCTATTATATGATACAATATCAGTAGCCTACTTGTTGAATTTACAAGTTGTCTAAGACCTATCATCAACTGATTTGAGGCAGTCACTGTATGTCTGTGGATTGACTGCATTGTTTGAATTGAATGTTGGCATTGGTAGTTAATTAGAAAAATTAATGGAATCATACCTCTAAAACTGGCTGGCTAGCTAGCTAACACACATACAGTGCAGATAAATTCTCCACATTTATTGTTTTACACAATATCTTATCACAGCACTGGCAAACCATGGTTGACCAACTCCCTGACCAACATGGCTGACCTTTGGACCATCATAAGAAGGTTCATGTCATTCTAGTATTCTAATTCCTAATTCTATGTAAAACGGGTCTAACGGTTGTCTCATGCGGAACTGCGCAAGTGCAGGCCGTCAAACCAAAGGCACCCCTTCGACATAAAGTTGTTTTGTCGAAAATGAAAACGTGTCAGTTTGTCACTTTCATGAGGTTGGAGTAATGTTCAACTACTTAAGAAATTGGCTCAAATCTAGGTTGTGCCTTTTTTAGATTTTGAGAAAATTAACAACTAAGGAAGAACTTTTCACTTCTCTAATTGACTTCTCAAACTCCAAACCCCGGCCTGGTCTGCAAGCGTTCCCGGAAGTCTCGCGATGTTGCGCCTCTGGGTTATGAAACTATGTGTTGCACTTTAATGCTTTCACACATTGAACTACCTTGTAGAGAAAGCTTTTTGTATTTTTTTGTCAAACAAATTATATGATGAAGAAAAGTTGAATTAAAGATTAAAGATTGCATTGTTAAACTAGAGATAGTCTTCATGAGATGAAAACTTGGTGGAAAAGGTGAAATTGAGAACTGGCAAAACAAAAAGGTCCTGGGAATGGATAGACAGACACCAAGGTAAATTACAACAAGGACAGGGAAGGGAGCTAAAGTTCAAAAGGTGAGAGAGACTACAGAAAGCCAGGGCGTAGAACAAGGTGAGAAGCGGGTGCAAGATAGGCAACAGATGGAAGACTGCCTGAAGAAAATAATAGAGGAGAAAGATAAAAGATTAAGCTAAGAATGCTTATGGACAGGCAGTGGGGAAAAGATTTATGCTTGTGTCACAATGTTAGGCTAATTTTATTTTATTTTAGCTGCTTAATTTGATCCACAACATCACTATAGGCCTATAGAAGGTCTAGACCTCCCCTTATTTTCATCAAATTTTAACTTGATTATTACTTCTATGTGGTATAGGGAGAATAGTGTAGTAGGCTACAGAGTAGTTCCACACTGTAGCAGAGAAGAAGAGGCGAAGAGAGAAGTTTTACTCCGCCCAAACTCTGTCCACAAAAAATAAGCCCACGAAGTGAGGAATTTTGGTATGGAGGTCAATAGCTAGGTTTCCATCCAATTGGAGACAGATTTTCATGTGAATTCTAAAATCTGCATAAAGAAAATATGAACATTTTCCCATGTTTCCACCAAACTGACCTGTTGCAGATAAAAATCAGTGAGTGATGACGTAGTGCACACAAAATGTACTTTTTCACTTAAGTTCATGTACCGAATACAAATCTAAAGTTCAATGTGTTTCCATCACATTTTCAACTCTACCGATAGTTTTGTCACATAAACTGTTGCATTAAATAGTAAATGTGCCTACTCTGGTCTTGGCTTGTGCGCTCTAAATCAAATCAAATCAAATTGTATTTGCCACATGCGCCGAATACAACAGGTGTAGACATTACAGTGAAATGCTAACTTACAAGCCCTTAACCAACAATGCAGTTTTTAAGATTAAAAAAAAAGTGTTAAGTAAAAAATAGATAAATAAAAAATAAAATTAAAGAGCAGCAGTAAAATAAAATAACAGTAGGGAGGCTGTATACAGGGGGTACCGGTACAGAGTAAATGTGCGGGGGCACCGGTTAGTCGAGGTAATATGTACACTACCGTTCAGAGGTTTGGGGTCACATAGAAATGTCCATTTTTTTTGTCCATTAAAATAACATAAAATTGATCAGAAATACAGTGTAGACATTGTTCATGTTGTATATGGCTATTGTAGCTGGAAACGGCTGATTTTTTATGGAATATCTACATAGGTGTACGGAGGCCCATTATCAGCAACCATCAGTCCTGTGTTCCAATGGCACGTTGTGTTTGCTAATCCAAGTTTATCATTTTAAAAGGCTAATTGATCATTAGAAAACCCTTTTGCATCTATGTTAGCACAGCTGAAAACTGTAGTGCCGATTAAAGAAGCAATAAAACTGGCCTTCTTGAGACTAGTTGAGTATCTGGAGCATCAGCAATTGTGGGTTCAATTACAGGATCAAAATGGCCAGAAACAAAAAACTTTCTTCAGTCTATTCTTGTTCTGAGAAATGAAGGCTATTCCATGTGAGAAATTGCAAAGAAACTGAAGATCTCGTACAACGCTGTGTACTACTCCCTTCACAGAACAGTGCAAACTGGCTCTAACCAGAATAGAAAGAGGAGTGGGAGGCCCCGGTGCACAACTGAGCAAGATGACAAATACATTAGTGTCTAGTTTGAGAAACAGACACCTCATAGGTCCTCAACTGGCAGCTTCATTAAATAGTACCCGCAAAACACCAGTCTCAACGTCAACAGTGAAGAGGTGAACAGTGAACCTAGGCAGAGTTGCAAAGAAAAAGTCCAGTGTCTGTGTTCTTTTGCCCTTTTCATTTTATTGGCCAGTCTGAGATATGGCTTTTTATTTGCAACTCTGCCTAGAAGGTCAACATCCCGGAGTCGCCTCTTCACTGTTGATGTTGAGACTGGTGTTTTGCGGGTACTATTTAATGAAGCTGCCAGTTGAGGACCTGTTATATAATACAATTATATACATGCATAATATAGATTTTCTTCAGTTAGTAATAATAATATGCCATTTAGCAGACGCTTTTATCCAAAGCGTCATGCGTGCCCATACCTTGGCGTTACAAGCGCCGTGCTCTACCAGCTGAGCTACAGAGGACCACTACATAGTTAGTAAATGTGCATGCAATATTTAAGGTTTTATTTAAGGAGGTCAATGTGGTTTGGGATGAGATTTCATGGTTACAATTGTCGTAGTAAATATATTTGTCGTAGTGAATATGGAATGTGATATGATGAGTAAGATGTTGTGCTAAGATCTATTTAGGTCAGGAGCTTGTTTTGTATAAATTCTGTTCCTATCCAAGAACAATGGACAAAGGGTCCTATCTTGTCACCAGGTGGCCAAGGACAACACCCACGCCATAGGCCTCTCAGTTGTTCCATCTCACGAGTTTCCCTTGAGACACACAGACATCATCACTGTTGACACACACACACACACACACACACACACACATCATCACTGTTAACACACACACACACACACAAAATCCCCTCTTTTAGGCTGAACATTTGAAGACAGAGAACTCTACTCAGAGCCAATGCAACAGTGACACTAGCCTGGAGGGGACCTCGCCCAACTCATCAGGACCAATCAGAAGATCAGAACTACTAGAGTCAACCTACATCATTTATTGCATAAAATGTCTGCACACAATGTTTCGGGGCTCTCTTCAGATAGCTCCCTACGAGTTTGACGAACGAGTCCGTGCACGCGATTTCAGATATCTTTACCTCTGAATAAACTGCCTTTATTATACCATATCCACCCTGTCCAAAGTCTCTACTTGGTCTCAGTTCTCCAGTAAACTTGTGATTATCAACAAAATAAATTACAATAAGCCTACAGGTGTCCAACACAGACAGAGACAAAACTGTACAGTTTATTTTAGAATCTGACGAAAGTAGGAGGCAATAGTGAAACAGATGGGCAATCTCATGTAACAGGGTTGAAGTGGGATAGTCAGGCGGGAAGTCCCGACAAATATAGCTCAGTACAAACATGTCAATGTACGGCTGGTTGAAGATGCCTCCCCTCCCGTATATAATGTGCACATGCAATCATCTTATCATCCGTGAAAGAAGGGGTCTGTATCCATTACCTGCCACTTTCACCTGCGCGCGTCAATCAAGCCGTTTTCCTGACACAACACTTCACTCTGGTTGGCTGTTCTGTTTGAGGGCGGTGATGCAAACGGCCATATTGACATCCCATTGGAAAAGACCGTGTGCAGCATTGGAGTGACGCAGCTTGGAATTCCCAAATTTCCGATGTTCACGACAGGAACGCAGTCTGTAAAATAATACAAGGACTATCCGAGCTAAAACGGTGAAATTGAAGTGAAGTAAGCGGGGTAAGAACATGCTATTTACATGTCTAATATTACTTTGGAAGAAGTATTTTGTGTGGTCAACGCCTGGCTATTGGAAGCAGATGAGAGAGCGCTTAACTGTGAGAGCGATTGCATGCAGCCTTCTTTGTTTACCATGGGAAGCTGAGCAAAGTAGGCTGAGCAAAGTAGGCTGCATGTGTCTACAAACATTTGTTTCCAGTGAGTTTGGTGTCATGACTTCTAGTCTTACTTCACCTCTCGCTGGAGCAAACGGGGACAATTTACACAACTGAAATGTAAGCCTCTGGCTAAAAAGAGAACATGTCGTCCTGGTTTTGTCAAAGACTAATCCAAAGCTCTGGTTGTGTTAGCTACTAAGCTAACAACTAGCCTCCAGCCTAAGTGCCAACTGGATCTGACAATTTTTGCTAATATCTGAACGGCACAGATACGATGGATGCAATTTAGGCTACAGTGTGAGGCCCTAATCAAGCAATAATGAGTAGTTTGTTATTAGGATCCCCATTAGCTACTGCACATGCAGCAGCTACTCTTCCTGGGGTCCGCATAAAAGGTACAAATACATGACAAAGTACAGAACAGTAATAGACAAGAACACTATATTACATTAAATAAAATGGTATATATATATATATATATATATATATATATATATGAAAGACACCAAGAGACAAACATACTATTTACACACAATATACATGTTCTTATATACCGTACAGTTAAATTAGATATTTAGAAAGTGGAGAGGCGCTGTGATACAATATGTTTTTAATTAGTTTTTTAAAGCTACATTTGCTTTTTGCATGAGTAACCTCTGGTGCCAGACCATTCCACGATGACATGCCTCTATACATAACTAAGCGACGCATTAAATCGGTTTTTGGTGTGGGTACGGTGAAGAAACCCATAGTGGCGTGTCTGAAGTATACGCAAAGAGATCATACAAATAAGGATCCGTCTGTTTTTAAAATAGCCACCCCCCTTATCGCGATTCGTTAACAATGATTGCCACTTATCAATGTCCAAGGCTACATTTTTGCTACTCATCTTACTTTATAGGGCCTATAGGCTTTTGCGTCGGAAACATATTACAATTATTGCAACTGGAGTTTTAAGGTAGACTATGCAGTCTATTTCTCAGACAGTTCTCTTAATGTCAGATTCTTCAATGTAGGCCAACAATTGTGACAATGTGGTGTAATACAATTTCTGATATGTTGGTTTGAAAAGCACTTTTCCAATACTGTGGTAATATACTGTATCGTGATATTTTTTCTCTACTGAGATCCTTTTAGGCCTATATGAATTGAATTTCTTAAAATGCATAATAAGAAAACACAGTGCAAGTAGGCCACAGTCCTATTGGCCTATATGTAGAAACTGCAGACATTGTAAAACCACGAGTTATTGGGTAATTCATAATGACATTTGTTACATGAGTCAGTGAATCTCTGTCCTCTGCAGAATAAGTTGTAGTTGCTGTGCTGAGCATCAAGGGGGCGATGTCTGACAACAGCAGCAGCACAGGCAGCAGCCGCAGTGGATCCTCGACCAACAGTTGGACCATGCTGTTCCCAGAGGTAAGATATACACCCTGTACCAACCAAACCAGGGTTTCAAATACTTAAATCTATTAAAAATACTTTGTGCCGGTTTTAGCTTGCCTGGCTTAATAAATCAAAACTAATGTCCCAAAACTGCAAACCCCGCCCATCTGACACTCCTTGCCAGGTCTAGCTAAAATTTCTAGCCCAATGACCAATCAAAATCCACCCAAAAGGCCTGAGAGCTAGGACAACATTTCTTTACACTGCAAGAGAGGAGTTGCCACATTTATCCAATAAACCCCTTTTCCATAACGTTATTGAGCCAATTAAGACTATTGACAGAACTTGTAACGACTTTAGAGATTCGGTTTATAATTTGAAATAAATCCCTTTTGCGCATGTGCATAACTACAGTGCATTCGGAAAGTATTCAGATCCCTTCACTTTTTCCACATTTTATTCTAAAATTGATTTAATAGTTTTTTCCCCCCTCAATCTACACACAATACCCCATAATGACAAAGCAAAAACAGGTTTAGGAATATTTGCACATTTTATTCAAAATAAAACTGAAATATCACATTTACATAATTATTCAGACCCTTTCCACAGTACTTTGTTGAAGCACCTTTGGCAGCGATTACAGCCTCGAGTCTTCTTGGGTATGATGCTACAAGCTTGGCATACCTGTATTTGGGGAGTTTCTCCCATTCTTCTCTGCAGATCCTCTCAAGCTCTGTCAGGTTGGATGGAGAGCGTCGCTGCACAGCTATTTTCAGGTCTCTCCAGAGACCAAACTCCAAGCGGGCTGTCATGTGCCTTTTACTGAGGAGTGGCTTCCGTCTGGCCACTCAAACAAAGCCAGATTGGTGGAGTGCTGTAGAGATGGTTGTCCTTCAGGAAGGTTTTCCCACCTCCACAGAGGAACTCTGAAGCTCTGTCAGAGTGATCATCGGTTTCTTTGTCACCTCCCTGACCAAGGCCCTTCTCCCCCGATTGCTCAGTTTGGCCGGGTGGCCAGCTCTAGGAAGAGTCTTGGTGCTTCCAAACCTCTTCCATTTTTAAGAATGATGGAGGCCACTGTGTTCTTGGGGACATTCAATGCTGCAGACATTTTTTGGTACCCTTTCCCAGATCCTGTCTCGGCGCTCTACGGACAATTCCTTCGACCTCATGGCTTGGTCTTTGCTCTTACATGCGCTGTCAACTGTGGGACCTTATATAGACAGGTGTGTGCCTTTCCAAATCATGTCCAATCAATTGAATTCACCACAGGTGGACTCCAATCAAGTTGTAGAAACATCAAGGATGATCAATGGAAACAGGATGCACCTGAGCTCAATTTCGAGTCTCATAGCAGTACTTGAAAACGTGAATAAAACTGTAAATATATTATGCTACATACATACGTACGTATGTACATACATACCTACCTAGATAGTTTGTGTGTATGTATTGATATGTAGGCTACGTGTGTCTTTAAAAAAAAATGTATGTAGTTCTGAATACTTATGTAAATAAGGTATTTCTGTTTTATTTTGAATAAATTTGCGAAAATGTCTAAACCTGTTTTCGCTTTGTCATTTTGGGGTAATGAAGATATCAACACTTTCTAGAATTCGAAAGTAATCCGACGATGGGTAGTTTGTTCGCGCCGCCATGTTTGTTTTTTCGCGTCAACCAAAGATAATAAGAGGAGACAAGATGAGTCTGGTCTGTTTGCAGTATGCATGTTGAAGGAGGTGTGTCGTCTACGTTCATTCACTTCCAGAAGTTTACCCTTCACCTCATTTTAACATCTTTGGTCTGACCGATGTTTACGTGACACCCAGAATGCATTGTATAATGTCAACAAACATGGCGCCACACAGCTGGCAAATAGCTTAGCATTAGCTCATTATAATCAGTACAACCTTCAAAAAAGTATTTTGCACACATCCATTACAATCTATGCAATAATCGGAATGCATTATTTGTCACCAGTACTTGAAAACGTGAATAAAACTGTAAATATATTATGCTACATACATACGTACGTATGTACATACATACATACCTTGATAGTTTGTGTGTATGTATTGATATGTAGGCTACGTGTGTCTTTAAAAAAAAAATGTATGTAGTTCTGTCCTTGAGCTGTTCTTGTCTATTAATGTTCTGTATTATGCCATGTTTTGTGTGGACCCCAGGAAGAGTAGCTGCTGCTTTTGCAACAGCTAATGGTGATCCTAATAAAATACCAAATTCTACTGTATGCTAGAGTAGAAACGACAACACGATCTACAGAAAATAAGGCACTTACTTTGATACGAACACACACATGTCCAAAGTTTATTATTTGTAAGGTAAACAACAAGGAAGGCAATGCGAGCGCCAGCCAGAAAATGTGCCAATTTGTGCAAGACTGCGCAAATGTCTGCATACTTGATCTGCTTGGGCTCTCCTCGAAGAGAGAAGTTTGTCCGGCTCAGTAAGCCTCAAACATAAGTTGTCTGCAACGCTGAAATGAGCTACTTCTATGTGAATTAATGAGGCGGAACACACCTCAATTCAAACTGTTGGTAGAAAATACATCTTGTTAGAAAATAATTACAAATTGACAAGTTGAAACAGCCTATAGATAATTAGCAGGCAGCTCATGTTAACTGTCCTGTTGCGTAACAATCCCCCCCACCCTTCCATTTCAAATTTCCAGCCCTCGAGACCCAAGAACTGAGCATGGGTAAAACATTTCGCTTGATACGATTTTCCATAAGCAAAGTCGACATTCGAATGGAATTTAAACCACCTCTGAGTAAATGTATCTTATGCGCCCAATGTCGTTTGTCGCTGTTATTTCTTGATGCGCATCAGTTCTAGCTTGTTAATGTTTTATGGAAAAAGGGTTGGTAAAAATAATAATGACAATCCTAAATGGCCTGCAATTGGTAAAAAGTTGATACGACGTGCATGCGTGCTGCTCTGTCTCCACTCCCGCGACTCAGCCAATAGTGGACTCAGCTGCCTGCTGCAGCGCTCTCTCACACACAGCCCCCCCCATCTCACACACACACACCCCTCCAGCAGGGGCGGCCTGTTCAATAGGGCGATATGGGCGACGCACTGCCAAACGGGAAAAGGAAGGGATTTTTTTTCTAATCAATTATATCACGGCAACAGTAGTTATCAGTGTTGTAATCTATACGTCTGATCTGCCACAGTGCCACACTGCCACTAAATGTCGAATCAGGCTAAAGTCGTGCTTCAAATGGCTCCCCCTTTTGGGGCGATTTCAGTCAGGTTGAAAATCGCCCAGAAGTCTGTAATAGACTCCCATGTAAAATCTATTTTTTTAAATTTCAGAGCCTTCAATACAATCTCAATGGGTGTCTGTGGGCTTGCACTTACGCGCTTTCGTCATACGTTACGTAACCATGAACGTAACTGAGAAAAGAGTGGATTGTTTGAAAGAAGTTCCTTTTTGTCGGCGATTCGGCGAACAAATGAAGATAAATTGGCAACGAAACAATTAGGACCTCCCAGACCAAATTTAATAATTCAACAGGTTTCTACTAAAGGCGGAAAGTCCTACACCCGAGGATTTTCCAAAAATTGGTACGAACGAAAAAGACATTGCCACTCACTCAACTGGATGACGAGGGATACAGGCTAGCTGTCCGCCGCCACAACGATGAGGTTAGTGTTGATAATCACAAGTTTACTGGATGTGGATATGGTGTAATAAAGGCAGTTTATTCAGAGGTAAATATATCTGGAATCGCGTTCACGGACCCGTTCGTCAAACTCTTAGGGAGCTATAAATTAAGCCCCATTACTTACCATATCAGATAAGAGAAATTGCTGCAGCTACATATATTTTACATCCTGGCCCTACATAGTTCACTATTTGCATCACTTACCAAAATATTACATGTGGTCATATATGCTTGGAAAGTGGAGATGCCATAGAACGTCAAAAAAGTAAACATTGCTGGAGACACATTGCCGTTTTGGAGAAGACATCGCGTTTGCTAGCGAAGAGATTTGTTGTGGCAAATGAACTTGGGCTGGGAATTGCCAGGAACCTCACGATAAGATATATGCATCAGCATTGCGAGTCTCATGATTATATACGTATTGCGATTCGATACTGTGATTTTATTGCGCACCATATGTCTGTTGCAGAGGGATCAGAAAGCCATGAGAACGAGTTTTGATCAGTCATGGAAATAAAAGTGCTGAAAACAAATTTGCTCCCAATGTGAAAAGATTGAGAACAAGCTATGAAGGAACAATAATGGTGTTTTGGTGCAGGTACAGCCAACTAGCGCTAAAATATTGCGATATTGTCAATACAGTATATCGTAAAGTATCACTATGTAACTCGATTTCTTTCACCCCAATCCCTCAAATTAACGGTAAATAACTGAATTGTTTGCCCCACATTTAGCTAAGATGATTAGCTAGCCAGCTAAAATGTTTTATTTAGTTAGCAGTTGCATCTACAATAGTTTACTGTCAATAACATGTCTCCAAAAATGACGTGGTGTCTCCAATTGTGTTGACATTTTACAATTGCAATGCGCATCCATGAGTATCCACTTTCTGTAGCTCAGCTGGTAGAGCATGGTGCTTGTAACGCCAAGGTAGTGGGTTCGATCCCCGGGACCACCCATACACAAAAATGTATGCACGCATGACTGTAAGTCGCTTTGGATAAAAGCGTCTGCTAAATGGCATATTATTATTATTATTATTATTATTATTATTATTATTATCTGAAGAGAGCCCCGAAACATTGTGTGCAGACATTTTATGCAATAAATGAAGTAGGTTCAATCTAGTAGTTCTGATCTTCTGATTGGTCCTGATGAGTTGGGCGAGGTCCCCTGCAGGCTACTGTCACTGTTGCATTGGCTCTGAGTCGGGTTCTCTGTCTTCAAATGTTCAGCCTAAGAGAGGGGATTTTTGTGTGTGTGTGTGTGTGTGTGTGTTTAACAGTGATGATGTGTGTGTGTGTGTGTGTGTTTAACAGTGATGATGTGTGTGTGTGTGTGTTTGTGTGTGTGTGTGTGTCCTCAGAGCAAGAACTCGTGAGTTGGAAGAACTGAGAGGCCTATGGCGTGGGTGTTGTCCTTGGCCACCTGCTGACAAGGCTGACAAGATAGGACCCTTTTGTCCATTGTTATTGGATAGGAACAGAACTTATAACCAGCTCCTGACCTAAATAGATCTTAGCACAACATTTTACTCAACATATCATATTCCATATTCACTATAACAAATATATTTACTACGACATTAGCAAGAACCGCCACATCCTCAGCCGGCTAATCCAGTGTGTGAAGTTTTGCGGAGTGTTTGAGTTAGCTTTGCGAGGCAAAGATGAAACTGAGGGCTCCACCAACCCTGGTAAGCCAACACTTTTGAGATCAGTCAATAAATGCTTCTGGTATTGACTTATATGCTGCCCCTGTCTTCATGTTGTTGCTGGACATATCTTTTTTTAAATGTGTGTAGGTCACCTAAATCATCAGAAAAATTGCCCCTCCTGAGAATTTTTTCAGGAGCCGCCACTGCCCTCCAGTACTCCCCACCACTCACTTACTCAGCAACAGCCTGCCTGATAGTCAGCAGCACCAGGTCACAGTGAAATATATATATTTTCTTTAAAGAGAAATGCCATGGCGGCTGCGGTGCAACTTAGAAAGTAGCCCAGCAACCTGCGACCAATACATTTTCACCCGCAACATTGTTTTTCAAAGTAGGCCAATTTGCGGGGGAACCGCGGATATGGCAACCCTGCTCCAGGCAGACTCAAGCAAATGCTCAAAGTATTTGAAATCGAGGTCTGGTGCCAACACCTTGCCAACTGTGATAACAAAAGAATAGGCTGATCACCTAAACACAGCATTGGATGTCAGATTAGTATTCAATGCTGTGAGTTTTATATTACATTTCCACTTTACCCACATTTTGTGTCTGTGGCAGTGTGAATGAATGAATGGTGAGGTGAATAGGTTGAGTTGATCATGAGAACCCTATGCCCTCTATAATGAGATCATAATAACCCTAATGGCCTCTACATTTCAGGAAGCTGCTGAGAGCGTGGGTCCAGTGGATGATGGGACTGAGAGTCTTTGTGATGTCCCTAGTCTGTCAGAGGAAGTCACAGGTACCTAAGCTCTATCTTACACTGATACTGTTTCCCTATTCTGTTAGTGTCCTAATGTATGGATGTTGCATAATGAAGTTGTGTGGGTGGATGTAATTAATTTGTTATTCATGTAATGTTATTCATGTTTTGTTGATGCTGTTCCAGGGGCCACTGTGGAGTCTAAGATGAGTGACCCAGAGACTCCAGTAGAAACAGTTCTGTCAGAGGAGGGCCAACAGGTCTGTACTGTGAGTCCCTGATGAACACACTGCTTATTGAGGGTATCATTCTCACAGCATAATCTTTCATAACACAAAATTCAAAATGATGTCTGTTTTGTTATGTTATACAGTGAGAAAAAAGTATTTGATCCCCTGCTGATTTTGTACGTTTGCCCACTGACAAAGACATGATCAGTCTATAATTTTAATGGTAGGTTTATTTGAACAGTGAGACAGAATAACAACAAAGTAATCCAGAAAAACGCATGTCAAATATGTTATAAATTAATTTGCATTTTAATGAGGGAAATAAGTATTTGACCCCTCTGCAAAACATGACTTAGTACTTGGTGGCAAAACCCTTGTTGGCAATCACAGAGGTCAGACGTTTCTTGTAGTTGGCCACCAGGTTTGTACACATCTCAGGAGGGATTTTGTTCCACTCCTCTTTGCAGATCTTCTCCAAGTCAGCCTCGAAACCTTAATGACTTTTGGCAACTCAAACCTTCAGCTCCCTCCACAGATTTTCTATGGGATTAAGGTCTGGAGACTGGCTAGGCCACTCCAGGACCTTAATGTGCTTCTTCTTGAGCCACTCCTTTGTTGCCTTGGCCGTGTGTTTTGGGTCATTGTCATGCTGGAATACCCATCCATGACCCATTTTCAATGCCCTGGCTGAGGGAAGGATGGTTCTCACCCAAGATTTGACGGTACATGGCCCTGTCCATGGTCCCTTTGATGCGGTGAAGTTGTCCTGTCCCCTTAGCAGAAAAACACCCCCAAAGCATAATGTTTCCACTTCCATGTTTAACAGTGGGGATGGTAGGCAGCATTCCTCCTCCAAACACGGCGAGTTGAGTTGATGCCAAAGAGCTTGATTTTGGACTCATCTGACCACAACACTTTCACCCAGTTCTCCTCTGAATCATTCAGATGTTCATTGGCAAACTTCAGACGGCCCTGTATATGTGCTTTCTTGAGCAGGGGGACCTTGCGGGCGCTGCAGGATATCAGTCCTTCACGGCGTAGTGTGTTACCAATTGTTTTCTTGGTGACTATGGTCCCAGCTGCCTTGATCATTGACAAGATCCTCCCGTGTAGTTCTGGGCTGAATCCTCACCGTTCTCATGATCATTGCAACTCCACGAGGTGAGATCTTGCATGGAGCCCCAGGCCGAGGGAGATTGACAGTTCTTTTGTGTTTCTTCCATTTGCGAATAATCGCACCAACTGTTGTCACCTTCTCACCAAGCTACTTGGCGATGGTCTTGTAGCCCATTCCAGCCTTGTGTAGGTCTACAATCTTGTCCCTGACATCCTTGGAGAGCTCTTTGGTCTTGACCATGGTGGAGAGTTTGGAATCTGATTGATTTCTTCTGTGGACAGGTGTCTTTTATACAGGTAACAAGCTGAGATTAGGAGCACTCCCTTTAAGAGTGTGCTCCTAATCTCAGCTCATTACCTGTATAAAAGACACCTGGGAGCCAGAAATCTTTCTGATTGAGAGGAGGTCAAATACTTATTTCCCTAATTTAAAATGCAAATCAATTTATAACATTTTTGACATGTTTTTCTTGATTTTTTTGTTGTTATTCTGTCTCTCTCTGTTCAAATAAACCTACCATTAAAATTATAGACTGATCATTTCTTTGTCAGTGGGCAAACGTACAAAATCAGCAGGAGATCATACTTTTTTCCCTCACTGTACACTACCGTTCAAATGTTTGGGGTCACTTAGAAATGTCCTTGTTTTTGAAAGAAAAGCAATTTTTTTGTCCATTTAAAATAACATCAAATTGATCAGAAATACAGTGTAGACATTGTTAATGTTTTAAATGGCTATTGTAGCGGGAAACAGCATAATTTATTTGTATTTTTATGGAATATCTACATAAGCGTACAGAGGCCCATTATCAGCAACCATCAGTCCTGTGTTCCAATGGCATGTTGTGTTTGCTAATCCAAGTTTATCATTTTAAAATACTAATTGATCATTAGAAAACCCTTTTGCAATTATGTTAGCACAGCTGAAAACTGTTGTGCTGATTAAAGAAGCAATAAAACTGGCCTTCTTGAGACTAGTTGAGTATCTGGAGCATCAGCAATTGTGGGTTCGATTACAGGCTCAAAATGGCCAGAAACAAATAACTTTCTTCTGAAACTCGTCAGTCTATTCTTGTTCTGAGAAATGAAGGCTATTCCATGCGAGAAATTGCCAAGAAACTGAAGATCTCGTACAACGCTGTGTACTACTACCTTCACAGAACAGCGCAAATTGGCTCTAACCAGAATAGAAAGAGGAGTTGGAGGCCCCGGTGCACAACTGAGCAAGAGGACAAATACATTACATTAGTGTCTAGTTTGAGAAACAGACGCATCACAGGTCCTCAACTGGCAGCTTCATTAAATAGTACCCGCAAAACACCGGTCTCAACATCAACATTGAAGAGGCGACTCTGGGATGCTGACCTTCTAGAGTCCAGAGTTGCATAGAAAAAGTAATATCTCAGACTGACCAATAAAAATAAAAGATTAAGATGGGGAGTCTGAGATATGGCTTTTTCTTTGCAACTCTGCCTAGAAGGTCAGCATCCCGGAGTCGCCTCTTCAATGTTGACGTTGAGACTGGTGTTTTGCGGGTACTATTTAATGAAGCTGCCAGTTGAGGACTCAAGAAGGCCATTTTTATTGCTGCTTTAATCAGCACAACCGTTTTCAGCTGTGCAAACATAATTGCAAAAATGTTTTCTAACGATCAATTAGCCTTTTAAAATGATGAACTTGGATTAGCAAACTCAACGTGCCATTGGAACACAGGACTGATGGTTGCTGATAATGGGCCTCTGCACGCCTATGTAGATATTCCATTAAAAATCAGCCGTTTCCAGCTACAATAGCCATTTACAACATTAGCAATGTCTGATCAATTAGATTTATTTTAATGGACAAAAAATTGCTTTTCTTTTGAAAACAAGGACATTTCTAAGTGACCCTAAACTTTTGAACTGTAGTGTATGGCAAATTATGTCTATGGTTATAACTCATTATTACCAATTTACTATTCAAATTTGTGCTTTTATTCTCTTCTGATTCCCAGATTTGCCAGGAAACTGCTCTTGATACCTGCGAGGGCCCTGTCCCCTCCAGCCCTACCCTGTTAAGCCCATCCCCATCTAGCCATGCGCCCCTTGACCCTGACCTGGCGAGTCAACCTGAACCCCCCATAATCCATGATATGGTAACCAGCTCCCCCACTGACAATGAGCAACTCGCTGCCATGCCCTTTGTCACTCATGTCAACCTGGTTGTGCCACTGAATGCTCCCTTCACGGAACCACCCCCCTCAGAGGTTGAGCCTGAGTTAAGCCCTGTCCCTGAGAACTCCACCCTTGATACCTGCACTGATACAGGCCCTGTACCTGAGAGTCTTGCCCTAGAAACTAGTGCCGAACCTGACATGAGCGTTCACACAGAGACTCTCATCCCAACGGGCCCCCCATCTGACACTGTCACTAATATTGGCCCCCTCCCAGAGAGCTCCGAGGGGCCTCTAAGCCCAGCCCCAGAACCCCATGCTGCTCCAGAAAGCCCAGGTCCTGATAGTCCCCCTCCAGAGACCATGGGTTCAGTGGAGGCAGCAGAAGAGCCAGCACTAGGAAAGGAGGAGACAGAATTGCCTGAAAAAGTGACTGATATACCAAAGGAAGAAGGTATGGATTTGTGCACTAGGTTGGAAGTCAGTAAACATTTTGTGAGATGACATACAATTAACACTAGAACAACTGGGATTCTCAGCCTACAAGTACCTGCTAGAGAATGTTGTCTGGCGTCCCCTTTAGCCTACGCATCAGATTCACCTACTGTGTTGTAATCAACCTAAATAAATACCATCTTACAAAATAATAATAATAATAATAATAATTTGATTGATTGAATGTAATCATGTCTTAAGAATATTTAGTTTATTTTGAATATTTGTAAATTGTATATTTTGAAGTACATAAAATGCACGTACTATGTTTTGTATTGAAAAATGCATATGAAAAATGTATGCACTCACTAACTGTAAGTCGCTCTGGATAAGAGTGTCTGCTAAATGACTAAAATTTAAATGTAAAATGTATTATTCTACAAAGCCACTTTTTCATTTTTCTTGCAATAAAGACACTACAATCGAATACATTTTAGCCATTTTATTTGTAAACTCAATGAGTAATAGAATCCAATCCAGACAAATAATTTACCATAAACATAAGCACCAACGTTTGATAAATAATGTAAAACAGAAATGTGAAAGAGAGTCAACATCAGATGAAGACCCCAAATTGTCATCGCCATAGTACATTTTGGGCTCAATATCCAATCCTCCATCCGACTCCAGCTCATCCAAATTCAAACGTCAGTGGCCGTTGGACTATGGCGGTTCTAGTGTTAACACCCATGTTAACACACCCCAACTCAACAAACCGTTACAAAAACAAAATTTGCGTTAGAATTACATACAAGATAAATCTACATTCAGAGCATTCTACCATCTAATACTTTTGCATAAAAGTTTCAATAGCTTTAGTGCATGATTTTATTTCTCTCTGCTTATCATCGCTCTTTCTACTCTTCTCTGTTCCTCTGCTAGAATCTCCCAGTAGCTTTGACTTTGGAATAGCTGACACGAGTTCTGAGGAAGGAGGTGGTCTGAGGAGGAGAGATGTGGCACCAAAAATGACATCGGAAGATGAGGAGGTGGAGTTAAAAATGACAGAGAGGAAAGAGGAGAAGGGCTTCTCTATGAGCACATGCATTGTGGGTGCCCTGGTCCTGCTCTGTCTAGGGTCCCTCTTCCTCTCCGGTGAGTTCAGCCTGAACTAGGTTTTGCTAGTGTAATTTTGGACAGTTTGTAATGCACACTGGCTCAACAATGCCTCATTTTCATTCTTATGATAAAATCTATATAACTATAGCTGTATATACAGTGAATTCGGAAAGTATTCAGACCCCTTGACTTTTTCCACATTTTGTTAAGTTACAGCCTTATTCTGAAATGGATTAAATGCATTTTTCCCTCAATCTACACACAATAACCCATAATGACAAAGCGAAAACAGATTTTTAGAAATGTTTGCCAAAACAAAATAAGAAAAGAAATACCTTATTTACATAAGTATTCAGACCCTTTGCTATGAGACTCGAAATCGAGCTCAGGTGCATCCTGTTTCCATTGATCATCCTTGAGATGTTTCTACAACTTGATTGGAGTCCATCTGTAGTAAATTCAATTGATTGGACATGATTTGGAAAGGCACACACCTGTCTATATAAGGTCCCACAGTTGACAGT
Organism: Coregonus clupeaformis; assembly: GCF_020615455.1. NCBI lineage: Eukaryota > Metazoa > Chordata > Actinopteri > Salmoniformes > Salmonidae > Coregonus > Coregonus clupeaformis. The sequence goes on from NC_059199.1 coordinate 28,194,885, forward strand.
ACATGTCAGAGCAGCAAAAACCACGCAGGCATGGGTGAACAGGGGGTACAGGAGTGGGTCTAGGGTGTCAGGTAAGGTGGAGGTGATATGATCCTTAACTAGCCTCTCAAAGCACTTCATGATGAGAAGTGAGTGCTACAGGGCGAAAGTCATTTAGTTCAGTTACCTTTGCTTTCTTGGATACAGGAACAATGATGGACATCTTGAAGCAAGTGGGGACAGCAGATTGGGATAGGGAGAGATTGAATATGTCCGTAAACATTCCAGCCAGCTGGTCTGCGCATGCTCTGAGGACGCAGCTAGGGATGCCGTCTGGGCCGGCAGCATTGCGAGGGTTAACACGCTTATGTCTTACTCACATCGGCCACAAGAGCCCACAGTCCTTGGGAGCGGGCCGTGTCAGTGGCACTGTGTTATCCTCAAAGTGGGCGAAGAAGGTGTTTAGCTTGTCCGGGAGCAAGACGTCGGTGTCCGAGACGTTGATGGTTTTCCCTTTGTAATCCGTGATTGTCTATAGACCCTGCTACATACAGTGGGGGGGGAAAAAAAGATGAGAGGCCTGTAATTTTCATCATAGGTACACGTCAACTATGACAGACAAAATTAGAATTTTTTTCTCCAGAAAATCACATTGTAGGATTTTTTATGAATTTATTTGCAAATTATGGTGGAAAATAAGTATTTGGTCAATAACAAAAGTTTCTCAATACTTTGTTATATACCCTTTGTTGGCAATGACACAGGTCAAACGTTTTCTGTAAGTCTTCACAAGGTTTTCACACACTGTTGCTGGTATTTTGGCCCATTCCTCCATGCAGATCTCCTCTAGAGCAGTGATGTTTTGGGGCTGTCGCTGGGCAACACAGACTTTCAACTCCCTCCAAAGATTTTCTATGGGGTTGATCTGAAGACTGGCTAGGCCACTCCAGGACCTTGAAATGCTTCTTACGAAGCCACTCCTTCGTTGCCCGGGCAGTGTGTTTGGGATCATTGTCATGCTGAAAGACCCAGCCACGTTTCATCTTCAATGCCCTTGCTGATGGAAGGAGGTTTTCACTCAAAATCTCACGATACATGGCCCCATTCATTCTTTCCTTTACACGGATCAGTCATCCTGGTCCCTTTGCAGAAAAACAGCCCCAAAGCATGATGTTTCCACCCCCATGCTTCACAGTAGGTATGGTGTTCTTTGGATGCAACTCAGCATTCTTTGTCCTCCAAACACGACGAGTTGAGTTTTTACCAAAAAGTTATATTTTGGTTTCATCTGACCATATGACATTCTCCAAATCCTCTTCTGGATCATCCAAATGCACTCTAGCAAACTTTAGACGGGCCTGGACATGTACTGGCTTAAGCAGGGGGACACGTCTGGCACTGCAGGATTTGAGTCACTGGCGGCGTAGTGTGTTACTGATGGTAGGCTTTGTTACTTTGGTCCCAGCTCTCTGCAGGTCATTCACTAGGTCCCCCTGTGTGGTTCTGGGATTTTTGCTCACCGTTCTTGTGATCATTTTGACCCCACGGGGTGAGATCTGCGTGGAGCCCCAGATCGAGGGAGATTATCAGTGGTCTTGTATGTCTTCCATTTCCTAATAATTGCTCCCACAGTTGATTTCTTCAAACCAAGCTGCTTACCTATTGCAGATTCAGTCTTCCCAGCCTGGTGCAGGTCTACAATTTTGTTTCTGGTGTCCTTTGACAGCTCTTTGGTCTTGGCCATAGTGGAGTTTGGAGTGTGACTGTTTGAGGTTGTGTACAGGTGTCTTTTATACTGATAACAAGTTCAAACAGGTGCCATTAATACTGGTAACGAGTGGAGGACAGAGGAGCCTCTTAAAGAAGAAGTTACAGGTCTGTGAGAGCCAGAAATCTTGCTTGTTTGTAGGTGACCAAATACTTATTTTCCACCATAATTTGCAAATAAATTCATTAAAAATCCTACAATGTGATTTTCAGGATAATTTTTTTCTCAATTTGTCTGTCATAGTTGACGTTTACCTATGATGAAAATTACAGGCCTCTCATCTTTTTAAGTGGGAGAACTTGCACAATTGGTGGCTGACTAAATACTTTTTTAGATGGCATTATGAGGAAGGAAATTTATGTGGATATATTGAAGCAACATCTCAAGACATCAGTCAGGAAGTTAAAGCTTGGTCGCAAATGGGTCTTCCAAATGGACAATGACCCCAAGCATACTTCCAAAGTTGTGGCAAAATGGCTTAAGGACAACAGTCAAGGTATTGGAGTGGCCATCACAAAGCCCTGACCTCAATCCTATAGAAAATGTGTGGGCAGAACTGAAAAAGCGTGTGTGAGCAAGAAGGCCTACAAACCTGACTCAGTTACACCAGCTCTGTCAGGAGGAATGGGCCAAAATTCACCCAACTTATTGTGGGAAGCTTGTGGAAGGCTACCCAACACGTTTTACCAAAGTTAAACAATTTAAAGGCAATGCTACCAAATACTAATGTATATAAACTTCTGACCCACTGGGAATGTGATGAACTAAATAAAAGCTGTAATAAATCATTCTCTCTACTATTATTCTGACTTTTCACATTCTTAAAATAAAGTGGTGATCCTAACTGACCTAAGACAGGGAGTATTTACAAGGATTAAATGTCAGGAATTGTGTAAAACTGAGTTTAAATGTATTTGGCTAAGGTGTATGTAAACTTCCGACTTCAACTGTACATATTACCTCGACTAACCTGTACCCCCGCACATTGTTTCGGTACTGGTACCCCCTGTATATAGCCTCGTTATTTTATTGTTGCTCTTTCATGTTTTTACTTTAGTTTATTTAATTCATATTTTCTTAACTGCATTGTTGGTTAAGGTCTTGAAAGTAAGCATTTCACCGTAAGGTCTACACCTGCTGTATTTGGTGCATGTGACAAATGAAAATTGTTTTGATGTTTGGTCAGGCATGCGAATGGTCAGGCATGCGAATGGTCAGAGACTGTGCCATTGACCAAATAACTTCCCAACAATTTTATGCTCTCGTGGAGTAGTTCAAAATTGGCTTTGCATTTTGGATGATAAAATATATGCAGGTGTGTTTAATATATGTTAAATATGTTTGGAAAATGTGGTTTGATGTATTGTTTTCTTTTTTGACAGATGACTCAGATGAGCTGAGCGGGACAGAACAAAACCAGGTCTGTTGCTCTATCCTACCTTCTCGGTCATCGTCACTTTCAACAATGTTTTATTGGGATGAAAGTTAAAGGAACTGGACGAACTTAGAGAAAAATGTGTAATGGAATGATATTAATGGGGCAATCTGCTGTTAAAACAACAAAGCACTCGCTCCGCCATGGTTTTGGTAAACAGTTGAGGGATGGGGCTGGAGGAATGTAAGTCTCAAATTCATACACAGAGCTATGGACGCAAGGACTGACTATCCATGAGATCCAAATGATAATTTGAACAATTTTTTGAGGCTGTACAGTGTTTACAATTTACATTGCTTTCAAACCGAGTGTAACAAGCTTATATTTTGGGTTCTGTTGGGGTACGACAGTTGAACTAAGCTCATGAGGCATTTTATAAATTATATTTTTAATAATCGATGGGTGTATATAATTACTTTAAAAGTCAAAAAATTTATGTACCAATGGCCGATTGACCCTTTAATCAGTAATTAACATCTTCCTTGTTAGACAAATGTTTTATAAGATATGCACAAAATGTTTGCTTTGCAATGTTTACAGTTGAAGTCGGAAGTTTACATACACCTTAGCCTTCACAACAATTGAACCTCTCTCTTTGAAGTTCTTAATGATCCGATAAATGGTTGATTTAGGTGCAATCTTACTAGCAGCAATATCCTTGCCTGTGAAGCCCTTTTTGTGCAAAGCAATGATGACGGCACGTGTTTCCTTGCAGGTACAGTGAGGGGGAAAAAAGTATTTGATCCCCTGCTGATTTTGTACGTTTGCCCACTGACAAAGAAATGATCAGTCTATAATTTTAATGGTAGGTTTATTTGAACAGTGAGAGACAGAATAACAACAACAAAAATCCAGAAAAACGCATGTCAAAAATGTTATAAATTGATTTGCATTTTAATGTGGGAAATAAGTATTTGACCCCCTCTCAATCAGAAAGATTTCTGGCTCCCAGGTGTCTTTTATACAGGGAACGAGCTGAGATTAGGAGCACACTTTGCAATTAATTGCAATTCATCTGATCACTCTTCATAACATTCTGGAGTATATGCAAATTGCCATCATAAAAACTGAGGCAGCAGATTTTGTGAAAATTAATATTTGTGTCATTCTCAAAACCTTTGACCACGACTGTACACTACCGTTCAAAAGTTTGTGGTCACTTAGAAATGTCCTTGTTTTCCATGAAAACATACATGAAATGAGTTTGAATAGGAAATATAGCAAAATGAATAGGAAATGTAGGCATTGACAAGGTTAGAAATAATGATTTTTAATTGAAATAATAATTGTGTCCTTCCAACTTTGCTTTCGTCAAAGAATCCTCCATTTGTAGCAATTACAGCCTTGCATACCTTTTGGCATTCTAGTTGTCAATTTTTGAGGTAATCTGAAGAGATTTCACCCCATGCTTCCTGAAGCACCTCCCGCAAGTTGGATTGGCTTGATGGGCACTTCTTACGTACCATACGGTCAAGCTGCTCCCACAACAGCTCAATAGGGTTGAGATCCGATGACTGTGCTGGCCACTCCATTATAGACAGAATACTAGCTGACTGCTTCTTCCCTAAATAGTTATTGCATAGTTTGGAACTGTGCTTTGGGTCATTGTCCTGTTGTAGGAGGAAATTGGCTCCAATCAAGCGCCGTCCACAGGGTATGGCATGGCGTTGCAAAATGGAGTGATAGCCTTCCTTCTTCAAGATCCATTTTACCCTGTACAAATCTCTCACTTTACCACCACCAAAGCACCCCCAGACCATCACATTGCCTCCACCATGCTTGACAGATGGCATCAAGCACTCCTCCAGCATATTTTCATTTGACGAGTTTCAGAAGAAAGTTATTTGTTTCTGGCCATTTTGAGCCTGTAATCGATCCCACAATTGCTGATGCTCCAGATACTCAACTAGGCTCAAGAAGGCCAGTTTTATTGCTTCTTTAATCAGCACAACAGTTTTCAGCTGTGCAAACATAATTGCATTTTCTAATGATCAATTAGCCTTTTAAAATGATGAACTTGGATTAGCAAACACAACGTGCCATTGGAACACAGGACTGATGGTTGCTGATAATGGGCCTCTGTACGCCTATGTAGATATTCCATTAAAAATCAGCCATTTCCAGCTACAATAGCCATTTACAACATTAACAATGTCTACACTGTATTTCTGATCAATTTGATATTATTTTAATGGACAAGAAAATTGCTTTTCTTTCGAAAAACAAGGACATTTTTAAGTGACCCCAAACTTTCATCAAAGCTGTCTTCAAGGCAAAGGGTGGCTACTTTGAAGAATCTCAAATATAAAATATATTTTGATTTCTTTAAAAATGTTTGGTTACTACATGATTCCATATGTGTTATTTCATAGTTTTGATGTCTTCACTATTATTCTACAATGTAAAAGTAAAGAAAAACTCTTGAATGAGTACATGTGTCCAAACTTTTGACTGGTTCTGTATATATAATGCTGTGTTG